>NC_092874.1:75487335-75788357 GCF_028372415.1 Notamacropus eugenii
ATCATCGTCATCATCATCATCATCATAAGTAATACATAATAGTAATGGCCAAATTTCATGGACAGATACCTTTCTAATTTGGTATCATGACAATAAGGCCCTCAAAATTATTCACCTTTAAATGTGGTACTTTGTTTTGCCTGACTATGCATAGTTACAATAGGTTTTGTTTTTCTTGCCTTCTAGTTGGGCATAAGAGAAAGTAAGGGGAGGGAGAGAATTTGGAACTTAAATAAAAGAATGAAAAACATCTCTAAAATTGTTCATTTTTATAATATTGGCATTTTTTATAATATAAATTTTTTTTGGTTTTGCTCACTTTGCTCTGTATTCACATAAATTTTCCATGTCTTTTTGAAATAATTTATTTCCTCATTTCATACAAAACAATAATACTCCATCTCATTTGTCAATCGGTTGTTGAGCATCCTTGGTTTCCTGTTTTCTTGTCACCACAAAAAGAGCTGCTATAAATATTTTTGTACATAAAAGACCTTTTCCTTTTTCTTTGATCTCCTTTGGATATAGACCTACCAGTAGTATAGTGCTAGGTTCATGCACCGTTTCATTACGTTTTGTGAAGTATACACCAAATTGCTCTCCATTAATGGTTGAACCCATTCATAAGTTGATCAATATGGTATCAATGAGCTTGTTTTCCCAGAGCCCCTCTGAAATATGTCATTTTGAGATTTTTGCCATCTTTGCTACTCTGATGTTTATGCGGTGAAATCTCAGGAAACATTTTTTACAGGTTAATTCTACCTCAATTCATAGGGATCCTTTTGTTTTCCTTGACGTGAAATAAACCAAGGCAGGTATAATGATGATGTTAATCAGAAATGTGTGACTGTTCTTAGCCTCTAGGAAGCCTTCATTTTTCTTCCCTCCTCTTAATGGATATTTTTAAATTTTCTTTTTGGCATATAGACTTTTCACTGTTCAGATTGTTTCAGACTTCTACAAAAAGGTGATTATAACTGTTCCAGCCATTTGTTTTGTTGCACTTAATATTATGATTATCATTGCCATTCTAAAATACTTTGTTCATTGAAATTGGAAGACTAAGAAACTGGGGAATACAAGTGTTATTTTGCTAAAAAACATCTCACAGTGCTAAAATGTATGTAAATGGTAATTCAATAAATTAGGGGCTCCTAATTATCAGTAAGTAGTCCCTGCTTCCTCCCCCCATCAAAATTCCTTTTTCTCTCTGCCTTATTTGGCTTCATGTTAGCTTGATAAACTGATTCACAATGAGGTGTGAATAACTTCTTCTAGGCTATTTGGTTTTGAAAGAAGATATTTATTAACTCAAAGCAGTTTCTAATTAACCCAGTTTATGAACTGGGGAAGTTATTCCCTCTTTTATGACCTCATTGCTGTTATCTGAAAATACCCATAGGGCAGAATGGGACAAGTAGGTGTCCTAGTAGATAGAATGTTGATCTTGATCCAGGAATGTATGAATTTGAATCCTGTCTGAATTAGTGACTGTGTGTCCTTGGACAAGTTACTTAACCTCTCTCAGACCAATTTCCTTCATCTATAAAGTGGGGATAATTTTGTTGATGTTGTTCAATCACATTTGCCTCTTCATGACCCCATTGTGGTATTCTTGGCAAAGGTGCTTGAAGTGGTTTGCGATTTTTTTCTCCAACTCATTTTACAGATGAGAGACTGAGGCAAACAGGGTTAAGTGGCTTGCGCACAGTCACACAGCTAGTAGGTGTCTGAGGCCAGATTTGAATTCAAGAAGATAAGTCTTCTGGCCATGTACTCTACTGTGCAAGCTAGCTCCTCCAAATGGGGATAATAACAGTATCTAAATCATAGGGTTGTTGTGAGGATTAAATGACATAGAGATGTTGAACACATTGGAAACTTTATATATAAATGCTAACTGGCAACTATCATTATCTCTCTTAATAACATAAGCTCCTTGAAAACCAGGGTTGTCTTCTTTTTAGCCTGAGTATCCCTAGTACCTAGCACAGGAGTCACTTACCTAATGCCAGTTTGTTGGATTGGATTGGACTGTGCCACTCCGTCCATCCTGTGCTATATATTTAACTTTTTTAATTTGTTTGCACTTAACCTATCGCTGAATTAGATTAGATTGGAAGCCTCTTGATGACGGAGTCTGATATCTTATGTTTGATTCTGCAGTAACTAGCACAGTGCCCTTTCTACCCATAGAGGACACAAACTAAATACTTGTTGAGAACATACGCAAAGTGAAGGTAATGCTCTTTGGAATCTTGGTGCACTCCTTTGGGCAGCAGTCTCTGTAGTGAACCATTTCAGAAGGGTTGTATATTATTGTAAATTTCAGTGAGTGGCATTCTTTTTTAAAGTTGTTTGTTCTGTCTTCTTTGTTTGGGGTGGGGGTCAGTGAAGGGTTCCCAAACATGGCATTGGGAAAGGTCTATCCAAAAACCCCCAGCAGCCTTCTTCCTGATGTCATTTGGCTTCCTGTTGGCATTCTTGGTGGGGAGAGGCTAGAGCTTGGGTAGCTGGACCTATCCTTGTAGACCTTGAAGGATCGTCCAGAGAGCAAAGCCGAGTCTCATTTGGCAGGTCAGCCTGAGAGCTGCTGCCAAACACATTCTCCCTGCTTGTGGTTCTGCCCCACTGTGCCCACTGTGTGGATTAATAGAGGATCTCGGCTGCCAGGGCTGCCAGTTTAGAACTGGTTCAGTGTTTGTCGCTCAGGGAAAATAATAGGGCTTTTTGTGTCCTGGTGCTGGGCTCCCAGAGAGCTGCGCTATCTCTGATCCTCATTGCCTGTTGGAAGCACAATACTCTGTTGTAGGTTAGGCTGGGGCGATCCGTTGCTGGATTTAGCTGACTGTCTGAGATGACAGTGCTTCTCCTTTGGCAGTCCAATAGAGATGTTGATTTTAAATCTGAGACTGAGTCAGAGGAGGCCTCTTTTCCTTACTTGTATTGAATTTTTGCTTCATCCTACCCTTAAATATATTTCTACTACTAAAGGCCTTTGGAAACCATATATATTTCTGTTTCTTGAAAAAGTGTAAATAAAAACCAGATGCTGTGGTGGGATTATAATAAAATGTGTGAACCTGGGACAATTCCATGGATCTTTATTTTTCTTTTCTTTCCTGGGAATATCATTACAGAGCATTTCTGCTGAGCTAGAAGGGAAATGAAAGTCTCAAGTTATGGGCCATCTGGGGGAAATCATATTCATCATTCATTCACTGGACAGATATTTTCCAAGTGTATAACATTGCACTTCGATGTAGTAAGGGACACAGAGAAGTTTAACAGCCTTTGTCCTGAGGGAGCCTTCAATTAGTTGGGGAAATAAGATTTATAGGTACAAAAACTTAGCTGACAGACAGGAATTAAACAGCAGTGCAGCAGTAGAAGTGACCAGAAAAGCGACCTTTATGATCTGAAAATAATATTGATGAAGATGGTAGATTTTATATAGATCAGAGAAGATAATAAATGTGTTTTGCAAATCTTAAAGTATGGTATAGATGTTAGTTATTGTAATTATTATTATATAGTGCTTTCAGATTTGCAGAGCACTTTATATACATTACATACATACATATATATATATTACACATACTTTACATTCATTATTATACTTGCTGCAAAACTGGGGAGTGCTACAACTGTCCTCACTTTATAGATGAGGGAACTGAATCCAAAAAAGTCAAGTGACTGGGAATGGCACACAGCTAGTAAATGCCAGGGGTGATTTGAACCTAGGACTTGGCTCTTCAGTCTAGTGCTAAAGTGGTCACCCCTCTGTACCGCTGATATTTTTATGGTTGGTAGAATTGACACAGACTGATTATCCTAAAGTGTAAATCTGACCCTGTCATTCAATTTCTTGGGCAAATGTTATACACACACAAACATCTGTCTGTCTATCTATCCACACACATACACACATTATTCATTATCCATATTTGTGTATACACACACACATACATGTACTTTCTTTTTCTTTCTTTATCTCTATATCTTTCTATATTTATGTATAAACACTTAGGTGACAGACAAAACAGTAGTAGAAGAGCCCTGCCCAGAAAAATGACCTTTTTGATTTAAAAATAATAATATTGATATATAGGGTACATTACTTAATAAACTACAATGGCCTCCACTCATCTCTAGTATAAAATACAAACCCCTCTGTTTGACACTTTAAGCCCTTTACAGCCTTTCTAACTTTCCTGCCCATTAGTTCCTCTCCTGTTTGCTACGCTCTAGCCTCGTTGACCTTCCTCATACGTCTCACAGAATCTCCTGCCTTCATGCCTTTGGACTGTTTGTTCCTCATCCCTTTTCTCCTGAAACTGTCTGAGTCTTCAGTTTCCTCCAAAAGTCAGCTCATGTCTTTACTACTTTTATATATGAAGCCTCTTCTGATTCCTAAAGCTGCTAATGCCTTTCCCTGTTCCTGGAGATTTTTAAAAATCTACTTTGTATATATTTCTATATGTATAGGTTGCCTTTTCGGGTTTGACTATAAGGTCCTTGTGAACTGGGGATGATTTTTGGTTGTGTTTGTATTGTCAATATCTAGCTACCCACCATGGCCTGGCACTGCCTGGAGCTCAATAAATGTTTATTATTGATTGATCTGCTCTGAAAGGGAAGCAAAGAGTGGCCTTCAGGGTATAATTTAAGCTAAGTTGATTTAAAATTATTGGTATTTTCTGAGGTTTTTGGAATTTCACTAAATCACTGCTACTATTTTTTGCTTGTTGAGGATGAAGCTAGGAGTCGGGTCAGGCATATCCAATTGATTTCTGACCCTCACAGCTCCTACCATAGAGCTTTCTTTGTATATAATTGACTCTTTTTTTTGAGGTAGTCAGGATTAAGTGACTTACCCAGAGTCACACAGCTAGTAAGTGTCTTAAATCAGATTTGAACTCAAGACTTCCTGATTCCAGGGCCTGTGTTCTATCTACTGCACACCTAGCTGCACCATAATTCATTCTTTGAGGGCTCCATGCCTCTACTGGTCTGGATATACCTTCTTCTGTGCAGTAAGTCACAGCCCATCCACTGTTTAGTGCTGGTCTTTGTAAGTTGAAGGAGCATTGATTAGGAGACAGAATGGACCTTAGAGGTCATCGAATCTCCTTCCTTCATCTTACAGAGAAGAAAATGGAGGTCTAGAGAGCGTTAATGACTTCCTCAATATCACATAAGCCGCAAATCTCACTATTGGAATCTGAACCCGGATCTTGTTCCTTGTTGATTCTCATTGCTGGAACATTATCTAATTGCCATTACATGATGGGCAGCCCTTTCAGGGAGAAGCTGGGCTGATTCATGCATGATGACCTTTTTAGCTGGGCATAGGACCTGCCAGAATTGATGCACCTTTGACTAAGTCTTGGGATCTCATGGGCACCTCCACACCATTATGAGTGAGTGGCTGGGCTATAGTAGAGACCTTGTGTGTAGGAGATAGCGATTGTTTATTGACTGGACAATCCAGTGGCGGAGAGGTAAACAGAGACCCCTCCCTACCACAGGACAGTGGTTACAGTGTTGCATTGTTGAACTCTTGGTGCTAGATGTTCAGATACCTCAGTGGGAAGGAAGTATTCCTGGAAAGATTGTCAGTGGCTTACCAATTAGAGAGTGTGGTACAAGGAGGAGCATCAGGAAAGGACATTTGAATTGTAACATTGCTACCAGACTCTTGTACTTCTTTGAAGGTTTAGACCTAGAAGCTCATTGGAGACCTGGTCCAACTTTCCTTTCTTTAGATGAAGAAACTGAGACCTACAGAGGTGAAGTGGTATGCTCAGGATCACACAGCTAAAATGGAAGAAGGCTTGAATTTAGGGCTGATAATTCTATATCTACTGTGACATAATGCTGTACGTGATCTCCTCTTTGTCTGAGATCTCCATGTATGCATGTATGTATGCATTGGCCAAGATACCTTCAAGGAAAGAATTCTTAGAACAAAGGAATAAATTGAGTGGCTGCATAAAGGAAAGGCCTGTTTACCTGTTTCTTTGCTTATGCTGACTCATACCAAAAACTAACGTGGCTGCTGTGACCTATGAAAAGGAAAGGAAGGAAAATGCCACGTATGCAGCTCTATAGACACTTGCCTACGCAAAACACTTTGTAAACCTTAACTAGCAAGTATTTATTAGGCCCCTACTGTATGCCATTAGTAGCTGGGGAGAGAGAGAGACAAATTGGATTGTTATTGCAGTAGTCTAGGGGAGAGGAGAAGGAAATAGCAAACCACTCTACTATCTTTGCCAAGAAAATCCCAAATGGGGCCATGAAGAGTCAGACATGACTGAAAATGACTAAACGGTAACAACACCAAATGGCGGGGAGGTGATAAGGGTCTAATTCAGGGTGGTGGGTGTGTACTTGCAGAGATAGTGTTGCATACAAAAGATGATGTGAAGGTAGAAATCAGATTTGGCAACAGATTAGATGGGGGATCAGTGAGAGTAAGGAGTAAGGATGACCCTGAGGTTCTAAGTCTGGGTGACTGAAAGGATGGTGGTATCTTCAGTACTAAATAGGGAAGTCCAGAAGAGGGGAAAATTATAACTTTTTAAAATTAATTAGCTAATTTTCAGTTTTCTATAATCACTTCTATATATCTTAGATTTTCCACCTCCCTCCCCCTTCCCTCCCCAAGACAGCATGCAGTCTTATATAGGTTCTACACATACATTCTTATTAAATACATTTTCACCTTAGTCTTGTTGCATAGAAGACTTAAAATGAATGGGAGAAACCAGGAAAACAAAACAAAACACAAGAGAAAATGGTTGCGATCCACTTCCATAGTTCTTTTTCTAGATGTGGATAGCATTTTGCCTCAAGAGTCCACTGGGGATTTTTTAGGTCTTGCATTGCTGTGAAAGGCTAAGTCTGCCAGAAAAATTCCTTGCACACTGTGGTTGTTGCTGTGTACAAAGTTCTCCTGGGTCTGCTCCTTTCACTCAGCATCAGTTCATATAAGCTTTTCCAGGCTTCTCTGAAGTCTTTCTATTCATCATTTCTTATAGCACAGTAGTATTCCATTACATTCATATACCACAACTTGTTCAGCCATTCCCTAATTGATGGGAATCCCCTAAATTATTGCAGAAATAAAATGAATTCTGTTTGAAACATGGAATGCTCATGGGAATCCAGTTCAGGATGGCCTGGAGGCAGTTAATGAAGCAGGACTGTGACTCAGAGGAGACACTAAGGATATATGCATTGAAATGACCAATGAACCCACAGAACTAATAAAATGACTGGTTGAGATAGAATAGAGTGAAAAGAGGGCCCAGGGAGGAGCCTTGGGCACAATTCACAGTTAGGTGAAGAAACAGCAAAAGAGACCAAGAAAGAGTATTCAGAAATATAGGAAAACCAGGAGAGAGCAGGGTCATGAAAGAGAGGAGAGAGATTTAAAAAAAATCCACTAGGTAATCATTAGCTGTTAATATTATTATGAGTAGGAGCTGGTTAGAATTAATGTAAAGAGTAAAATTTCATGTCGAGAGAGAGGGGTCACTTCATTCAGTTTCTATAAGCCTGGTCCTGTTGTACAATTTCAGGGTGACTAAAGTGACTTACTACCTGTCATGGTCCAACCTGTTGCTTAACTTTTTTTCATAGAAGAATTAAAATGAATGGGAGAAACCATGAGAAAAACTAAACCAAAACAAAACATAACACAAGAGAAACGAGTCTGCTTCATTTTGCATTCTGATTCTGTAGTTCTTTCTCAGGATGTGGATGGCCCTTTGACTCAAGAGTCTATTGGGCTCTATGCAACATGACTAATGCGAAAGTGTGTTTAATAAGAATGTATGTGTGGAACCCACATAAGATTGCATGCCATCTAGGGAAGGAAGGGGGCAGGAAAGGGAAGAAAATTTAAGATTTATGGAAGTGATTGTAGAAAACTGAAAACAAATAAATTGATGAAATTTTTTTTCATAGTGCTTTTGCATGAGTAAGGAAATGCCAGATATTTTTGAAGAGGAAGAAAGAAAACACTTTATTAAACTTCTGTCAAATGTTGCCCCTGTGCCAAGCACTTTATAGTTAGTATCTCACTTGACCTTCACAATATTGTTTTCTCCATTTTGCAGTTGATGTAGCAGAGGCAGACAGGATAAATGACTTGCCTAGGGTAACACAACTAGTAAGGATCTGAACTCATATCTCTGGACTCCTGACATCTATCCACTCTACTGGATTTTTAATAAGAATTTTTTTTCAGATTCCTTGTACTTCAAGTTGTAAAAAGGATTGTATTTTTCTCCAGGAAAACACTGTCTTCTCCCTTCTCTTCTGAAGTGGGTACCCCCATCCTAGACTTGACGCTTCACATGGATATTCTTGTTTGTCCTTTGTTTTAAGTACGTCTTGGCCATTTATGGGTTTGTTACGATTTTAACGTTATTTAAACTTTTTTTAGTATTCAATTAACATCTCGTCCTGCTGCTTTACCATTTGTAGTCTAAACAGAGCAATGTTAATTATAAACTTAGCTAATTATAAACCCTAGATGGTGATGATTTATATTCTCTCTCCCTCTGCTCTTCTTGCTCTGGAGTTGAAAATGGCTTCCTAATAGAGTCCAGGTAATTTTATGTTGTTATACTTTTTGTCCGCCAGGGTTTTTCCTTTGTGGAAAAGCCTTTTTGTACTGCATCTCTGAATTAATGCTAGCTTCTGGGCACTTGTTCAGGAGTTTTGTGGATCATTTATCTGATAATATCATACTTATTTCATAAGATCTTATGACTTAGAGTTGGAAGGGGCCTTAGAGGTCATCTGTTTCAGTTGGAGTTAAAAAGACAATCTCAGAAGAGAGACCAGATGATTATTTCTATTAAGTCTTCTTATTTTCTCATTCATTCTACCAGTTTAAGATGAGGACCCCAAAGAAGTTGAATGATCTCTTTTCTAGAACCAGGGTCTCTGATTCTATGCATACATAAGTTTGTTCCCCCAGGAACTTGCTTTCCTACGGGGAAGACAAAATACTAGACTTATTTGACATCATTAAGCTACAGCACAAAGCAGTAGGTGATTTTTTTTCAGGCTATGTGTCTGTGTAGGGAAGCTGAATGGCTAATCAGAGAACCCTGTTCAGAGATGAGGCTCTAGGGTGAGATAGAAAAGGACAAGAGTC
Source organism: Notamacropus eugenii (assembly GCF_028372415.1). NCBI lineage: Eukaryota > Metazoa > Chordata > Mammalia > Diprotodontia > Macropodidae > Notamacropus > Notamacropus eugenii. The sequence goes on from NC_092874.1 coordinate 75,496,517, forward strand.
TTGGTTCTGGGACCTGCCAACTCCTGCGCATGACCTTTACACTAGGTGCCAGCCTCTCAGCTCCTTTCATCATCCTTTCCTATTGCCTATGAGGTGGCTGAGTTCTGGGGCAGAAGATGTCACTGTAGCTTCTCAGTGGATTTCTTGATCATTATTTTGTTGGGTGTGAACTTTGGGGTTTTGCTGGAGTACATGTTAGGGGCTGGCAGCCTGCCTGCTGCTCAGGTAGCCATCTTGGCAGATTGTTCTCAGATCATACTTATTATAAATTTGAAAGATGCTGAGTGGGCCAACCTATAATGAGTTAAAGCTTAGCTTAGTTAAGTAGTAGGAAGCACATTTGGCATTGTATGAAGGGTTCTTTAATAATGGGATAAGCTACTTGGATATGATCACTGAGGCAGCCTGGCTACTGAGTTAGGGCACAGAAATTGTAGTCAGAAAACCTGAGTTTGACTTCCAGCTCAGATACTCACTAGCTGTGTGACCCTGGGAAAAACCCATTAACCTCTTTGAGCCTCAGTTTCCTCATCTGCAAAATGAGGATAATAGCCCAGGATAATAGCTTATGTCTCAGTGGTTTGTGAGAAGCAAATGAAATACTGTAGACAAAGTACTTTACAAGCCTTAAAACACTATATAAGTATCCACGATTGTTATTCACAATAATGATAATTATTCTCCAGAATTTAAGGGGAGTCATTTAAGAGCATTTAGCGTGTAGTAAAACAGTCAGAACATTGTATTTGAAAGACTAGGCTGGCACCAAAAGAGGAATGGAATAGGGAGAGATTAGAGGCAGGGAATCCAGTTATAAGACTTTTGTGACCTTTCATTTCTTCTTTTCTCTCTGGCCAGTGAAGTCATAAAGTCTTGAAATATGGTGGAAATGGATCGAACCACAAATGAAAGCACAACTAGAAGAGGAATCAACTGATTGGATAAAGGAAGGGATTGGATGAAGAGGAACAAATCATAGATGATTTAGATTTTGAGCTTAAGTGACTAAGGAACTGCTACTATTAATAAAAAGAGAAGTCAAGAGGAAAATTTTATTTAAGGTTTAAGGGAAAGGAAGCAATCAGATTTTGGACCTCTTGAATTTGAGATACTTACAGGACATCCTGATGGAAATATTAAAACGCTGGACTAGAAAATCAGTAGGATCACTGATATACAAATAGAATGGACCATAGGTCATCTAATCCAACCTCCTTAGTTTACAGATGAGGAAAGTGAGGACCAGAGAGTTTAAGTCACTTGTCCATCATTAAGATGATCTCTAAAGTCCCTTTCTCTAGCATTGTATGACTGTATCTAGTGGGCAGCTGGAAACTGAATGAAACTCAGGTGAGGTCAGAACTAGAGGCAAAGATTTAGGAGTTGTCTACTGAGTTACCAAGCCCTATCAATTGTTCCTTTGAATATCTCTTGTATATGCCTTTTCCATTGCCACCATTTTGATCTAGGTCTTCTTCCTACTACACTTAGAAATGTTCTTTTTAGTGATATTAAGATAACAAAACCAAAAAATTTTGGAAAAAAAGTGTGGGTTTGAGAAGTGTCAGAGTGAGTTCTAGATTTGTCACCTAAGTGTAGCTTATAGTTGTAGCTTATAGTCAGAGTGAAGGAGAACTCTGAGAGTGAACAGAGAACACAGAGACAGGGGTGGGGAACCTGTGACCTTGAGGCCACATGTGGCCCTCTAGGTCCTTGAGTGTGACTTAGAGCTGCACTTGAGGACCCAGACGGCCACTTGTGACCTCAAGGCTGAAGCTTCCCAATCCTGGAGTAGAAGTATAGATCCTTAGAGAAAAGTCCCCATTTACAGAATGTAGAAAAAGACCTGATAGAGGAGCTAGACTAGAGGAATATTACAGGTAAGAAGAAACTCCCAGAGGAAAAAAAGGGGCTGGAGACCACTTGTTGGAGATGGTATCCTGGGGCTTCCTTTTCAGTATGGATTGGACTAAGTGGTAGCCGAGGTCCCAACTCTCAGATTCTGTGTTTTTGTGAAGCCCAAAGGGAAAAAAGAGATTTAAAGAGGGATTGAGTCCCCTTCAGAGGGGCTGTAGTTCGAAAAGTCATTAGATTTGGAGATGAGGGGGTTGGTAAGCTATTGGAATTGCTTCAGTAGAATGATGGGGGCAGGAGCCAGGATGTAGAGGGTTTAAAGAGAGAGACAGTGACGAGGAAGTAGAGTCAGCTTATGTTAACTACTCTGAGAGGCTTGGGTGTGAAAAGAAGAGATGTAGGAAGCACCTTCAGGGAAGTTGCTACTCCCCTGGCCCCATCCCTCTACCCCCTTGCCAAGGTAAGCACATTAGAAGAAGGTCAATGGAGAAGGGAATCTAAGATGTCCAAAAGAGAGGGATATAGACTAAAATTTAGAGGAGAGAATTGGTGGAGGAAGGCAGTGCTCAGGTGGAAGGATTATTCTTGCAGGTGCAGAAGGGTAGTTCTTTCTCTGAGGAGAAAAGAAAGAAAGAAGAGAGATCCCTTGAAATGAAGGAGAGATAGTAGAGACAAGTAAGAAATCTTATACCTTTATGTAGTCAAGTTTTTATTTTATTTTATTTTTTTAAGAAATTAGAAAGTGAGGCGATCAGTTGAGAGACAGACACACATGCAAGACAGACATAAAGAGAGGCAAAGAGAGGAAGTTTGAGAGAGAAAAGAAAAAAGTGATAGGATTTGGGGCTTAGAGAGGATGAAGTTTTTTAAAAATATTTTGTTTTTGGTTTTCTGCAATCACTTCCATATATCTTAGATTTTTTCCCCCTCCTTCCCCACCCCCTCCCTAAGATGGTGTGCAATCTTATTCTTATTCAATACAAGAGAGGATGAAATTTTTTTATTATCTTGTTCCTCCAATTGATTTCTAAACTTCATGGTGATAGAGGCAATGGATTTCATACTTTATAGCTAAACTCCATGCTTTCTAGCACAGCATCCAGGACAAAGCAGCACTCAGTAGTATTTATAGGGCTTTCAGAGATTAGACTGTTAATGTTCCTTATATAGTACCACAGAGAGATGTTGAATTCTTTTTCATGAAGATACTATGTTAAGGAAGTCTATTTCTGGAGAGTAATTCTGATGTGGTCAGTTGTGTGTGTGTGTGTGTGTGTGTGTGTGTGTATTTTAACCTACTTTTCTGTTTTCAATAACAAGTAGATTTGGGATTGTGTGGACTGTCTTGTTGACGCATCTCTGGGTCCAGAGCAACTCTTATGTAATTGTTTTCTCTATTAAATCCCCTCTCTTACATTTTTGTTTGCATTCAGGGAACTTTGTCAATTATCTGTTTGAAGACTTTTGTGTCTCTTTTTAAAAAAAATAATATCTTAGGCCTAATAATATTTATATGTATAATGGGATGATGTAAATATCTAACGTACATATGGTTTATGAATCAGAAATGGAATATTACCTTGGGGAAGTTTTTTCTCATTTATTTTTAATTCATTAAATGTTTCGTTTAAAGGCCATCTGTCTCTAGTGGAGCTATATACCTGACTTAGTATAGAAAGGAATCACCACTGTTACCCCTTTCACAGATTTTAGGACCAGTTCATCAGAATGACAGTGGCAGGAAGCAGATTCAAGTCATGGTCTCTCACATAAAATTCTGTAGCTAACTGATGTGATCTGAATGAATACACACATTATGTGGTTCTTTTAGTAAGAATATGCTTGTCTCCTGACAGAACAATAGGGAAGAGCGACTCATGATGTGAGAATTCTACCAGTTAATATGAATCTTAAACAAAACAGTGGCTGCAGTATCTTAAGCAAAACTTAATATAGTTAGTTCACAGGGTGTTCCTTGCTCATCTTTATTTGTGACAAATGAATGTACATTAATTTCCAAGGCCATAAAATATGTCTCATGTGGCACATAGAACAGTGATAGATGGCCCCTTTAGCTAAAAATATGGTTTTTGGGAGGAGGGAATTCTGTACAAGTGGGATGGTTATTGTCCTACTGGAAAGGATTCCATTTCAGACTTAATTTTTTTTTATCATGGAATCATAAAATTAGAACTGGAAGGGACCTCAGACATCATCTCGTTCAATCCCTGTGTTTTACAGCATGAAAAACGAGGAACTTGTGATCTGCCCAAATTTACACAAGTAGTAAGCATCAGAGATGGAATTTGGACTTGGGTTCTCCGATTTCAGAGCTAGTATTTTTCATTGAGCCCCACAGCCTCCTAAGATGGATGCCTGGAAATACTAATTTGCACAATTAGTTGATTAATGAATGTGTTTGCACTACCCAAGTATCTTCTTTCATCATTGAGAACATAATTAAGAAAAGGGGACATTGCAAAAGAAAAGGGCACATTGGGGGTTAAGAGGGTCATTCTAAAATAGCCCTCAACGACCAATGACTCGAAGTATCAGAAGAAGCACGTTTTTGGCTCAGTGTGATAAACTTCCTAGAAATTAGATACCACTCTCAGATAAAAGGGACTGTCTTTCTAATGTATGGAGTGGGCACCTCATCCCTGTGAGTGCTGAAGTAGAAACTGAAGTATTTGGCATATATATTCTAAAAGGTGGCTTTGCACTGGAAAGGATGTTGAAATAGATGGGCCCTTTGAACTGTGATCTTGTGTCACTCCCTAGCTTATGGATGTATCATGGTTCCCTGATTGAATCTGACAAGCATCTGGGAACAATGTCTATTCACAGCCTATTAGGATGTCTGTGTAGTATAACAAGGAATGAGAATTAAAATGGAATCAAAAAGGACTTAAATCTAGCATTACAGTTTTAATTAAAAAAAACATTCGAAATGTTGCTCATGCATTATTTTGACACAACAAAACACCCAAAGAATCCTCCCCTGCAATGAACATTTCCTGAAAAAGTTTAAGCAAACCTGCCTGGTTATGTAACTGAGACTGGTGCGTGTCACTTTTCAGTTCTGTACTGTACCAATTATTAAAAAAGAATTTTTCTTGATATTTTTTGTTTTTATACTATTTTCATTTCTGAATATATCCTTCCTGAGCCATAACAAAACAAAACTTTAATTAAAACAAATTTTAAAATTTAAATTTAAAACTAAGAATTTTTAAAAAGAAGGGATAAAAAACATTTCAGCAAAACCAGTTAACTTGCCAATAATATCTTGACAGTTTATGCAATATTCCACACCCATAGCCTCTAATTTCTGCAAAAAAGAGGAGAGAGGGAGGTGGATTTTTTCAGCTTGTTTTCTGCCAGATATAAGATTGGTTATTATAATTCCACAGTGTTCAGTTTTGTTCTGTTTATACTGTTGTAGCTATTTTGTATACAATGCTTTCCTGGTTCTATTTACCTCATTTTCAGAATTCTCTGTATTTTTACATTTCTTTGCTTGTTATAGATCAACAATATTTATATTTATGTGTGGGTCTCTAGATGAGAAAACTTCCTCCTCCTTGCTCTCAGGTGAGGTTAAAAACAATGCAAACAGCCAGAGCTGCTGTATACCCCATTCCACGCAGAAGCGAATTGCCATGATTACCCTGTCTGAGAATTTTAGGACCAATTCAGGGAGACAGTCATAGGACGCAAAGTCAAGTCATGGTTTCTACATAAAATTGTGCAGCCAACTGGAGTGGCTTGAATGAACACAGAAATTATATACTGAGTCTGTTTTGTAGAGGGCATGGTGGGACATGTTGCTCAGCTATTGAGTAGTAATCGCCCAGAGGATTCTTTTTGTTGGAGTTTGAGAGGAAATTAACTTCAGTGGAATACTACTTAATTATTTGTCTTTGATATTAAGGAATTATAACACAGGATCATTTCAAAGACATGACATGTGGGTTTATTTTTAAAATGTGGTTTGTTCCAACAGTGTTTGATATGGTGGAAAAGAAGAGACTTTGCTGTTAGCATCAGCACATAATTAGCAAAGATAGCAGTGCCAGAGGGTAGAATTGCGCCTTGTCCTATGAGAAGGGAGAACATGACTTCATCCAGACTTGATGCAGGAACATCAGAAGCATATATCATGTTTTCAGTTAGCCCCTGTGTCTTTCTCTTAAATTAAGCCAGTTTCAATGTAGTGGAATGGTATTTCCTGTTTCAGAGGATGGCGCATACTGTGCTGTTAGAAGAACCATCTGAATATTCCAGATTTATGTGTATAGCAACCAGACTAAATTTCCCTTTAAGTTCTGTCAGAAGCCTAGTCATTTGATCCTCTGCTTCACAATAATTTAGTGGGTCTGGCTCTTTCCAGTGGTACAGATCATAACTCACCTATGCCTTCTTTTTCAATTCTTGTCCATGTACTTCTGTAAGTTCTCCATGGGGAACTCATTCAGTATGTCTTTATGTAGGTCTCAACTTTGAGCAGGTACCTAAAGGACAATCTCTTGGTTATTCTTTACTCTTGCCATTTCATCTTCTGGTCATATATCACTCTGATAATATTTTTATATATCCCTACTCCTCAGTTTTTCATGGACAAGATGTACACATGGCATATTCATGCCCATCATGCATTTTACTTTTGTTCATAAATGAGAGTCTTAATAACTCCAAAAAGTTCAGTCTGACTATCCACATATGGAAAACCGCATATGGTACCAGTATAGTACCAGTCAGCACCATTTGCACCCAGTACCAGCAAAAGGTACCCTGTAATCTCCTTCTGACCAGTTGTTCTTCCACCCCGCCCCCATCTCTGGACTGAGAGTTCTTGAAGCTGTGGCTGTTGTAGTCATTTCCAAGGCCCACTGTAGCATCTGCTCTGGACCTGCCCCCACGTTGGTGTCATAGACCTCTCCTGTTGAACTCCTAAGTTATATTAGGCTGGAAAAATACTTTACCCTGACCTTTTGTTGCCTCTGCCACTCTAGAATTCATTTTGATGCATAATTTTAAAGTTGTTTGGGGGGGAATATTGGGAGAGTTTGGCTGGTTCCTTCCTGTAATCCTCCATCATGGCTTGCCTGGGGGTGGTGGCTTTTGATGAGTCCAAGTTTCTCTAAAATGGAGACTCATTTTAAAATAGTGTTCTTTTGGTGAATCTGTGTTGCCTGCAAAGTTCTAGAATATCATGGTATAGTTTAGGTTTGGGATTGCAAAGATTATTTTATCATTTATACTTAATTCTCCTTTGATGAATCTTGACTATTTTTCAGGATGTGGAATTTGTCTTAATTATCTTGTTCATAGCCTATTGCTCTCCCATAAAAACGTGAGGATTCTTGGTCATTTGTAATGCACCAGGCTCTATCCCGCTTGCATGACTCCAACCCTTAGTTCTAGTGTTGACCATGAGACCAATAGAGCAGGAATTCTGAAGTACTGTATGCTCCCCTGATGTCCCAGTTTGGGTTGTACATCCATTAGACATCTTGTGTCTTGCTCTGCATAACTGGTCTACAGAAAATATTTATTAAGCCTCTTTCATGCATAAGGTACCAAACTAGGCCATTAGGGAGTCCAAACAGTCTCTGCCCTCAATTCATTAAGATAGGACTTTCTTTTGCATTTAGACTAGCATCATTGAGCCCTCTTTCAAACTAAATATATGATGACTCAGAATTTTTGATTTGAAATGAACCTTATCTTAGGGTGGGTAACCTGTTGCCTCAAGGCCACATGTGGCTCTCTAGGTCCTCAAGTGCAACCCTTTGACTGAATCCAACCTTCTTTTATTAAGGGAATTGCTAAGGGGGTCTGTATTAAATATGGACAATCCAGTCTTAGCTCCTCCTTTTAGAGAGGAGGAAGCTGAACTTGAGAGGTTAAGTGATCTGCCCAAAGTTCCGTAAGTGGTTGGCAGGCAGCAGGGGCCCTGAAAAAAGCCCCAGCCCTGGAGAAAGAAGGTTTGTTTGCCAACTCTACCACTTATTGCTTTATGACCTTGGGCAAGTCCCTTTGACCCTTTCAAGTCTTGGCATATTACTCTATAAAAATAGGGAAAATATTCATGCTTCTTACCCCATAGAGTTTTTAGGATCCAATGAGATAGTGTATTTTAAGCACGTGGTAACTGTAAACACCATACACGGTGGTAGTTGTGGTTATTAGCAGAGCCCAAATCTGATGTGAAATGTCTTGACTTCGAAGTCATTGTCCTTTCTGGCTTATTCTGCTTCTCAAGATTCATTTCCATTCAAATTTTCCTCCTCTCTTTGGTTGTAGCAAATTCCCTGGTTTTGGAGCCAGAAAATCTGGATTTGAATCCTAGCCCTAATCTACTTACCTTTGTTACTTTAGGCAAGTCACTTAACCTTGGTGGGCCTCAGTTTCTTTATCTGTAAGATCGGGGGTGGGGCTAGATGAAGGCCCCAAGGTCCTCCAGGCTCTATATCTTATGGATGGAACTATGAAATGCTTCTAGGTTCTTTTCTGGTCTTGACCTTATCACATTTGGTACTTCATTTACAGGGAACTTTTCCCATGGCTCCTGCTAATTCCTTTGTAAACCAGCAGTAGGTTGAGAATTGTAGCCTCATAGATCTAGAGCTGGCAAGGACTTTTACCTCATCTTAATTTCTGAATCTATCCCTCACTCAAACTTATCAAGCAAGTTATCTCTTGGAAATAAGGATGAAAGAGAGGGAGAAGGAGAGGGAAAGGGGAAGGGATAAGGAGAGAGGGAGGAGGGAGGGAAAGAGAGGTGACAGAGGGGAGGAGGAAGGGAGAGAGAGAGAGAGAGAGGAGAGAGAAGTAGAGAAGGAAGAGAGGGGGGATGGGAAAGGGAGAGGGGAGAAAGAAGAAAGAAAGGGAAAGGGAGAGGGAAAGGTGAGGGGGGAAAGAGAGGAGAGAGGGAAAGAGAGGAGAGAGAGGGGAAGAAGAAGGAAGACAGAGAGACACGATAAGGAAGTAGAGAGAGAAAGGGGAAGGAGAGGGGAGAAGGGAGAAGGATAGGGGAATAAAAAGAAGAAGGGAAAGAAGGAGGGAGGGAGGAAAAGAGAAAGAGAGAGATGGGGGGAGGAAGGGAGAGAGAGATAGAGAGGGGGAGAGAGAGAACTAACGTGAATGAGCTATTTGGCCAAACCAGCTACCTTATCAACCATCTCCAACAGGCTCCTCAGTATTCCAGTAGGGCATCCAGTCCAACAAGCTCACTTTGTAGATGAGAATACAGATACCTTGGGAGGTTAAATGACTTGCCAGTGTTAGGCGAGAAAGTGTCAGAGATGGGATGTGAATGCGGGTTTTCTTCTGACTCCAGATCAGTGTCCTCCCTCAGCACCACAGACTCCGGCATTCTTGGAGCTGAAGTCCCTGGAGAGAGCTCACTCTCGTTCGGCTTGAGTGTTCCCTCAAGTGTATAAAGTTCCACTGCCACAGGTTTGGTAGTTCCAAGGCTTCCATTTGTTAGCCATGGCAAGCTTTTCTGGGTTCAGGTTTCTTCATCTGTGATGTGAGAAAGTTGGACAAGATGACTTCTGAGATCCCTACTGACTCCATCTCTCTCTGTAACCCAAGACTTGAGTTGTGTGATCATGGAGAATTCCCTTTAGCTCTTTCATTCTCCTCCTCTGTATAATAGCCCTAACAAGACTTTTAGCCCTTTCCTAAAGAGGCATTGTTCTGTAGTTAATAGGGTGTTGCCCTTGGAATCAGAGAGACCCCTGTTCAGGTTCTGCTGTTGATACAGTGACCGTGTGACCCTCTGTGGCCTCTTAGTGCTTGTGGGCAATCCTCTGAGGCCCTGTATTTCAGAGAATGTTCCAACTGCATTAGGAGAGAAAGTTCCTTATTCAGAGCTTCCTATAGTGGTGAAATCACATGTCCAGTCCAAAAAATAAAGTAGTTAACTCATAGGGATCTTATGAGGATTAATTTTGTTAATGTGTATATAAATGTCAGTTAGAAGGAGGCAGTGTGGCATAATGGATAGCTTGCTGGCCTTAGAGTCAGGATGACCTGGGGTCTAATACTGATTCTCACACAGGGCCACATCCTCTGGCCCTGGACAAGTCACTTAACCCTTCTCAGTATCTCCAGCAATCCCCTAGGATCATAGCTATAAAGCTGAACTTTAGAGACCATCTGGTACAACCCTTTGATTTTACAGCTGAGGAAACTGAGACCTAGATATGTCAAGTGACGTTCCAGATCATTGTGTCATCAACTTAGAGCTATAAGAAACTTCAGAGGACATTTAGAATCAGAGTGCATTTAGCCCAATTATCTCATTTTATAGATAAGAAAACAGTCCCAGGGAGGTTAAGTCATAGGCCTAGGGTCATATAACTAGGTGTCAGAGGCTGCATTCAGATTCAAATCTGGGTCCTTTTGAAGCCAGGTCCTGCACTCTCTCTGTTTTTTGACACTAGTGATAGTAGAATTTGAACATGGATCATTTGACTCCCAAGCCAGTGCTACCACCACTGCACCCTACATTCCATTGTATCATGCTTATCTACTAAGTCACAAGTGGATCATGAGTTGTGGTCTGTATTGGTGGATGATATTCCCACACTGGGAGTCTTTACTGATATTTCAGGTGCTTGTTTTATTGCAGGAAGATGAGATATAGCCATTTTCCTGTGGTGGCAGATATGATGTGATATATTGCCTAAGCAGTAACCTAGTACAAATAATTTACCTCTTATGAAGAAGTGGTTAATTTTAAAAAACGAATCTACTTACCCTGAGTGTAGGTTTGAATAAGGGGCAGCATTAGCATTCCTCATGGAGTTTCTTGGCAAGATAAACTTTGTTGTTGCTCAGGTGTGTCTGACTCTTTATGATCTCATTTGGAATTTTCTTGACACAGATACTGGAGTGGTTTACTATTTCATTTTCCATCTCATTTTACAGATGAGGAAACTGAGGCAAACAGGGTGAAGTGACTTGCCCAGAGTTGTATAGCTAGCTAGTAAGTGTCTGAGGTCAGATTTGAACTCAGAAAGGTGAATGATAGCCAGGTGATCCCTTGTGATGAGGGCCCTCAGTGCGATGGAAATGGTCTCTGTACTTTTCTGTTCTGTGGGACAACAGATAAGTCACTTAATGTCTGTGTGCAAGACCTTCCTACCCTTTAAAGGGTAAGTGTGTGTGGGGATGGGTGATGTAGAGTAAGATTGCTCCATTTTTTTTTCTTGTCCTGTTTGTACTTTCTTATGTGTGTATTCCCAGGGAGCTCTCAAGGATGTTGGAAAGGTTTCTAAACACATTGCCAGGGTGGTTTTTGGCAGCAGCACCCCTCCTGAATGGTGGCCCTGCCAAGGACCCCCAGCAGCTGGACCTTTTTAGAAAGGAGGCTCTCATCGCTTTGCTGCAGCTGGGTCTGCTTCACTTCCCTTTCTCTGTTCCAGCAGGTGCAGTTGTCTCAGACTCCAAGCCTGTGGCAGTTAAAAGCAACAGGCTGTGGATAAGTTGATTTCAGTCTTTGAAAGAAAAATTTAAAAGAATTGTGGGGCTGATCAAGTGGATCAGTGGATCCTGGCCAGTAGGAGTCTTGTTGGAATTGGCAGACTTTTCAGATGAAGGATTCAATTAATTCCATCATTAGAAAAAATTGAACTGGTATTTAAAGGAATCAGTCAGAACATGCTTAGTCTGGATTTGCCTAGGAATATTACTAAGGACTCTGACTTCTATTTAAGAGAAATGAATGATGTGCCCTTAACTCCCCTCCCCTTAATTGTATATTGTAGAAAGAGTTTATCACAAAGTAGGCATCTAGTAATATTTCTTGATTTTATTGTCTCATGAGTAAAAAAATTCCCTTTATGAGGATAAAGAGGCCTGGTTCTCTAGTTTACCTCCCTTATGACCTTGGATAGGTCATTTCTATCTCTGGTTCTCAGTTTACTCATCTTTATAATGAAAGGGGCTGGATCAGGTAATTTCTGTTCTGTGATCCTATGAATTACAGTACTCTGGTGGACCGTTGGTAATGGCCTCAGTGGAAACTTGCATATTTTGAAGGTCATACATTTGGAATGCTCTCATCTCTGCTTTCCACTAATCTCTATCTTAGTCCTCATTCACAAATCTTGCTCAAAATTCACTTCATTCCCCAAGGCTTTCTCAGCTTAATCTCTGTCATGCTATTATTCTACGTTTAATCATTAGCTATGTAAGGAAGCTAATGTTAAACTTACAGCTGTTGATAACTCTCATCTTTAAGTGTTCTCTTTTTCATGTGCATTTTTCTTGTACTTTATTAGCCTGTACAGGGCAAGGATTATCTTTTTATTTTTTTCCTTAACCTCACAGTATTGTCGTCGAGTCGTTTCAATCTTGTCTAACTTTTTGTAATTGCCATTTGGAGTTTTCTTGGAAAGGATACCAGAGTGGTTTGCCATTTCCTTTTCTAGTTCATTTTATCAGATGAGGAAACTGAGGCAAACAGGGTTAAGTGACTTGTCCAGTGTCTGAGGCTGGATTTGAACTCAGAAAGATGAGTCTTCCAGATTCCAGGCCTGACTCATTATCCTCTGTACAGTTAAACCAGTGGTGCTGACTTTTCACAGCACATCACAAAGCTCAACGAATACTCAACCCAAAAAGTGAAAACACCGTAGAGAAGAGACAAATTAGGATTGTGTCCTCCACTTAGCAGGAGACTCTCAACAATAGAGGCTTTTATTAGTTGCCTTAAAAAATCCGATTCCTTGTGTCTCACATACTGGGTAATGAGGTCTTTTTAAAAGAAGAAAAATCATTTGTTTGTATACAGTTAGTAAGGTAAGAAAGGGATGGAGCAATACTGTTCATTTTCTTTGCCATCTCATCAGTTCTTGATGGCATTTTAAAGAACTCTGGCTCCAGGAGTCAGGAGACTTGGGTCTGCTTATAATAAGCGTGATATGGGGCCCATATCTTTCAGCTCTTTGGGCCTCAGTTTTCTGGTCTGTAAAGCAGAGGGATTAGACTAAATGATATTTTATCCTTTTGTGTTCTGAGTTCCAGTGCTTTAGCTGGAGGAGGCCTAGGATACAGGACAGATGTTTAGCCAGCTGAGGAGAGAAAAAAATGGAAAGAGCAAGGGTTCTGTATACAGAAGGCTTACCACCTGTTACTTAAGACTGCATCTGCTTCTTTTCCACAGGGCAGACTGAGTTTTTCAGAACTGGCAAAATTTCAGTATAGTCTTGGTCTGAATGGGGAAGTTAACTCTATGATAAAGTGTTTGGCACTGAGTTTTGTTCTCCCTGCCTCACCTCTCTCTATCCTATTTATTGGTTCCAAGGTCATTGAGATAGTTAGTGGGGGAGCCAGGATTTTAACCTGTTTCTTCCTACCCCAAATCTAGCTCTTTTCATTCTATTCTATGATTGCTCTAAGCACCATTAGTTGTTTTATGCCAAGATAACAGAAGATAATTTCCATTTTAGCACAATTAAATCTACAGTTAATATGCACCATAGTCTGTGAAATCCTATTCTCCCATGCTAATTTAATAAAAATACCTCCCCCTCCCCCAGATTGGAAGTTGCTGGTAAAGACCTGAATCTGGCCCTTTAGAACTCCAGTGTCAGAGTTCCTGGGGTCCACCCACACGGTCATCAGGGGATCTAGCTGTGGGTGATCCTCACCCTTTGTTTTTGCCTCATGGGAACAAAAGCTGAACCCAATTAATCTGGTTCTTGTCTCTTTGCCTGCCAGGTCCTTGCTCTTTCTCTTTATCTGAAAAACATGCAATTCTGGATCAATCTTTTTCTCTTTCCTTTATCTGGGGATTAGCTGCTGCTTTGTATTATTTGAACCACTGTTCCCCATTGCTATTGATTATTTTTTTGTAATTGGCTAAATATCAGGAAAGACTCTGATTTAACAAGAAACAGTTGCTTGTTGTGTATTAAGGACGTTGGTAGGCAATGGGGACAAAAAGTCAAAATTGAAATGGCCATAGGATCATAGATTCAGGGCTGAAAGGGCCCTTGGAACCCCCTAATTTAACTTTTTAATTTTACAAATAAAGTAATTGAGTCCCAAATAGAGTAAATGACTTTTCCAGGGTCTCACAGCTGGTGTCTGAGAAAAGGATCTGATCTCATCTTCCTGCCTCCAAGTCAGCACCATGGACAGCTCCATAATCTGTACCAACTAATTGTCCTTTAGGATATTATGTTCTTTGGATCTTTAAATTGGTCAGAGAAGTAGGACTGAAGTGACCTTAAAAATGGTGGGAATAATGATTAAAGGTCCATGTTAATGTGTTCCTTTTGCTAGGCCCAAGTGTTTCTCAAACTTCTTTTGCTTTTCAGCATTTGTCATTGTTTAGTTATTCAGTTATATCTGACCCTCCATGTACCTTATGGGATTTTCTTGGCAAAGACACTGGAGTGGTTTGCCAATTCCTTCCTCAGTGGATTAAAGCAGATAGAGGTTAAGTGAATTCCTCAGGGTCACGGATCTAGTGAGTATCTAAGACTGGATTTGAACTCTAGTCTTCTTGATTCTAGGCCCAGTGAACACTGAGCCATTTAGCTCTATCTTTCAGTATTTACTGTTAAAATTTTGCATGTCACTCAGAATGCACAACTGTCTCTATTGTAGAACAGCAGGATTTAATCCATGAATCATAGTTAAGAGTTACAAGGGATCTCAGAGGTCCGAGGCCCTCCTGGTTAACCTCATATCCAAAGCATGAATCTTATTTCTATCACTGAGGAAAGTTGTCATCCAGTCTCTTACTTCTTGATCTGTGACTAGGAATTCACTGCTCATCTCAGATAGCCCAGTCCATTTTTGGACAGGTCTGATTGTTAGGAAGTTTTTCCTTGCTTTGATGTGGAGCATATGGCCTCTTTAATCCCATTTATTGTTCCAAGTCCAGCCTTTTCCCAAACCAAACAAAAAAGCATGATCTCTCTTCCACAAGACAACCCTTTGAAGCTGGAAGAAAGCATTTATGGTCTTCTCTTCCTTGGGTTCACTACCACCCAGCTGTTCATTGGCTTGCATGGTCTCAGGGTACCTTGGCATCCTGAGTGCCCTTCTGCATGTTTCACCTTTTCAGCATCCTTCCTAAAATATGGTATCCAGAACAGAACACAATATAGACTTTAAAATGTAAAGAGAATGTGGAGAAATCCAGTTCAACTGAAAAATAACCCAAACTAATAAATTAAGAAGCCAAGGCCTTGCCTAGTTGTCTGCCTCCAGGATGGAGTATTGTAGAATTATCATTCTCCACACCTCAGACATTATGCATCTATTAATAATACAGCCTAAGGTGCCTGTAGACTTTTTTTTGCTGTTCTGACAAATCAAGACCTGTAGGTCCTTCGTATGTACTGTTTTCTAGCTGTATTTCCACAATCCTGTATCCTGCGGTTGTTCTTTGGAACTTGTTGCACAGTTTTGTTTGTCTCTATTAAATGTAGTTTTGTTAGTTTCAATGTGCCATTCCAATCTCTTGTCATCTTTTTCAATCTTGATTCCGTCATACAGCATATTAATTATGTCTCTCAGCTAGGTGGTATAGTAGATAAAGCTCTGGATGATTCAGGGAGACTTGACTCCAAATCTAGCTTCAGATACAGACATTTAGCTAGCTTTGTAACCCTGAGCAAGTCACTTAACTTCTGTCTGCCTGTTTCTTCAAATGTAAAACAGCACCTACCTGCCAGGGTTATTGTGAGGATAAAATGAGATACTATTTGCAAGGTACTTCGCAAACCTTAGTGTGCTATATAAATGTTAGTGATAATGATGATGATGTCTTAATGACTGAATGGGCATTGCCTCAGACAAACCAAAACCTGGGAAAGACCTTAGCTTAAAAAGGCTGAGGTCTCCCATTGCATCCAAGACCATCTCCAGTATCTATCCAGTATCCTGATCTATATCTTGCCACTGAACCCAGATGGCTGTGGAGGAGAGTAGACTGGTGACTTCGCACAACCCTTCCTCACAAACATTCAGTTCACTTGTAAGTCATGACATTACCTTCCTGATGTCATGGTCATCCTTGAGAATGAAGGACAAACAGTGATCTAGTAATAGATTTATGGCTGGAAGGGACTTTAGAAGTTACAGAATCAAACCCCTTCATTTTATAGGTAAGGAAACTGAGGCACAAAGAGGTTATGTGACTTGCTCAGGGTTACACAGCTAGTAAATATCAACAGTAGCATTTCAGCACAAGTCTTCCCTACTCCCAAGTCTAGTGCACTATTTACTATACCACACTCTCTCATTTGATGGACATTTTGTCATTATCTTCTCCTAAGTTGTATTATTGAAAAGAATAAGGACCAATGATAAAGGTCCACAGTACTCTATCAGTACCTTTTCTTCTGGTTTATCTTAATCATCACTTCTTGAGTTCTATCAGTTAACTAATTATGTATCCACTGAACTATACTGTCATGCATTCCACCTCCCTTGATGTTATTGTTGACAAGGATATCATGAGAGACTTGCCAATGCCCTGCTGAAATCTAGATATGCTGCATACATGGCATTCTGCTAACCTAGTAACCCTTTCAAGAAAAGGAAATGGGTTTAGGCTGGCATGGCTTGTTATTAAATTGTATTGGCTCACAGGGATGGCAGCTTCCTTTTCTAAGTGTTTGCAAGCTACCACTTTAATAATTTATTCTAGAATTTTATCAGGTTCTTACTGGCATTTAGTTTGGCCTTTTTCCTCCTTTTGAAAACTGTAACCCTATGGGCAGCTCTCTAGTTCTCCAGGATTTCTCAGTAATTACTAACAGTGAATCAGAACCACAAGTTACTTCCCTTTGCTGGGATCCAAGCCAGGTGATTGGAGATTATTTAAAGGAAGCTAGCTACTCTTTAACCTCATATTTTTTGGTTTTCTGTTCACTCTTAGCCATTTTTGTTCTCCTGTTTTCCATTTTAAAAACAATGAGTTGTTATTGATTGCTTTCGTTTTTATATTACCAACATTTCCCATTACATCTCTCCCCTTCCTACTCCTACAGAGCTATCCCTTATAACAGAGAATAATAAAGGGAAAATATAAAGTTCAGCCAAACCAATCAACCTATCAACAGAGTCTGACATTTTATGCAGTGTTCCACAGCCATAATCCTCTTTCTCTGGACAAAAAGTGAGAAATGTGGCTTCTCTTATCCCTTCTTTGGGTACAGATTTAGTTTCAATTTTATAGTATTCAGCTTAAATAGCTTTGTTTTTCTTTCTGCTCATACTGTTGTTAGTTATTGTGTTTTCCTGGTTTTGTTTTCATCCTTTTGTATTATTGCATATAAGTCTTTCCATGTTTTCCTGTCTTCATCATAGTCTTCAGCAGTATTCCATTACCTTCATGTTCCATGGGTTGTTTAGTCATTCCCCTATTGATGGGCATCATTTTGTTTTCCCTTCTTTGTTAGTTGTTCTGTCCTTTATAACATGAAGATCATTCTTCTTGGTAGAGAAGACAAAGTAGCAGCTCTTTTAGATCTCTCCTCTACGCTATTGTTTTCATATCTGTCAGTTATTCACCTCTGTCCGTTAAATCTGCTTGCTTCCTTTAGGGGGTCACCTTCCTTGTGAAGTTTTTCTTGATGCCCCTACTTGTTAGCTTAATCTTAAAAAATAAAAACCCTTTTATTCTTCAACTTTCTCCTTAATTTTTTTATGTTAACTCATCTGTGTGCATGCTGTTGAATGTGAATTGAATGTTGAATGTAATCTGCCTGAGGGTGGAGACTATTGTTTTGCTTTTGCACCCTAAAAGACTTTCATCTAGTAACTGCTTAAAAGAATGTTTGTTGCATCTCTGACTTGAATCTTCCCAGGCACACCAAGCTGGGGTCCTACCTCTTCCCTGGTTTTGCTCTTGCCCCAAACCTAGCTAAAAATGATGTGGTACAATAGAATACAATAGAATCAAGGTGATCACAATTCAGATCCTGGCTCTGCTGTTTGTGCTCTCTATGAACCCGGCAAAGTTATTTAACCTTGATTTACTCATCTCTGAAATGAGGGAGTTGGACTGAATGATTGATGGCATCAATCTCTAAGGTCCCTTTCAGTTCTAAACTTTATATTATAGACTTCCTTTGTATTATCTTCAGCTTTAGTTGCATACCTCTCTCTGTCTAGGATTCAGTAGTTTTTATGTTGTTCTTATGGTGACATTCTACTCTTTTTTTCTTTTATCCTCACTTATCTGCCTTTCCTTCCATTTCTTGGAAATGTCTTTGTGTGTGTGTGTGTGTGTGTGTGTGTGTGTGTGTGTGTGCACGCGCGCATGCTCACGCAGAGAGTCTTGGTTAAATGACTTACCCAGGGTCACACAGCTAGTAAGTGCCTGGGACCATTTTTGAACTCAAGTCTTCTTGACTCCAGGGCTGGTGCTCTATCCACTGCACCACCTTAGAAATCTGACTTCTTTGATGAGCTTCCTGAGATGCCACATTACACTTTTTACACTTTTCCCTTTTTTCTTTATAATCAGTTATGATTATGAATCCTGTCTATGAGATCCTCCTCTCATTCTTGAGTTTCTTTTTAGAGCCTCAGGTGTTATGGAAATCTCCTTATGTCTCTGTACTTTATGAAATGGCCTTTCTTAAAGACCAGAGTATGGTATACACCAAATAATTCTTGGTTTTTCCTTATTTATAGTGAACTCAAGTCCAGAATAGCAGCTGCTTTTTTCACCGTCCAAAAAATGAATTTGTCAGGAAGGTGACTTGAATGAAGAGCCATGTTTTTCAGAGAGGTTTCTAGCAAGCTGCTTGGATGGTAGAAGGTCCCATCGTGATCATAGCCTACTTTCATGCCAGCTTTGTTACCTTTCCAGGGATTTTTTTCCAGCTGATTTTGAAGGCTATAGTATATTCTCATTCATTATAATATTTTCCGTTTCACTCTTGTCTGATCCTTACCCAAATATGCTGTACATAATTTTTCCTTTCTCACAGCCATGGATTTCCACAAAGATGAAACCTCCTTGATGCACACAGTTCTCCCCTGCTGTCAGTTCTATTTAATATATCCCTTCTGAACAAAAAGAATGAAGGGCTGGGTGTCCAAGAGTGACATAGCTGATTATTTTGATTGAGAGCCGTAGCATCTCTTTGTTCATCATTCCAGAAAAGGAAGGCTAAGCATTAGGCTAGCATTTCAGTCAAGAGAAAAATGGTTTTGATAGCTGATAGCTTGAAAGATCTGTGATTTCATCAGTGTGGGTAATCCCTCCACCAAAGCAGACTGGAACTCTTCCAGGATTCATGAGTTGTTGTGGCCTGAAAAATTAATCACCCAGTAGCCAACCTTATGGTGATGAGCCTTACTGTACTAAGCTAGGCTGGTCCTTGGATGATAAGCACAGGGTCTGATGCCAGACTCACACTTGAAACCCTTCCAACATGGTGGTATCTGCCAGAGTTTGCATTCCATTGGCATAACCCTTGGCAACCTAGAGGGACCTCTATGGCCTGATGAGACATCAAACTGTGAATCTTTAGTAGAGGAAATAAAAAGAAAGATAAAAAAATATCTTTTTTGTGAAGTATAAATTTTGTCAAGTATCTCTGTTGCTTTTTCCTTGATTTAAAAAGAGGAGGTGGAAACAGCAACCGCCCTGCATGAAGAGATAGATTTGTAGAAACTGACCATGCTTTAGGGTTCCATAGATATGGCAACCTCTTAGATTTAGCCAAAAAAATAGTCTGTGATCTGGGCCTGTTAAACTTTTTTTTTTCCTGTCTGTGGAGAGAGAATAAAACCTATTCAGAGGTTTCTTTTCTCCTTTGGCCTCCATCAATTTAATTGTCAGAATCAGTGAGCAGTGTCACCTATGGTTTCAAAGGTGTTGACAAGATGAAGCAAGAAGGTGATGGAGGGTATGGAACAGAGAAGCATCACTTCCCTGCCACTTCCCTGCCTCCCCTGGGAGGGATGGATATTATGGATCTCCAACAATTACGCCCTTTTAAAGAGCTCCAGGGAGCTGCGGACCTTTGATGCCCTTGAGTTAAGGGCTTGTCTTTGGCAGCAACAGGGCTTGGCAAATATTGGTGTGTTTGAAATGTTTAGATTCAGTGTAAATAGAGCCCTCGTCTATTGTGTCATTCCCTTGCTGCACGAACCTGCACTGATAAGATCATCCTGTTAAACATTTGATACTTGAAACTTGGGGTCTTGCCTTGATTTAAGCGTGGCTGTCCTGATGGCTTGAGCAAATAGAACTGGAATCGAGCTCGTGGTAGTAATAGCTGGGGCATTACTGGCCACCTGATACTCTGGCACTACCTGAACTTTGGGGTAAGATGGCAAGGAGCCAGTTGGAGGTGGGATGATCTCTCTTTTCATCTTGCCACAGGTTCTTAATTAGCCCTATGACCTTGGGCAAATCATTTACTTT
Organism: Notamacropus eugenii; assembly: GCF_028372415.1. Lineage (NCBI taxonomy): Eukaryota > Metazoa > Chordata > Mammalia > Diprotodontia > Macropodidae > Notamacropus > Notamacropus eugenii. Next base: position 75,516,795 of record NC_092874.1, read on the forward strand.
GTCTCATACAGTTTCTTCACCTGCAAAATGGGAATGATAATGGTGTGGTTCTCTCAAGGTTGCTCTGAAGATCAAATGAGATAATATGGATAGGGTACTTTGCAGACCCTAAAGCACTATATAAATGTAAGTCATCATCATCATCATCGTCATCATCATCATCATCATCATCATCATCATCATCATCATCGTCATCATCATCGCCTTCTTGTCTTTTTCTGTGGTGCTCAGGTAAATGGTCCAGGCCAAGTTGCTGTTCTGCTCTTATTATTTTATATTTAATGCCTGTGGACTGTTACATAGGTAGATAAAATAAATGCTTTTTGTAGTTGAAGAAAAGTATTTGGCTGTAGATCTAACCTTTGTAAACTCAGTTAAAGCGCCCTCTGGGACCACGAGGATGATAAAAGTTTCCTTCTGTTCTCCAAAGACGATGATAGCAAATGATGGTTATTGTGACTATTTTTCCTAATATGATTTTGGTCTGAGTCTATGACTATATTATTCAGAGGAACTTCCTGTATGGAAATCTCCTCCCCAGATCAATGCAGCGCATAAGATCCATGATATAGAAATACAGGGAACCTCAGAGGTCATCATATTCAAATTAATTTTATTTAATTTAATTAATATTTAAATTAATTTCATAAATGAGGAATTTGAGGCCAGGGGAGGTAGGCTAAGTGATTTGTCTAAGACAGTAAGCATTGGAGGTAGGCTGGGAATCTAGGTCCTCTGACAGTGCCTCCTGAAGGTTGGTAATTTATATGCTATAACTTAAGGAGTTGAGTAGGGACACAGAAAGGTTCAGTGGCCTGCCATAGCTAGAACCAGGCTGAGGCAGGATGTGAACCCTCATTTTCCTGGCTCTGGCCACCAGGCTCTCACCACATTATGTTGGACCTGAGTCACAGGATCTTAGAGTAGAGGGAATTTTTGAGATAATTTACTTTAGCCTCCTTGCTTTACAGAACAAGAAACTGAGGCCCAGAAAGGTGATCTGAATTATCCAGGAGCACATTCAGAATCACCTGTGAATTATAACAGTGTGAGAAGGTGCTTTTGTAGGAATGTGGGGTTTTATTTGCTGTAGGGAGGTATATAGTTGAGACAGGTTAAATAAAGAAAATAAAAACAAAAAAATTCATTGAAATATTCCTACTGACAAAAGCATTAAAAGAAAGATGGTGATTGTGGGGGAGGAAAATGAGTCTGAAACAACTGCCCAAAGAGGATTGTCATTCCACGTTGCCTTTGGCTATGTCAAAGGAAGCTTTTTTTTCTTCATCCTGTTGTACTTGTCTTATGTCATAGTTCCCCCCACCCAACAGAGAATTTTATTATTTTAAAAACTCACCCTAATTATCAAAGTACAAATAGAAGTGTAATCTATGAGGAGAGTAAAGAAAAACTACAAAGGATCAAGGACAAATGACTGAAAAAAACTTTAAAAATAATTAGTGGAGTGGAGCTGCTTGGGGAAAATGGTGACCCTTTTGATTTCTTTTAATAAATTGATGCAGCTGATATAATTTTTTTTTTTTGCTTTGCTTAAAGTTTACAATTTCTCAGCCCTTTAGACTAGAGGCAAAATCATGTTAAGAACAGATAAAAGTGTACTCAGGATCTGTTGTTCCTGAGAAAGAACAGTCAAGTAGTCAGTAAACATTTATTATATGCTTACTGTATGCCAGGTACTGGGCTAAGCACCAAGGATTTAAAAAAAGAGGCAAAAGATAGTTCCTGCCCTCAAGGAGCTTGCTATCTACCGGGGGAGAACAGTGCCTAAAAGAAATGAGTCTGGAGAAACTGGGGAAAAATAATCACAAGGCTGAAAGGAGAGACCCTCTTTCCCTTTGACCCCTTTTAATTTATTTAGGGCAAGGAAGGGGAGAAAAGGAACGTTTTTTAAAGGCTGGTTGAGCAAGGATGGATATGTAAGCCTCTCATGAGAAAGTGAACTATTTGAACTCACAGAATCAGGCTCATTTCAATAAGCATTTATTAAGCTCCATCTCTATACCAGTTAGGTATCAAGCTTGATGCTGGGGAGTAAAGACAAATCAGAACAGTCCCTTAAGCTCGAGTTCCCCTAAGCTCAAGTTGCTTGGGTTCTGTTTGGGAGGAACACAGGTGAGAAAATACAAAATGAACACACAAAGTGAACACCAAGTAATTGTGAGGAAGAAGAGTGCTAAGAAAAGGGAGGATCAGGGAAGGAGCTCTATAGGAGGCTGCTGTACTTGAACAGAAATTGGAAGGGAGCTCAGGCTATAAAGAGGCAGAGATAAGGAAGGCTAGGAATCCAGGCAGAGTTGTACAGAAGCCTCCAAAGCAGGGGAGAAGAATGGTGTGCCTAGCACAGTGCTCTGTGCTTGTTGAATTGCAGAAAACAAAGTGATCAGATGATGAAGAGTAAGAACAGGTGAGATAGCAAAAAGAAATGAAAGAAGTGGATAAAGAACAGGAGGGCTGGATGAAGTATCAGTGCCCTTCCTCTCCATTATAATTTTTTCCCCAATACAATAAATATGATTGTAGAGAAAATTGAATTAGGCATTCTCCTGCTGAGCTGAATCCCAGTCAAGATTTGTGTGACACAGCGAAGCCCCAGCTGGATTCTGAGTGCATCAGGGAGGGCCCAGTGAATAGTTGGAGAACTTTTCATTGAAGCTCATCATATCCACATACATCCAAATTAGGTGTGGTCCTTTGACTTTGGCAGGTTGCCTGCGAGGTTGTGATCCGCTGAGTCATGCCAAGTAAGAAAACAGATCCTGGGCCTCTGTCCAGTAGGGAAGTGGCCCTTTGTGTCTTTTTTTGGATTCCTTTTCTATTTCAGGACATCGTCTGGCAGGTAGGTTTGGGACTATTTTTGAGAGCTCTAGAGAACAATTCTAAAGGGAGTGGAAGCTTTCTGACATTCTGCCAACATGTAGAAGAGGATTCTATAACTTTTACTGGTATCCCATTTAAGCATGTTTAACAGTTGGCTGAATTTATAGCTCCCCAGTAGACTTGAGATGAAATAACATAGTATTTCTGACAGCATATATTCCAGGAGGCCCATATGAGGCTTTGTTTATGTGATATTTTAGTGTTTCAAGTGCCAATCCCATCAGTTTCTAGGCTAAGAATCATGAATCCATGTTTGCCTGCCTGCCACTTACTTCTCTGAAATCACAGATCTTTTGGTTAATGGTTTGTCTCATTGCCACATGGGCAGAAGCACATTTTGACTTTGTTTACACTTGCAGATGGGGATGGGGGAGAGACTTACAAATGTGAACCAGTAATGGAGTTCTTATATGTAATACCATTCCCTCTACCTTTTTGGGTGACTAGTTAGTTAGGGAAGATGGAAGCAGTAAGAAATGAGACTCGTCCTTTGGTGGGGAGAGAAGGGAGCAGAATTGTAGCTTTTGAATTGTAAGACAACTTAGAGATCACCTACTTGAACTCTCATTTTATAGATGTGAAAACTAAGTACCAGTCGATGACTTACCAAAGGTCTCAAAGGTAGTTGGTGAGTTCTCATGCCCTTTATCTTTTGGTTTCCATCAACACAATGTGAAGGTCCAGGGTTTAGTTCTTTCAGGATAGGGAAGAAAAACTACATGTGGCGGAAATGAGTACTCAGTTGTTACCCTCTCAGGAAGGTATTATTATCTGATGTGGGTCATGTGTATGAAACCAACTGAATTACCATTAGTATATTTAAAGAAGGCAGCTATTATATATGTCCTGCTCTGTAAAAGAGGCTGCTCAGTAAATGAATCCCAAGTTAGTAGCAACAGTAGAAAATCTTATATGAAAGCTTCTGTTGACTTGAAAATAAGGTCTTTTAAGCCTTGATCAGTATCGAGTTAAGTTTGTACTGAATGTAGGAGATAGATAAAGCCATTGACCAATGACCAATGTGATGATTTACTTTGATGTATTTGTGGTTGAAAAATCTTCCCATTCCTTAATTTTAACTGTGGGCACAAATGTTCTTTGGGATGTCTTTTACTCATTAGCAGCAAGTAGCATCTTAGAGGCAGCCAGTCAGTCATCTACAAATATCTGCTCAGAGGTTTTGGTGACTCTATATCCAGGAGCAGACTGACTCAGTCACACACCTAGAAAGAAAAGGATACTTAGCCTCTTTTCATAGCTTGATCCCCAGTGGAAGTCTGATGAAGCTTATGGACCCCTTTTCAGACTAATGTTTTAAAATGTATAAACTGAAATACGAAGAGTTCCATCTGTCCTCTTGTCTTGGTCATTCCTTACTTCAGTCCATCCTTTGCTCAGCTGTCAAAGTGATCTTAAAGCCAGCTTCTACCGTATCACCTCCTTATTTAATAAACTGCAATGGCTCCCTATTACCACCAGGATCAAATATAAAATCCTCTGGGCTTTGGAGCCCTTCATACCTTGTCCCTATTCCTGACTTTCCAGTTTTCTTAGACTTTCCTTCCTTCAGCATACTCTCTGTCTAGTGACACTGGCCTCAATCACCCACAGATCACTTCTTCTCTCTACTCCGGCCATTTTCACTGACTGTTCCCCATGCCTGCAATGCCTTCCTTTTTCATCTCTGGCTCCCAGTTTCTCTGACTTCCTTCAGAAATCAGCTAAAATCCCATCTTCTGCCAGAAGTGTTTCCAGGTGCGTGTTAGTGCCCTCCCTCTGAAATTAGCGCCACTTTTTTCTGCCTGGATCTTACTTGCACGTAGTTGTTTGCATGTTGTCTTTCCCATTAAACTATGAACTCCCAGAGGGCAGAACTCTTTTTGCCTTTCTTTATACACCCAGGGCTTGGTTCTTGGCATAGTTGTTGTTCAGTCCTGGCATAGAGTGCTTAATAAATACTTATTTACTTGACCATGATAGAGGGAACCAATTACACTGAGATACAGTTATCAAAATATTAAAAAACCTAAGTCTCTTATAGAAATCACCCAGTTTAAGAACCCCTATAATAAAGGCTTGTAAACATTGTTTTGTTAGACTGAAGTTTTGAAAGTTAAACATGTCTTAAATCTGTTTTATATGAAAAACAAATTCTTATTTTGATTGATTCAAAATCTAGCATTTTTGAAAATAGTAGCTTTTCAAAGATACTTCTTTATAGATATGGTATCTCTAAGGATGCTTCTGCATATTTGATTGTTGGCCAATGATTGAAATCTGTAAACTCAAAGTCATAGCTGCCTAAAGACTAGTCAGCACCTCAAAACTAAAGCTTCTGTTCCTGACCTCAGAGGTCAGCCCTTCCGAATCTGGTGTCTCACTTCCTGTGCAGCTGCTCCTTCTCCCTACTTTCCAAACATATCCTCTGTCCTCGCGTGGCCATTTTCTCTCTTGTCCCACATGCTTATCTTCACCTTTCTTCCTTTTTCTCTCTATCCCCTCCCCCATTTCCATGCATTTTGTTTGAATTTTATAAAGATATTTTATTGATATCTTTTCTTTTGACATCACTTTTAAAAATATATTATTCTCTTTTCCTTTTCCAGAGTCTTCTCTAATAACAAAGACTAAAAAAAGAGGAAAAACAAACTGTAATAGTGAAACTCACCAATATATCTAAGAAGTTTGAAATCTCTTGCATTTTTTAATTAAGATTTTGTTTTTAACGAACAAGCATTTAGTTTCTTTTCTTCCCATCGTCCCCATCGTTGGAAAAAGAAAATAAAGATAAAAGCAAAATTTTCTAACAAATATGCATTGCCAAGCCTAGAGGCCTGTATTGGGCTACCCGAGTCTTTCTTACCTCACCTCCCGAGGTCTTCGGCTGGCCACGCCGGATGCACATATGAGAGAAAGGACGTTCCAGAGTCAAACAGGGGTTGAGCTTTATTACAGGGTTTCGGTTACAAGTGCAGGGGCTCTTCTTTCTTAGGACGAAGAGGGGGAGATTTCCTAAGAAGGCTAAGCTTAAGGGAATGGAAGTAGAAGTACAAGCGGGGGAGAGAGGGGGAGGGGAGAGAGGAAAGAAAAGAAGCGGAGCCCTACTTTTCTCTTTGGCTCCACACGTGCTAAGAGCTTTTAGGCTTCCTCATTCCTACTTAATCTTCAGCCACACAGTTTGCATCTCAATACCGTGCTGTTAGGTAACTAGGTGTGCTCCAATCCGGGACGACCTCGAGGGCAGGGAGACTCCACCCATCAGGTATCTCCGGGGGAGAGGCGGAAATGCCCGAGCTAGCTCGGTCTGACCTTCTCGAACCCCCGCTGTTCATGGAGGGCCTCGTAAGACTCTAAGATTTAGAAGTCCCACTTTTACCTGCCCGAGACTGTCCACACGGATTTGAGCTTCCAGTCCCAACAATGCATAGCTAAGCAATAACGAATTTTTACATTGCCTGTATCCAGAAAAACATGCCTCTTTCTGCATTTTGATTCCATCATCACTCTGCCAGCAGTGGGGAGCATACATTATCATTGGTCCCCTGGAATGTCAATCATGATTGCACTGCCCAGAATTCTTCACTAACATCTTTAATGTTATGAACCTTTAATTGTCAAACTGATAGTATCTATAACAAAAAGGAGGAAAATGCCTTCTCAACTGCCTTCTTTGGGGCCAAGCTTGGTCATTATCATCTCATACCTTTCAGTTTCACTTGCTTTATTACCACTGGGTATGTTGTTTTCCTGGTTCTGCTTAACTTCTTAGCTCAAATACCAGCTTCTGTGGGAAGCCTTTCCTAGCAGGAGTTGTTGATTGGCTAATCTTACTTATGTTGTATCAGTTCATTAAAATCTTCCATGTTTCTCTCTATTCTTTAAATATACATAATTTCTTACAGTGTAATACTGTTCCATTACATTCCAATAACAGATTTTTTTAGCCATCCCCTAGTTGAAGGGGATGTATTTTGTTTCCAAGCTATTTGCTACTATAAAAAGAGCAGCTATAAATGTTTCAGTTTATATAGAGCCTTTCTTTTTATTATTGACCTCCTTGGGGTATATGCTTAGTGGTAGACTATCTGGGTCAAAGGGTATAGATAATTTAATCACTTTATTCCTGTAATTCCAAATTATTTTCCAGAATGTTTGGACTAGTTCATAGTTGCACTAACAGTGCCTGTCTTCCTCTAACTTTGGGTAGTCACAAATCTTGTCATCATTACTACTTGGATGGATGTGAAATGAAATCTCTGAGCTGTTCTGATTTGTATTTGTCTTATCAGTGGTTTGAAGGATTTTATATGATTGTTAATTTGCAGTTTTTCCTTGGAGAGGTTTTTGTTCATAGTCTTTGACTACTAACTTATTATGCTGATATATTCTGTTGCCAATTTATCAGAGACATTTGAAAACAAAGATTTTTTTCCATTCAGTTGCTTTTCTTTTAAACTTCATCACATTAATTTTATTCTTGAAAAAGCTTCTCAATTTCATGTAATCAGAATTTTTTCTTTTGTAGTCACCTCTGTCCCTTTACCCCTAGTCTTAGCTATGACAGTGAACTGACATGGCCTTTAAAAATGTATATATCTATATTTATGATATATAGATATATATATACATATGACCTCTAGTATTCTAGTCATGTATTCTTTGTGAGTTTAATGTGGTATATTCTGTAAGATGTTGATCTAAACTTCATTTATGCCAGACTGATTTTCAGTTCTCCCAGAAGTTTTTTGTTAAATAAGAAGGTTTTCCCAAGTAATTTATATTTTCAAGTTTATTTTATACTGGGTTACTGAGTTCAGTTATTTCTCATTCTTCCTTATCCAGTCAGTTGTATTCATCTCTCTCTCCCTCTCCCTCCCTCTCCCTCTTCTTCTTCTCTGTCTTACTGCTTTATAATGTAGTTTAGAGTGCAGAACCTTTGTTCATGCTTTTCACTTCTCCTGAAAATTCCCTCTCCTCTTCTCTGCCTCTCTAAATGTTATCTATTCTTGGGGGTCCAGCTTATGAAGACATCTCTGACTACTTCTTTGCAGGGTGATTTTACCCTTCTCTAAACTCCAAGTTTATACTCACAGTTTTAAGCACTGAATTCCATACTCTTTTAATTGTTGGCTCATGTTTTCATAGACATTAGTCTTCTTTCCTGACTAGTTTGTGAACTCTTTGTATTTAAAAAATATGCATATTTATTATTGTCTTTCTTTCCCTTTCTCCACATATTGTCACTTCCCAGTGCCTCTCCCATTCCCTAGTAAAATCCTCTCTTGCAATAAAGAAATGAACTTAAGGAAAAAACCCCAACATATGATCATGTTGGACAGCATATGCTTCATTCTATATCTATCCATCTTTTTCTTGGAAGAATCTTCTGAAATTGTAGTGGTTCACTTCTTTAATCTGAATTCTGAAGTCATGCGGTACTGTTTTTCTTTACATTACTGTGGTCAATGTCTAAATGGTTCTCTGTAACTTATAAATATATCATTTAATGCACATATTACCAAGTATCTCCAAATTCTTCACATTTGTTGTTATGTTGTACAATCATGTCCCATTACATTAATTTACTGCAGTTAGTTCATTACACAATCAGTGGGTACTCCCTTTCCAGTTCTATGCTACAATAGAATAGTTGTACTTTTGAATATCTCCCTTTTCCTCTGTCCTTGGTGGTCTGTGCCTAGTAGTCATGTTGCTGGGGGCAAAGGTAAATACAATGAGTATAAGTTCTTTGAAAGGTAGAATCATATGTTATGGTTTTCTTTCCTATCCCCCTCAGTCTTTAGCATAGATTGACTGTATAGTAGAGAAAGCATCACTACCTTTAGAGGGAGAGCTGTCTTGGGTTCAAATCCTTGCTCTGCTTCTTAGGTGACTTTGATGTTGGCTGTCAATATGTGTCTCAGTCGTTTTCTCTTCTGTAAAATGAAAATATTGGATTAGATGCTCTTTAAGCTTCCTTTCAGCTCTCAGTCTCTGATGCTGTGTCCCTAGAATGATGAATTCAGAATTGAACTGATTATATTTAAATAGCTATGGTGATGAGAACAAAAGAAAAGAAGGTAAGTGAACCAGAAATAGATCACATGATTTTAAATGAGGGCAAACATTTATTTATAGTTTATGAAAACAAAGTAGGAAAAGACATTGTTTTATTTTTTTCCGTGGCCCCTTCTAGACTTCTTTTCTGTGCCTTTATATCAGAGTTTTATTACATATTACAGGGGAGGAGAAGTTGGTAGAGAGAAAAGGGGGTGAAGAGTGGGTAGGTCAAGATTCAGCAACAGAAGGAGAAGCACATTTCAAATGGGGCATAGAATTCTTCTTGTGCTAAGCCCAGTTAGTCCATAAGGAGAAGCTATTTCTGCCAGAATTCTGTCTCTTAAATGTTTTATTTTCGTATTTGCCACACCCTGGGGGAAGCCACTTCTGGCAGGGCCAGTTTGAGTTAGTGGCTGGCCTCTTGGGTTGACCTGGGGGCTGTCCAGCAGGTCCCTTGTCCAGAAATATTTCTGTTATTGATTTGTCATAGTGCCTGATTTTTCAACATTATAGACTTGTGCTTTTGAGGCTTAAAGATGTTTGGGATTTTTGTTTTTGGCCTTTTGTACCAAAAAGAAATGAAAATACCCTTGAGAGGAGATAACACCTTAGACTATTATATGCTATTTAAGGAGATTAGGTGACAGAAGAAATGAAATCTAGGCTCTCTGGGAGTAGGGGCATAGGGACAAATACCCAAGAGATGGGAAAATAGAAGGGGTAGAGGAGAATAGAACAAGGAGGAAGGGCACAAAAGATTTAAAAAAAAGCCACTTCACTTTTTGCCTAGGATCAGCTTTGTCTTTTGGAATTAGAATTTCACCTGTGTTAGCTTTCAGAGTTATAGATATGAGCCATCAGTAATGACACTTCTTCCTTTTCTCCTTTATTTTTTGTGGTAGAAGGGCATAAGTGGGGAGAAAGAATGGACACATACTTCGTTAGTCGTTGGAAAAAAAGATTCATCACCAATGTAACTATTCTCTGATGATCGACAGCTTATCATTAACATGAGCTGACTGAATAATCCTTCATTTATGGGCCTCTATTTTTTGACTTCACTTGTATTACATTTTACATTGTTAAATTTATCATTTCTTGTTTTGGGGTGACAGAAGGAAAAAGTATACTTAGGGATATCATCCTTCCCTCCCCATCTGTTCTCATTCTACCTTCTCCCCATTTCAGGCAGATTTCATTCTTTTTCTCTTTCTGTCCCTCCCTCTTTTCCTTTAAGTAAAACTGCAGAAATGTGTGATGAGTGGTGTTGACAGACAGAATATGCCACCCAGTAAAAGGCTTATTTCTTTTTTTTTAATTATTATTTTATTTTTTTTCAGTGTTCTACAATCCCTTACATATAACTTAGATTTTCTTCCCCCTCCCTCCCCTTCCTTCCCTGCTCTGTCCCTGAGTTGGCATGCAATTTTATATAGGTTGTATACATACATTCATATTAAATACATTTTCATCTTAGTCATGTTGCTTAGAAGAATTAAAATGAGTGGGAGAAATCATAAAACAAACCAAAATGTAATAATACAAAAGAAAATGATCTGCTACATTCTGTGATCGAATTCCATAGTTCTTTCTCTGGATGTGGATCTTAAGGCATTTTGCCTTAAGAGACCATTGGGAATATTTTAAGTCCTTGCATTGCAATGAAATCTTAAGTCTACCAGAAAAAAATCATTGTACCCTGTGGTTGTTGCTGTGTACAAAATTCTCCTGGTTCTGCTCCTTTCACTCAGCATCAGTTCATATAAGTTCTTCTAGGCTTCTCTGAAGTCTTCCTGTTCATCATTTCTAATAGCACAATAGTATTCCATTACATTCACATACCACAACTTGTTCAGCCATTCCTCAATTGATGGGCGTCCCCTTGATTTCCAGTTCTTGGCCACCACAAAGAGAGCTGCTATGAATATTTTTGTACATGTGGGACCCTTTCCCATTTTTGTTATCTCTTTGGGATACTGTCCTAGAAGCGGTATTACTGGGTCAAAGGGTATGCACTTTTTTGTTGCCCCTTGGGCATAGTTCCAAATTGCTCTCCAGAAAGATTGGATCAACTCACAGCTCCACCAACAATAAATTAGTGTTCCAACTCTCCCACATCTTCTCCAACATTTATCATCTTCCTGTTTTGTCATGTTAGCCAATCTGATAGTTGTAATGTAGTATGTCAGAGTTGTTTTGATTTACATCTCTCTAATCAATAGTAATTTAGAGCATTTTTTCACATGACTATAGATAGCTTTAATTTCTTCCTCTAAAAACTGCCTGTTCATATCCTTTGACCATTTATCATTTGGGGAATGACTTGTTTTTTTGTACATTTGACTCAGTTCTCTATATATTTTAGAAATGAGGTCTTTATCACAGACACTAGTTGCAAAAATTCTTTCCCAGTTTTCTGCTTTCCTCCTAATCTTGGTTGCATTGTGTTGTTTGTATAAAAACATTTCAATATAATGTAATGAAAATTATCCATTTTGTACTTCATAATGTTTTCTTTCTTTTGTTGGATCAAAAATTTCTCCATTCTCCACAAATTTGACAAATGAAGATTGCTCCCCTAATTTGTTTATAATGTCAGTCTTTATACCTAGATCATGTGTCCATTTGGACTTTATTCTTATGTATGGTGTCAGGCATTGATTTATGCCTAGTTTCTGCCTCATTGTTATCCAGTTTTTCCAGCAATTTTTGTCAAACAGTGAGCTCTTATCCCAGAAGCTGGGGTCCTTGGGTTTATGAAAGAGTAGATTGCTATATTCATTGACTACAGTGTCTTGAGTACCTAACCTGTTCCACTGGTCTACCCCTCTGTTTTTTAGCCAGTACCAAGTGGTTTTGATGATTGTTGCTTTATAATACAATTTGGTAGGGGTAGGCCACCTTCCCTAGCATTTCTTTTCATTAGTTCCCTTGATATTCTGGACCTTTTGTTCTTGTGGATGAATGTTGATATTATTTTTTCTAGCTCTACGAAAATAATTATCTGGCAGTTTGATTGATATGGCACTGAATAAGTAACTTAATCTAGGTAGAATTGTCATTTTTATTATATTAGCTCAGCCTACCCACGAATAACTGATGTTTTTCCACTTACTTAGGTTTGACTTTATTTGTGTGAAAAATAGTTTGTAATTGTGTTCATATAGTCCCTGGGTTTGTTTTGGCAGGTAGACTCCCAGATGTTTTATAGTGTCTACAATAGCTTTAAATGGGATTTCTCTTTCTATCTCTTGCTGTTGGGCTTTGTTAGGAATATATAGAAATGCAGATGATTTATGTTGGTTTATTTTGTAACCTGCAACTTTGCCAAAGTCGTTTATTATTTCAGGTAGTTTTTTACTTGATTCTCTGGGATTCTCTAAGTGTATCATCATATCATCTGTAAAGAGTTATAATTTAGTTTCTTCTTTGCCTATTCTAATTGTTTCAGTATCTTTTTCTTCTCTTATTGCTAAAGCTAACATTTCTAGTACCATATTGAATGACAGTGGTGATAATGGACATCGTTGTTTCACCCTGATCTTATTGGAAATGCAGCTAGCTTATCCTCATTACATATGATGCTTGCTGATTGGTTTAGGTAGGTACTACTTATTATTTTATGGAAGGCTCCATTTATTCCTATGCTCTCCAGTATTTTCAATAGAAATGGGTATTATATTTTGTCAAAATCTTTTTCTGCATATATTAAGATAATCATATGATTTCTGTTAATTTTGTTATTGATACTATTGATAATGCTGATAGTTTTCCTAATATTGAACCAGCCCTGTATTCCTCATATCAATCCTACCTGATCATAATGTATCATTTTTGTGATAAGTTGCTGTATTCTTTTTACTAATATCTTATTGAAATTTTTGCATCTATATTTTGGTCTATAATTTTCTTTCTCTGTTTTAGCTCTTCCTGGTTTAGGTATAAAAACCATAAGGGCAGGTAGGTGGTGCAGTGGATAGAGCACCAGTGCAAGAGTCAGGAGGATCTGAGTTCAAATCTCACCTCAGACTCTTGACATTCACTGGCTGTATGACCTTGGGCAAGTCACTTAACCCCAATTGCCTCATCCTGGGTCATCTGCAGTCATCCTGATGAATATCTGGTCACTGGATTCAGATGGCTCTGGAGGAGAAGTAAGACTGGTAACCTGCACAGCCCTCTCTCAACTCAAAAAAAAAAAACAAAGTCAAGTGCAAGTCATGTCATTATTTCTCTGATGGCATGGTCTTCTTCAGCAATGAAGGACAACCACACACAGATCAAAACTGTATTTGTAACAGAGAAATAATTTGATAGGACTCCTTCTTCACCAATTTTCCCAAATAGTCTATATAGTATTTGGAATTAACTGTTCTTTAAATGGTTGATAGAATTCACTTGTAAATCCATCTGGCCCTGGAGATTTTTTCATAGGGAGTTTATTGATGGCTTGTTCATTTTCTTTTTCTGAGATGGGGTTATATAAATATTCAACTTCCTCTTCTGTTAATCTAGGCAATTTATATTTTTATATTCATCCATCTTATTTAGATTGTCAAATTTATAGATATACGGTTAGTCAAAGTAATTTCTAATTATTGTTTTAATTTCCTCATTGGAGGTGAGTTCCATCTTTTCATTTTTGATATTAGTAATTTGGTTTTCTTCTTTCTTTTTTTTAATCAAATTGATCTAAGGTTCATCAATTTTATTGGTATTTTTCATAAAACCAATTCAGTTTTATTTATTAGTTCAATAGCTTTCTTAATTTCAATTTTACTAATCTCTCCTTTGGTTTTCAGTATTTCTAATTTGGTATTTACTTGGGGATTTTCAATTTGTTCCTTTTCTAACTTTTTCAGCTACATGCCCAATTCATTGATCTTCTCTTTCTCTATTTTATTCATGTAGGAGTTCAATGATATAAAACTTCCCCTAAGAACTGCTTTTGTAGTATCCCAGAAGTTTTGTAGGTTGTCTCATTATTGTCATTATCTTGAATGAAGTTATTGATTGTTTTTGTTATTTGTTGTTTAACGCATTCATTCTTTTGGATTAGATTATTTAGTTTCCAATTAATTTTTGATCTGTCTTTTCATAGCCTTTTATTACATGTAATTTTTATTGCATTATGGTCTGAAAAGGACCTTTCTGCACTGCATTGGTTTGTGACGTTTATATACCCTAGTACATGGTCAGTTTTTGTATATGTGTCATTTTAACTTTCAAGAGTAACTCCCACCCAGTCCACTTAGAGAAGATATATACAAAGAAGGGACATGAATAGAAGTAAGTTATTATGAGAAGGAAAAGATAGGATCATTGATTAATACTAAAAGGAATCTTAGAGGTCATTGTCTATCAACTCCCATTCCCAGTCCCTTCCTCACAAATTATGTAGGCCAATGGATCATAGATCTAGAACTCAGTGGTCCTTCAGAGACCATCTGATCCAGTTTCCCCATTTTGTGGAGAAAGTCACATGACCTTCTCAAGGTCACACAAAGTAGTGGCAGAGGTAGTATTTGAAGTCAGATTATCAATACAATTCTTGTTCCACTAGAGCCTGCAACTTTTCGTCAGTGTTTCTCTAGGAAGATAGGATGGATAAATAAAGGTACTCTCCTCAGAGTTGTATTAGACTGTTCTTGCTGGGGGACATTGAAATTCCTGGTTAGGAAGAAAGCTGAGCCTCTTTCATCCCTCAGAATGAATGATAGCTCAGCAAAAGAGAGATTGCCATGTCCAAGAAAGATTGAGACAGTATGAACCCTGTGAACCAGCTTGCAAGGTTCTGGGAGAGAGAGAACTAGAAATGACTTCTGAACTTCTCTCTAAGCCAAAAAAAAAACCCCATTAAAAACAGGGCACTCTCAACACTGAATTATACCTGCTAACCCCCTCAAAAAAATTAACCCCTCTTTACGTGTGTGTGTGTGTGTGTGTGTGTGTGTGTGTGTATGGATGGATGTAAAACTGCAAAAAGGATAAGATCCATTGGTAGGGATCCATTGGTAGTCTTTTACAGAATTGTTCTTCTATCATATCTCTTTCAGCTCGGCCTTGAAAACATTTGTTACTTTTCTGTGTAAGCATTAGTTTGATACATATAAGGTTATTTTAGAGTAGGTGTCATCTTCTGTGTGTGGCTGTGAAGGAGGGAGGGAGAGAGGCTCACCTTGTGTGAGATAGGATGGGGGCAATTTTTTTCTGGACCATGTTCTTCTAGATTCTGGACCAGAAGTTATAGTCTGTTGCGTCATTTTTTGCTGGATCTGCGTTCTTTCAAACTAACCAAGGGTTTAATAGCCAGACTTATGGTCAACTGGGTGGTACAGAAAAGGAGTCTCTCTTAAGGGAGGAAACGAATAAGCTTTTCTGTGGAGTTTTGCACCATGAACTCCAAAAGATATTTTCCCTAATTCATGCCACAAATAGATATCCATTTGGGATCAAGTCAGTAATTGAATGAGTCCCTCAGGGCCATTATTGTAGCTTCAGTGTGTCTTTCATTTCCAGTTCAGTAAGCAGAAAGCTATCAATGGCTTGGTGTCCACTTTGGAAAGAAACTAGTCAGAATTCTTATCCTACTATTGTGTTAATATCCTCTTCATATACTAAGGATGGCACATTTCATTTTTCCTGCTATGAACAAATATGGAAAAATGCAATTTCAGGGAGCAGAGATCTCAGTGTGTTTATGGTAGCAATAATTCATTCTCACAGAATTTTGAAGAGTTTTTGAGAAGACAAGGCATCATTCCTAGTCCTAGATCTAGACTTAAAAAAAATTCACAGGACTTTAATTGGTCCTGGGAGACAAGGAGAGATCATAATATGTAGATAACTTTTGTTTTATGTGAATATGCCTTATCCATCTGGCAAAGTTGTAAATCAGTGGAGGCCAGGAACTATGAAGTTATATCATATGTAAATCATTTTATCAAGTGTCCTGGGTATTATAAAGAGTTCTTAGATATGCTATGTGCCCCCAAATAGCTTATAAGACTGGATGGGATAGAACAGATAAATATGCCAAGATAAACAGTGGCACAGGCAGTAAATGATCATTGCAAATGAGTTGTTACTCAGTATGTATCAGAGGAATTTAGAGGCTAAATGAGAGAGGGCATCCTGAAAGGGATGGTTAGCAAAAGCTTCCCATTTCATTGAGGGTTGAACAGGGTCTTAAAGGATGGGAAAGATTCAGAAAGGCAAAGAATTGAGGGAGTTTTGGTATATAAGAGGGAGCAGAACAGAGCTCACAAGCTGGAAAACTCCATTAAATATCCAGGGGATACTGAAATAGAGCAAGTTAGATAAAAGGGAGGGTTGATGGAGGAGAGTAATGGGAAATAAAACTGTCAAGATAGACTGAGGGTTGGTTCTTGAATGTCATGTCAAGGAGTTTGAACTTAATTCTGGGGCTTTGAATAGTTATTGAAGGCTGTTTGAGGGTGTGTATGGCGGGGGGGAGAAGGCTGTAATGAAAAGTGTTTTAGGAAAGCTGACCTAGCTTTGGTGTACAAGAAGGTTTGGGGGAGGAGGGCAAGAAGGAGCCTGAGAAACCATTGTGCACCTTACCTCCTTCCTCCACCCACTCCTTGCTAGCTAATTAATAGTTGCTGATAAATAGTTGCATTTCATTGACCTGCAGCCGTAGGAAGGATGGATGAAATTGTAATATTCCCTTCTCTTGCTGCCCTGGCTTTCTTTTAATTGGGCTTAACATAAACTGTATACTGTGCTCATTATCTATTCAGAGAGAAATTGTGGCCTTGCTATTTGGAGAGATGTGATGGTGAGTCAGTTCCTAAAGCTTTAAAAGAGCAAAAAGAGTGATGAACTGGCAGCTGTAGAGGAAGTCTGTTCCCATGATCTGTGTTCCTTGGCCTGCCATTCACCTTCCATTTCCAGTGCCCTCTTGTCACTTGGTTACACCTGGGTTCCTTAAAGACTTTCCCAGGATGCTCTAAGTAGAAGGGTTATCCTTGAAGGCATACTGCTAATTTTTCATTTCTGACATTGTTACTCCTGTCTGTCCTGCATTTCTCTGCCATCCTCTTTGTAGATGCAGCTGTGTGGGAGAGCCATTCTCCACAATCTTGAGGTGAGTATTGGCGTCTCTAGATATGGAAGGACCGTTATGAACAGGAGCGTTTAGAGTCTACCTTGATAATTTAGAGGGCAGCCTTCTACTTTAGGGAATAGATTTGAGAATTTGCTTGAGAAGAAGAGGGAATGAGTTTGGTTTGAATCTTTGCTAATGTTTGGTTTACTGGGTACTCCTTACTTTGTACCCTGCTGAACCTGCACTGCCTTCGTGCCTCGGCTCACATAGTCACCTTTAAATCATGATAGCCAGTAGACCATGTAGATTAGAGGGTATCTCTGAACTTGCTTGATAGTTTTTTGGGTTTAAGAATTATCTCAAGCTTTGGCTTGAGAAGGCTGTAAATGTTACTTTAGGCCTCTCTGGATTGCCTTTGTGGACTTGCCTTGATGTTTTCAGAACTCTCTCCAATCTCCCCCTCTCCCCCCACCTAGGTTAGCTTGTTAAATAGCTCCTTTTACTTGGTAAAACCCCACAGCTTACTTGTAAAGATATGTTAATGATGAGAATGTTGAAATAGTGAGAAATGCCCAAGCTGCCCTGATTAAATTAACATTTCATTTTAGGCTGTCTTAGAAAGAATTGCACGCTGTGAAAAAGCCTAAATAATTGTGATTCAAATTATTTAACAAAAGCTCTCATTTGATCGCATCCTTGAACACCTCAGATTTTTTAAGTGTCATAATTTCAAAGAGAAAGAAAGAAACCCAAGTCATGCTAGTTAGCTCTTAGTTTGATTGATTTCAGAACTACATTTTAATTTTAAATGGATGGGGCACAGTGCCAAGAAGGCAAAATTGAGTGTTATTTACATCAGGGCCTGGGGTATGCTGTAATGCTTTTCTGACTCAGAGGTGGCAGTGGGGATCTCTGAGAGACAGCACGAGGCAGTGGAGAACACTGGCCTTGGCATCACAGGACTGAGTTTGTAATCCTCGCTCCACCACTTCTTGGTAAATCATTAAAGCTTTTGGGCCTTAATTTTTTTTTTTTAATGTATAAAATGTAGGACTTGAAATAGATGACTTCTCAGGTCTTTTCCAGCTCCAAATCGATGATTCTGCATCTTCCAAGCATGTGTGTAACCCTACTGTTTCTCCTAAGCTGGATCTTGTCCATTTTGTAAAGTGATGTAAGCCCCATTACCATGAGTGCTGGCTTTTACATTGAGACCAAAGAAAGGGAGTTTACCAGCTTCTTGGAGGGTAGAGTCTTTGTGAGTCAACAGATGGATCTCCATTTAAGAACTACGGCAACTGGCTTCCACTGAACATGCCTACAGCTCCTCACCACCATCTTTCTGGAACGCTATCCTGCACTGCCAGTTTTGGACCCTCCAAACCCAATCTTTAGTGTTGCTCTGGGGCCATACTATCCTAAATTATGAGAGTTCCTTCCATCTAACCAGACACAGCCACATGACCTTGCTTCCTTCTATCTTGCCACACCATTCATCCTATTCCCTGCTGCTGTGGACAAACTAATCAAATTAATACTCCCATTGTTTTAGGAAAAGGTAGGTCCTCTTGGTTGCCTATGGAACAGTTCATCATTCCTGTGCCTCCATAGAATAAAACTCCCTCCCTGGTCACCAGTTCCCCCCCCTCCCCCATGTGTATAAATAAGTGTCTATGTGTGTATACATAATATACACAAAACAACATATACATATATACATACACAAGCACACGTACACTCACAGAGAGAGAGAGAGAGAGAGAGAGTGTGTGTGTGTGTGTGTGTGTGTGTGTGTGTGTGTGTATGTGTATGTGTGTATTCCTTTCATAAATCAGAAGCTTCTTGAAGTCAGGAACTCTCTTTTATATTTGTATTTCCAGGACTTAGCACAGTACTTGGCACATAGTAAATGCTTAGGAAATGTTCTTAATGCATTCATTGAGCAGTTTTTTCACCACCTACTAAACATGTTTCAACTACTGTTCTCTCCCTCCTCCCCCAGTTTGCCTTTCCTAGATTTCTTAGTCTTAATAGGTATGGAAATTTCCCCAAGTAATTAATGTTGACAAATGACTCTAACTCTCATTCCCACGGGGTCTTAATCTCTTTTCCAACTCTTTGTGCTCCAAAGGGGATTGCTTGTAAATAGATTAGAGGGAAGTTGCTGAATGAAATTAAAAGTGAAAGGTAATGATAATAGTAATGCAAGTGTTAATATTAAAGCTCCTGGAGTTTGAGTAAGCCCCAGTCACATGTGCTAGTCTGAACTTTCTGGCTTCCGTCATTCTTTTGCTCTGCCTTTTCAAGTCATCCCTGATACAAAAATGCTCCCTAAAGACCCCTGTGCCCAGTGCTGCCTGGGCTCAGGTTGGGGAAAGGAGGACTGGGGTAGAAATCACTACTATCCAGTTATCCTTCTTGCACTGTGTGATCAGAGTAAGGCTGGTCATTCATTTTGACCTCTGTAGACATAATATTCCTCTCCTAGCTAGTTGTCAGATATAACCTATGAGGTGGAGTGCTTTAGGTGGTAGATGACTAAAATTCCAATGCCTTTTCCTAGTGACCTGTGCTTTTCAGGACTACCCCAGTGTGTGTGTGTGTGTGTGTGTGTGTGTGTGTGTGTGTGTGTGTGTGTGTGTGTGTGTGTGTGTGTGTGTGTGTGTGTGTGTGTGTGTGTGTGTGTGTGTGTGTGTGTGTGTGTGTGTGTGTGTCACACACACACAAACACAACCATCTTAAAGAGCTGTCATCCCAAGCACAACCTTCAAATTCATAACTCAAGAAGAATGAAAGATCACCCAAAGAAAGAGAAAGTCCACCCCCATAAAGAGATGCAGAGTTCTGTGCTGTCACTTCTGAACACCCCTCCATTCCATGGCATCCAGGCACATCTCTCATTCTGTTTCTGTGCTCACCTGAGGCTACTCAGCCCTGCTTTGCTCATCTTTTTAGTATCCTTAGGATTCAGACTATGCAGGGAAGGCACTTCCATCTGCACAGTAAAAAGTCTTCTCAACAAGTGTTACTTAATCATTTAAAAAGTCTCCAGTTTTCCTTTATGGACCTCACTTTCCGCCTCTTTAAGATGAAGGGTTTGGACTTGCTGACCTCTCCGTTTCTTTCAAGCTCTAATTCTATGAGTCTATGATCCTCTTTGAAGTATCTTTGTAATTTCTAGTTTGCTTTTACTTACATATAATTTCAAAGAACTCTGTGGATCACGGTGATTTTTTTTCCCTTGGAAAATTAAATAGAATTCTGTGAGTAAGATTACAGAGTAATAATGTAAATTGTCCTCACAAATAAAAATCACAGGATCCATTGAGAGGTGGAAAGGACTTTAGGGATCACCTAGTGAGAAAACTGAGGCCCAGGGAAGTTATATGACTTGGCCTAAGCTGTATTGATATAGTAAGTAGCCAGACTGATTTCAAATCTCATGTTCTCTTTGCTATGCCTGACTCCTTCTCGATAAAATTCTCCCTTTTTTTACATGAATTGTGAGGAAAGTGCTTTGTAAACCTTGAAGTAAATAAATATATATGAATAAATCTGAGACCTAATTACTTCAAAAGTTGTGGAGATACAACATGGAGAGGTTCTTCGCCCTCACTCATGCCATTTTATTATCCCTCTCCCGTGTTTCCTTGGGGAAATCTCAGAGAGAGTTCATTTTTACGTCTCTGCAAATGATAGAAAAAAAAGTGCTCAGGTTCTATGCAAGTATTCATGGGAACAAAGCATATTGCATATAGGACAAGCTTTATTTTATCCCATAGAAAACACAAATGATACAAAGGACTCCTAGTAGTCCATGAACACATGATAGAGTTCTCCTCCCTCTTTGGAATTTCACCTTCTATCTGACATTCTCCCAGAAGTGAAATAAATTTAGGATTTCTAGAAAGGTGTCTACTCCTCCCCCCCTTACAGCAAGTCCCTTCTTTACTCCAGAGACCTATATAGACTTCTAGCCTCATTGTACTATCTTAAGGGCTTGAACTCTCCACTTAGAAGGAAAAATAAATTTGGTATTGCTCGAGAGACAATCAATGTTTCTTTGAACCTGTGCCATTCAGTTAGCTCATGTTAGTAGCATGTCTAAGTAGGATAAAGTACAAATTAATTGGTCCTTTGCATTATGGCTTATTCCCTTGTTACTATAGCTTTGGGATTATAAATACTACCTTCCCACCCCTCACCCCCTTTTCCCTTCCTCCCTTCCTCTTTTCTTCCCTCCCTCCCTCCCTTCTTTCTTTCCTTCCTCCCTCCCTCCCTCCATTCCTTTCTCCCTCTTTCCCTCCCTCCTTCCCTCTCTACCTTCCTTTGTTCCTTCCTTCCTTCATTTCTGAAGGTATGTATTCTTCCAAAGGAATTTTTTTAAATAAATGAAAAAAGCAGAGAAATCCTAAACTAAGTAAAGTCTAACTATTGATTAGATTGATTGGTATAGCTTATAGGATGCAACCTCCATTCTTAGTCATTGCTTCAGCCCCATGAGGGACACAGGATTATAGATCTGGAACTCAAAGGGAACTTGTAGTTCAATCTAGTACATCTGGTACAGTCCCTGTATTTATAGATGAGGAAATGGAGTTTTGGAGAGGGAAAGTGACGTGAGTAGTAGGCAGAATCAGAATCTGGACCTCGAGCCTCTACCTGCAGAATCCTGTCTCTAAGGCTTTCCTCTCCTCCCATGTCCTCGGACTGTTAAGCTTCCTGTCTCCGCATTTAGTGGGCGAGGAGGGAAGGGAATCTAGGAGTAAGAGCTCTAAGGAGCAGCTAGTAAGTGGTTTTGAAAAACCTCCTTCTCAGTTCCCAAACTATTACAAGACTTGCTAAGTGACTCTTCCCTTTGTTTCTTTTTCACACTCTTGGCTGGGAGTTTTAATGATGAAGGTCAGGAACCACGAAGAGGAAGAAAAGCTAATGGCCAGATGACAAATTGGACAAGTCAGACCCTCTTCCAGACGCTGAATAATTGATAGTTAAAAGTCACGCATCTTGATCTATGTTGCCACTGGCTTGCTTCGAAGATGCTTTGTCCCAAACTTAGTTTCCATGTTTTTTTGTAGATGGCCAAGGAATGAATGGATGGTTAAAGGAAGGAGTTTATGGAAAAGTATTTTCACACTGTAGAAGGATCAGCCTATGCAAAGGGATTTCTGTGGGGAGAGAGCTTCCAGTCTGTATATCCAGGTCTTGGATGTTATCTTCTGAACAGGCAGCAAATCAGATTCAGTCATGGTTAAAGCTCCATCCTCCTATCTCAGGAAGTGCACAGAATTAAGTCGAATCCATGAGGCTGGTTAGTGCTGTGTATTGCTTAACTAGCATAACTTAATTGCAATGGCCAAGGGGCTATTTGCAAAGTTGCTTTCAGTCCTTTGATTCGAGGATTTCTAGTTATGAAATCCATAATTACTTTGCTGAAAAATGTTTATTTAATTGTTGAAATTGGCTGTCCCACTTAGAATAGGTCTCCAGTGAGTCACTTCGTCTGCTTTATCTATTTGGGTATCCCATTTTACTCTTAGAGGTGGTTGTTTCTACCTCATTTTTTCATTTCTAGTGTTGTTGACACCTAGATGATGCAGTGGATAGAGAGCACCAGTTCTGAAGTCAGGAATTCCTGAGTTCACATGTAACCTCAGACACTTAATACCTTGTGACTGTGGGCAAATCACTTAACCTCTGTTTGCTTTCATGTCTTCAATTGTAGCAGGTTTGTTGTGAGGACCAAATGCTTATTCTCTCAACATCTTTCTTCTTTCTTTCTCTAATCTGTCTTTTGACCATTTGATTAATTCATTAATAAACCTCCCACAAGGAGGGAGGTAGAAGAAATGGAAGCCTTAATCTCAGAATTAACTTTTGCTCCTTCTTTATGGTCCTGGCAATAGGTTTGGCAAAGGAGGTGGTTGAAAACTACTAAGTGAAGATTTTGTGGTTGGTCTGTCTTCCACTGATTTATTCCTGCTCTCTCTTCAGGAAACAGCTGGGAGATTGTTAGGAGCATGGCATTTTGAGATAGAGAAAAGTGAGGGATCTGCTACTTATGCATCTGGCTGCTCTCTTTGGGACTCAGTTTCCTCATCTATAATGTGACAGAGGTGTTGGGGATAGTGCTTAGATGAAGGTCAAAGGGGAGACTAAAGAAAACTCAATTGTCAATAGTTTAATCTCTTGCTCTCTGCTGCTATAGCTATATGACCTGTCAAGTACTTTACCACTTGAAGGGACTGTAGTATATTCCTTGGCCTCTATATGTTGCTCCAGCTGCTTGTGAGAATTGACTCCTTCCACACCCCAGCATTCCAACTCAGTTGGAAGCAAAGGTCTCACATTGATCACTATTCATCTGACAACTCAGGTTCAATATTGGAATTAAGTTGGATCATTGAACAGTTAACAAAAGGAAGTTTGTTGAGCCCTGACAGAAAGGATACTCATCAAGGATTTAGCACTTAACTGGGGGTACATGTAGCCATTTTCATCTCTATACAGAAACATGTCTGTCAGCAGGACAGGATCTTGGAATTTCCAAGATCTGAGGATATCTGTCAAATCTCTGCAGCCATAACCCAACATGATTGGGCCTTTTTTAATACTCTTTGGTGACCACGAAGTTCCTCAAAGTCTTGAGTCTTAGCCTTCTGAGCCAATAAAGTTTTGGGGAATGGCTTCCTTTCCTTTCAAGGGAAGCACTATCCTTAAATAAGGTAGGCAGGTGATGGAACCCTAGTATATGTCTTTGTCTTTCCTATTATACTTGGTGACTGAGATTGCCTCAGAGTTGCTGGAAGTCTAGAAAGTATGATCTGGAACAAATCCCAAGTTACCCCAAAATGAAAACTTCCATCTTTTTGACTAGTGGAGCACCCATTCCTCATGGACTGGTTTTGCCTTCGTCATCCCAACCCTTCAAACTCCAGGATCTGACAACTTGTTATTAATGACCATATGATTTATTAACAGTCCCATAGCATCAAAAACTCAAAGAGTAAAACATAACTTTAAATAGATTGCAATGGTGGTGTAACTTGTGTTCATTTTTCCCTTTTATCCCATCTGAGGGGAACAGAAAAGAAAGGGAGTGGTCAGGTTTAAATAAGAATTATGGGATCTTACTCAGAAGAAAGAAGATGGGAAAGAAACTGTAGACTGAAATTCAACTTGGTCTTACCTAGTTTTCCTCTGGTCCGTTCCATACCACATTGCTGGACTTGGCCACTTTCCACTTCTTACTCTGGCTGATTCTTGTCCACTACATTCCAGTCTTCATTGTGTGCTTTCTATCTACATTACTTATATGAATGTCCTTAAAGGAAGATTTTGGTTCCCGCCTTGCTTTTCTCTGCTTATAGGCACTTCATGGCAGGAAGAGAAAACAGTTTTGGAGTGGCTTTTTCCTTCTTTATCTCAGCTTATAAAAGCTCTGGAGTAGAAGTCCTTCCAAGTGAAAGGAAAATTGAAACTTGAGGACTTTGAGAAATGAATTCCTGAATATGTGTCTTAGTTCACTCAAGTCTTATGACCATGAAGATTCTGTTGCTTTGATTCTTCTAGGAGAAGCTGACCTACAGCAAAATGAAGGTGTTGGATGAGGAGGGGATCATGAGCTCTCTTTCAGGTCTACATTTATTTTCCTGTGGGCAGTATTCATTTAGAAACAACCCATATCTACCAGTGTATTTCTCTCTTAGTACATGGCAGTGGTATTTTTCGAGAACTTGGTGGTGGTGGATGCAGTGTATTTAGAAATGGAAAAAGAGAATATGTGACCACAGGCAAGTCATTTATCTTTACAGAACCATGGTTTCCTTTTTGTCAGAAGGAAGGAGCTGAACCCCTTCTTTAAGGCCCTTTGTTGCAAGAGTAACTTAAGAGAGACATTTGGGTAAACCCTCATGGAGGATGCTTATCCGCCTCTGAAATATGCCTCTGGTTCCTCAAAAAAGTATCTTCTCCTACTTGGACTTGAAGGTTTGTCTTTTTCTTCTTTTCCTTTTGACTGAATTAACATTACCTGTTGTTGTTCAATTGTGTCTGACTCTTTGTAATGCCATTTGGGATTTTCTTGGCAAAGATACTGGAGTGGTTTGTCATTTCCTTCTCCATTTCGTTTTACAGATGAGGAATTGAGGCAAACAGGGTTAAATGCCCAGGGTGACACAACCAGTTTGAGGTCAAATTTGAACTCGGGTCTTACTGACTCCTGGTGCAACATTTTTTCTATTATGCCACCTAGCTGCCCCCCACTCCACTTTTAAATCATTACCTACACCTTTTTTAAGGTGACCAAGATTCTGAATTAGCTCAAGCAGACTGGTTTCAGTCAATCAATAAAGTCAATAAATCATTAAACATATATTAAGCCTATCATATGCCAGGCACTGTGCTAAGCTCTGAGGATACAAAGAAGGTAGAAGGTAATCCCTGATCCCTAGAAGCTCACAGTCTAAATAAGGAGACAATGTGAAGGCAACCACATCCAAATCATATATATACAAAGGAGATTGGAAATAGTCAACAGAGAGAAAGCATTTAATTTCTAAGATAGTTTTACGTGGAGGAAATGGAAGTACTGATTTTTGCCTCTGTGTTGGGTAGCAAGAAGTTAGATGGATTGAGTTTGGAGAGTGGAGTGTGTTTTGGAAGATGAGGCAAGGCTAGATGGGGCCCCTCAGTAGCTTGAAGACATTGAGGGCCTTGAGAGTAGGTCACTACTTGGATGGAGGGTATTGGAAGTTTTGGCCTGTTTCAAAAATCTCTGGGAAAGAGAAGAGTGGATGTCAGTGGAAGTGTTTGAGGTATAAAATGTATTCAGTAGAAGTTTGTAGGCCACCTTTTATCCTGACCATCATGTACATATATATAGTATGGTTTCTCTGGAAAATATTTTCAGGAGTTTGTAGTAACTACCTTACAAAAGGGCTTTTGAAATTTGTTTGTAAGTTGGAGATGGATTACATGTTTTTTTCCACATATTTCCATTTTTATACATAATTTGTAAAGCCAGAAGTTCCTGTTTCAGAGGTGCAGGTACATTTTAGTGGTTGTGAAGGTTACAAGTCTCTTGCCAGTTAGCCCAACATTTTGTGGCACTCCTATTCCACTGAGGGACCTTATATAATCTTGTTGAATGTTTGCAGGGCATGGAAATGTTTGCTGGCTGCCTGCATAGCTTTCTTTTCAGTCATTCTAGGCCTTAACTGATTCCTTTTTAGGCCCAGTGGTGCCACAGTCAGCTGTTGCCCCTTCATGCTTCCCTGCCCCCTCCTCCATTCCATCTCTTTGCTGCCTCCCCCTCCCCCTTTCCTTGCCTTCACGTATTGGTTTGGCCATTTGAGTTTTGAAGTGGTGGGTATTATTTGAAAGTTATTTCTAGTCCCAGTCTCATTGCCACATAGACAGACACTTGGGGGAAACTTTCTGTGTTCTGTAGCAAAAACTTCAGAGTATGGAGTCTGATTCATCTATCCATCTATCATAATGGATGACAACTCCTTCCCCCTAAAAGCACATGGGAACAAAACTGCATTAGTTGCTCAAGTCATCAGGGGCATGGCCATCCTCTTTGCTAACTTTTTGAAGGATTATATACTCATCAATCTGGAATTGGAAAGGGACCTTAGAGGTAATTTCATTCAATCTCATTTTACAGATGAGGAAACTGAGACCCAGAGGGTTTAAGTGACTTGCTCAAGGTTATACAGCTAGTAATTGGCAGAGCCAAGATTTCAAACTCAGGTCCCATGACTCCAAATCTCCTAGTACCTTGGTAAGGTACTGGGGGCCTTTGCATTGTGTACGCTTTTAGACTTGAGTGCCACAACTACCCCCTGCCACTGCTAATATCAGCTGCTGCCACCATCATGACCACCATCATCACCATGACCAACCATTAACTATTCATATTTCTCTAATGATTTACGGTTTTCGAAAAGGTTTTTTTTTTTTTTTTTAAATAAGCGTCCATTTAAATAAATAAGTAGCACAAGAATTATTTCCCCAAGATTCCTTAGTTGAATTGAAATTCACCCTTCATCCAAGGGCACTCAGTAGTCTACTACTGTGTCTTCCCTTTGTAATCCATCTTTTCTTTAAAATAGGTTTTATTGATGCCTTTCATTTTTGAGTTGTGGCCATTCTTGTTACAAAGAAAAGTTAAGTAAAAGCAACTGACACAGCAAGAGAATCTGATCATGACACTGTCTACAAAATTCTACATTGATAATTTTCTGTCTCCTCAAAGGAAAAAGGTTCTTTCATATCTCTTTGGGGCGAAGATTGGTCATTACAGTTGCTGAACTTTTCATTTTAATATTCTTCTCACCTGCATTATTTTAGTCCTTCTACGTATTCTCTTGGTTCTGCCTACTTCTCTCTGCATCAGTTCATACAGATCTTTTCATGTTTCTTAGAATTTGTCATTATTTTTGGCACTCATGGCACAGTTGTATTTTATTCATGCACTACAATTTATTTGACTTTCCCCACCTGTAATGAATTTGCACATTGCTTGCTTTCTTTTTTTTTTTTTTAAAGATAATATTGTAATGTCCAATAAACTGTTGTCAAATGTGCCACATGGTGGTGGATTAGTGTGAAAAGTCTATTAAGAAAGTATTAAGAGACACCGACCTCCATCTTGGTACCTTAGCCAACTGAGCTGACTTCTGGCTGACACTGCCAGGGCATGTGGCAGTTCCATTTGGCTTTAGAGTTCTCCTGCCTGATTGGTCACCCACTTGGGGAGCTCATGGGTTTGTTTGCCATTCAGATTCCTCTCTTTTATGCTCAGTTGCTTAGAGAGCAACGTGGTTCTGAAGTAGGCTGTCTCATAGCAGAAGAAGGCCGTGTAGCTTTGCCAGATCAAACAAACAGCACAGAAACCTTTCCTTCCGTCATCATGAGAAGGCAGGTTGCTAAAAATCATTGTGGTGTGAGATCAGGACACATTATTTTTTCTATCTCCTGAATTATTAGGGACTTAGTCACTCCTTTTCTATGCCCCCTACATATAGGCGTGCTGGAGAATTCTCAGCCAAGGCTGCCACTGGCCTGTAAGGTCTGCTTCCTTCAGGAGTCTTAGTTACTTATTTAGAAGGGGAAAGGATATATGTCCTAATCCAAGGTCTTGTCATTTGTTTGCATTATTGAATTACTTTAAACCATTTTCTATTTCTGATGGGAAAAGATAGTTTAGCCCTTTAAAAAATATCACAGAAATAGAGCTTCCTTTCGCAAGAAGGCACAATAAGATACTTTCCATCCTGAAAGTAGCTTCGTACTTGTTCTCGTTATCATCATCATCTTCATCATTGTCATCATCATCATCATCATCATAGTAAATAGGTAACACTTATTTACCACTTATTTTGTGCCAGGACTGTCCTAAAAGCACTTTACAAATATCTCATTTGATCCTCACAACAATCCTGGGAAATTATTATCCTGGTGCAATTATTATCTCCATTTTATAGTTGGGGAAACTGAGGCAGAGGTTAAGGTGACTTGCCCAGGGTCACACAGCTAATAAGTGTCTGAGGCTAGATTGCAACTCAGGTCTTCCTGACTGTAGGCCCAGTGGTCTATCTGCTGCATCATCTAACTGCCCTCTAGGTTGTGTAGGTAACTATCCCTTAAAAAGGGAAATTTAAGGCCACAGACCTGGGAAGTTTAAATATTTTTTTTCACCCCACTGTTCCTATAACTTGATTATTTTCTATAGTCAGTGGAGTATCTTAAAGACTATATTTAGCATTTTGGAATATAGTGGCTGAATAGTGGCTATGGTGACATTGGTGTGGAAACAGGAGCATACATTTCCGATGTGTATGTGTGTATGCACATGTACAAGTGTGTGCATTTAAATTGTCAGCATAATGTGGCCTTGATCCATTACTTTGAGAGGAGGAGCCCATCCAGAAGAAATGAAAGAAGGTTCTGAATGGCCATTGTAGAGACATGACTGTTGTTCATTAGGGTGGGATGC
The DNA here is from genome assembly GCF_028372415.1 of Notamacropus eugenii. Taxonomy (NCBI): domain Eukaryota; kingdom Metazoa; phylum Chordata; class Mammalia; order Diprotodontia; family Macropodidae; genus Notamacropus; species Notamacropus eugenii. The sequence goes on from NC_092874.1 coordinate 75,545,828, forward strand.
ACCCTGAAAAGCCATTGGAATTCTCACCAGTGGCACTGCCTATCCATCAGCTGACAGAAATGGCCCAGGGCCATGTGGTAAACAGGGTTTCTCCTCATCTAGGAGTATTTACAGTTTGCATTTCTGTGAAAATTCGTAGTTGGGTGCTGGCAAGGGTATTCTGGTGAATGTTTAAGCAAGACACACTTTAAAGTTTAATCTGAGTCATTAACATTTTCTCCATGGCTTTCTTAAGTCTAGACAGTCAACAAAACAATCAATCTTGCCTTGACTTGTAGCATTTACAGATTTGGGAGGTAGAAATGGTCATACTGAAAACTGAACAATCAGCTGGGAAGAGCTGGGTCCAATCTGTCCCTGAGGTCAGGGTTCTGTGGAATCCCTCCATCTTGACCCCATGTAGTTTCAGCTTCTGCATCTGGAGGTGAAAGAACATGAGTGGCCTCACCTCACTTGTGGAGTGAAGCACAGGATCTTGCTATAGTTATGTTTTCAGGGCAGAGTTTTCAGCAACTCAAGTCAAATGAACAAATGTGTACTAAGCACTTCCCATGGGCTAGGTACAACTAAAGAAGATACAATATGAGATAAATTGAGGGTAATCACATAGGGAGGGCATTGGTATAAAGAGGGGTATGAATAGTAGGGAGGAAGAGGCTATCAAAAACCTGAGGGTCTCATTTGAAAAGGAAATCGCTTCCTAGATGAGGGAAAGCTACAGAACTCTGTTAAGCTGTGGATGTGAATGCTAGAGGGAAGGGATGCTAGAGACCCACAGATGGAGAAAAAGACTGAGGGCAGGAGCTAGAGAGCTAGAATGAAAACTTCAATCTTTATTTCAGAGGAGAAGTTGAAAACTGAAAACTACCAGGGGAGGGCACCCCCCTGACATTCTCCTTTGACATTATTTTTTCCCAGTGAAGTGTGTAGTTTGGTAATTTTTATTTGCCAACCTATTTTCTTAGTAGCCCTAAGAGAAAGTTGTTTGATCACAGGCAGGATAACTACTGAATTTCCACATCAGCTTCTTTAAAAGTATGTATTATTTTCCAGACTAGCCTCCCTCCCCTGGCACCCCCTCTCCTGTTTATTTTCTCAAAACAAGCAGTGATAGATATAATGGATTGAGGAAGATTTATCACCTGCAGAGGAGGAAAATAAAAATAATCCTCTCTCTTTGCTGAAGAATGCCAGAGAATGAGTTCCTAGCAAATGAGATGGTGCACATTGGAAATGGGCTTCAATGAAAAGGGAAGATGATTTCTTTGAGGCCCCATTAAATGAGTTTGCTAATGACTCCCACTTTCTTGGAGGAACACTTTTTTTCTCTAGCTCATGTCTCCTTGCTGTGATAGAAAAAAAAGTCATGCACCAGCCTTTCTTTTGCCCCAGGTACAGAGATAAAAATGGAAATCCAGTTTTATTGACCTATGCATGAGCCTGTTATTGGAATAGGAAATGAATTGCTTTAAGGAGGCTGCTGAATCCTTGGATAGACAGCCTGAGTATTGCAAGGAGAGGTATCAAATACCTGAGTCAGATCTAAGACCATGATCTGCGCCCCACTGACTAATAGGGCTGAGACCTTAACTGGCTACTAGTTATCCTGTAAAGATGTTGGGAAAAAAATCTATTAGTGCCTCTAGGATACGCTCCAAAGAAGGTATGGCAGGCCTGTGTTGACAGCAGTGATATCTTCAAAATGCTGTCACCAGTCTGTTTCAGGACTTTGACTGAGAAAAGACAACTACACCAAGTAGGGCATGGGAAGTTAGCTTACCACAACAGCTGGTGTCTGGGGAGCCCAGGGAGCGCAGTTTCTCATTGGGAGGTCAGGCTAAGCTCTTCATTCAAGGATAAAGCAGAGGGTGGTTTGGATCCTTGTAACTTGGTTGTAGGCAGCTGGGAAAATCACAGCTGCTGACAGAAAATGCCGGCTGTGCTGAGATCTGTAAGCACAGCTGGAGTAAGAATCAAGGGCAGTCTCAGGGCTGAATAACAGAGCTGGGAACAAGAAGAACTGTATAAAATTGTAAAAAACTGTAATTCTGACTTTATAATTGTAAGTGATTCTAGTAATAAAGAAAATGAGGAGATATATAAGGAAGCCAATATAGCTGCACAGGGAACTCTCAAAAAAAAAGCCTCAGATGTTTAAAGACCATATTTAGGAAGGGAGTTTAACTCAGGACCAGTATAAAAGAGTGACTTCAACCTCTTGTAAAGCACAGTATCAGCCTTAAATTCAGAGTTTTCACAGATTGTCAGAAAAAACAAAATAACCCTTAAAGCAAAAAATATAAATGAGGAAGTAATCAGATAATACATGTTTGTTGAATTAAACAGAATAGATCTCATTCGGGAAGCTGCTGTAAGATGGCCAAACAACTTTCAGTGTTAGGTTAATGTTGTCTTCTCTACTAACTGGAAGGAAGGGAGAGAGAAAGGAAGCAATTAGTAAGTGCCTTCTGTGTGGTAGATAGTGTGCTAAATGCTTCACAAATATTACCTCGTTGGATGCTCACAACAACCCTCTAAAGTTCCCATTTTACAGTTGAGGAAATTGAGGTAGACAGAGGTTACATGACTTTGCCAGAGTCATACAACTAGTAAGTGTCCGAGGCTGGATTTGAACTCAGGTCTTCCTGACTGCAGGCCCAATGTTAAAAGGAAATAGAGGAGCATAGATTAAGAGCTAGGAATGGATCTTAGAGATATACTCCAACCTCTTCATGGTCACACAAGTGGAAAGTTGAATGGCTGGAATTTGAACTCAAGGTCTTCCAGTTGATATGGAATTTGAACAAAAGTTTTTCACAGCCAGCGCTTGCTCTACCATGATGTCCTGCTTCCTCTTATGTTCTTCATGGTTCAGTCAGACTGGACTACTTGCTGTTTGTTTTAAGAGTCCTACGCTTTCTTACCCTGAAGCCTTTGTTGACACTGAGTGCCCTCTGTCTGGAATTCCTACCCATGTTTTTAAAACACAACTGTTTAATACAGTACATTGTATACTCTGTAGTTGTTGTTCCATCGTATCTGACTCTGTGACCCTATTTGGGATTTTATTGGCAAAGATACTGAAGTGGTTTGCCATTTCCTTCTCCAGATCATTTTACAAATCAGTAAACTGAGGCAAGCAGACTTAGGTGACTTGCTCAGGGTCACACAGTTAGTAAGTGTCTGAGGCTGAATCTGAACTCACATGTTCTTGATTCTAGGCCCAGCAGTATATCCACTGTACCACCTAGCTGCCCTTATACACTATGGAGACTTATTAATGTTTGTGGTTGAAGAATTTTTTAAAGTTAACACATGATTGAGACAGATGTATGCCATGTTTTAGTAGATTCAGAATCACCTCCATGGGCTTGAGCAATGGGCCTCAACAGATAAGATTGAATTAAATGTTGATAAATGTGAGGTACTGCATCATCGTATCACAGATTTTGAGTTGGAAGAGATCTTAGAGGTCATTTATTCCAGCCTTCTTACTTTACAGATGAACAACCGGAGTGGCCCTAAGTAATTTGCTCAAGGTCTCGTTTGCCCATGAACTCTGACTCCAAATACAGTTCCCTTTCCTCTGTATTGGAGTTTAAAAAATTTGAAGATAAGTTATGGGAGCTATGACTAGAAAGCAGTCCATGTAAAAAAAATAAAAATCTAGAGATTTTTATTATCCTCCTGCAAACTAAAAAAGAAAAATAACAACAGAAAGAACCCCTGGCATGCAGCAGCTCAAAATGTTAATGTGATCTGCATTTATATAATGCATTGAGGTCTGCAGAGCACTCAATTCCATATACTACAGGAGGTAGCTAAGGGGTGCAATAGATAGAGTGCCAGGTCTGAAGTCAGGAAGACCCTCTTCCTGAGTTCAAATCTGGCGTCAGACACTTGAAGCTGTGTGACCCTGGGCAAGTCACTTAGCCTTTGTCTGCCTCAATTTCCTCATCTGTAAAATGAACTGGAGAAGGAAAAGGCAAATCACTCCCGTATTTTTGCCAAGAAAACCCCAATTGAGGTCATGAAGAAATAGGCACAACTGAAAGAACTCAACAACAACAAAATGTACTGCATCCTATCTGCTTTAAGAGAAGTACACAGACCTCCCAAGAATTTCTCATTCTACTTGATTCTTCTATAGTCAGGACTCAGCTGGAATGTTGTGGCTAGTTTTGGTCACCACACTTTGACAAACTGGAAGGCATTTGGTTGAGTGTGACTAGAACTTCCAGAATCCATTGAAGCCTCATCAGGCAAGGAACAGTTGAGGGAAGTGGGGATTTTTATCTTAGGAGAGCTGAGGAAGGATACGTGTCTTTAAATATTTGAAGAACAGTTTTGTGCAGAAGGAATAAAGTTATTGTTCAGGGTTTCACAGGCCACGAGGAGGATCACTAGCTAATGCCTAGAAAGGAAGAAGATTTTACTTTAACATTAACAATTTGATAGTGCTTTAGATCCAAGGTGTCAAATGTGGACCAGAAGCTTGAACCAGATTAAAATTATTGGGTAATGTTTAGCAAAGCAAATAAAAATATGATAGAACATAGATAATGTTAACATGTGGTTTTCTGCTGCTTTTGTTTGTCCAGAAATGGGGTGAGCATCTCAGTGAACAAGTTCTTTAGTATGGGGAATGTTAGAACTAAGGGACCTTGGAGATCATCCAACTTGTCATTTTGTAGGTGAAGAAACAGGTTCAGAGAAAGGAAACAATTTGTACAAGATCATAAAGCCACTTAGTTGCAAAATCCGGACCAGACCCTAGGTCTCTTAGCTTCTAATCAAGTGCATTTTTCATTGTGCCTTGGCAAACTTGGAAACAAGAATTCCCATAAATCTGACACTCTTATTGTTTGGATCATCCACATGGGTCCAGTTCATTTGGTTTCTTCCTTTCTTTTTCCTTTTGAAGTTGAACTCTATGCTTCCCTCTCTTTGGGGAGATTTTTTTGGGGAGCATAAAGCAAGGGCCTTATGACATCTGAAGTCCATAGGATCATAGATTCAGAGCTGGAATTTTACAGTCTCATTTTAAACGATGATGCAGCTGTACCCTAGAGGGCTGAGCTATTTGCCTAAGGTCACGCAGATTGTAAGTGGCAGGACTGGAATTTGAACTCATGGCCTCCCCCTCTAGCTACAACAATCATTGCCCTGTGCTATGTCACCTCTTAAAACTGTCAGTGTGAATCCCCAACTATACTTTCTTCATGCAATCTTGTCTTTTCACATTCTCTCTTTTCCCTTCTCCCATCCCTTCCTTCTTTTCCAAGGTATCCACTTTAAATCTGTAGTCATCTCCATTACTTAGCTCCAGTGATGTTATTCAGAACTGAAGGCCATGCCAAGAGTGGCCTGGAGCTATTGGTAAATGCATTGGGAGTCAGTAACCAAGAACAATTTGTGAAAACCTTAAAAGACACAAGAATGCAAAAATAACTCGCATTTATAGAACACGTTAAGGTTTGAAAAGCACTTTCCATGTACTATATCATTTGACACGACAACCCTGGTGATGGGGGCTGTTATTATCCTCATTTTACAGCTGAGCAAGTGAGGCAGAGAGTGGTTAAGTGAACAACTAAGTATCTGAGGGCAGACTTGAACTCAGGACTTCCTGACTCTCCCACTGATGCTGTATTTACTGTACCACCTAGCTGTTTCCTGAGTTCTTGAGCAGCGATGACTGAGGGATTGAGAGGGGTGAGGAGGGAGGTAGCTCTTATCCTTTGTAGTTCCAGAGGTCAGAACTAGATCCAGTGGAAGCAAGAAAGGAAGACAAGGAAATAAACATTCATTAAATGGCTACTCTGGGCCAGACGCTGGGCTAAGTGCTATATAATTATTATCTCATTTGATTCTCACAATAACCCTGGAAGATGGGTGCCATTTTGATCTCCATTTTACAGTTTAGGAAACTGAGGCAGACAGAGGTAAAGCAGTTTGCTTAGGGTCACACATCTAGTAAGTGTCAGAGGCTGGTCTTCCTGACTCTTGGTCTAGTGCTCTATCATTTGCCACCTAGATGCCAAATGGGGAAAAAATTAGAGGCAGATTTCAATTCAGTATGAAGAACTTTTGAATAGTTCCAGTTGTCTAAAAAGAGGGCAGACTGCCTTTTAAGGTAGTGAACACCTTTTTAATAACAGGCATTTATATAGCACTCTGAGGGCTGTAAAGTTTTTCCATAATTTTCATTTGATTTTCACCACAACTTGGAGAGGAAAGTACTTACTACAGCTGGTATTGGCTCCATTTTACAGATGACAATTCTGAGCCCCAGAGGTGATATGACTTGCTTCAGAATTGTACTGCTAGAAAGTAAATAGATGTAGGATTGGAACTCATGTCTTCTGTGCTCCAACTCTAAAGTTCTCTCTTATACTTTTCTGGAACGAATCAGTAAAATGGCATTTATTAAGCACACACTCTTTGCCATGCGCTCAGCTAAGTACTAGGAATATAAATACAAAAAAACCAACGTAGTCCCTGCCCTCAAGAAGCTTGTACTTTAAGAAGTGGAAGATAATAAATAGTGACCAATGAGAGATGTTTTAATCCAGGAAGCCATCAGGCTGGTGAGTAGAGCCCTGGAACAGTTGGTTAAGTCATCCTTTCTAGGCATAGAATCCTGCATTTAGCAGGGGTGAGGAACCCAGGCCTTAAGGTTACACTTGGCCCTCTAGGTCCTCAAGTGTGACCCCAAACTGGATTGAGTCAAAGGCTGCACTTGAGGACCATTTGTGGCCCTAGAGGCTGCAGGATCCCCACTCCTGATTTAAGCGATTCTTAACCCTTTTTTGTGTTTTGGGCTGCCTTGGCAGTCTAATGAAACCCATCAGCCTCCTTTACAGAAAAATGTTTTTAAATGAAATAAATAAAAACATAGGATAACCCAAATATATTGAAGGACAGTTTACACACACAAACTCATATGCCTGGTTCGTGGACCTCAGGTCAAAGCCCCTGATCTGGTCGGACACTCTCATTTTGTAGATCAGGAGATTAAGACAGAGAAATTAGATCTCTGTTTTGAAAATATCAGTGTATCAGCCATTTGGAGAATGGATTAGAGAGGAGAGAGATTAAAGTCAGGAAGATCAGTTAGGAGAATGTTAAAAATGGATCCACTTACGTGAACAGGATTGCCGTTGGTAGTGATGCACCCTGATTGGGGGATGAGGTTTGCACTACTTTGTGTTTGATTTTGCGAGATATTATGAGTTTGCCACCTTTCCTTCCCCCAGATTTCATTGTGTATGTATTGTATGCTCCATATTTACATTTTTAATTAAAGTAAATTAAAATATATTTCGTTTGGAAGGTTTTAGCTCCTTGAGGTAATTGGAGACACCTTTGAGTGTCACAACAAAATCAGACTTTGCACACAGACGCCCGTAATAAGTGTTTGAATAAATAAATGGCAAGAGGTGATTTAGCTTCCTCTAGCCTCTAGGGAGCTATATCTTCCAGGGTGTCAGTTTTCATTTGTAAAGAGCTAAGACTGTGTGTGTAGCCTTCTTGTAACCAACCTGTGACTAAGAGAGAGGAAAATCAGATTTCCTCTGGTGAGTGAGTGGGTGGTATAAGGGTACTCATTCCCACCATCTGGAATGTCTTGTCCCCACTCAGGACCCCAAATTTATTGTTAGAAGAAAAGGTAGCAAAGTGCTAAGGAAGGGATGAAGTGTGTTTCCCTTGTATTTCCCACCTTCCCTCCTCTGGAGGAATTGAGGGTAGAAGTAGGCGTGGGAAGAGGGCTGAGGGAAGGGTGTTGAAAGATCATAGAATAGTAGTTAGCATCTTCAGAGTGCTTTATGGTTGACAAAATGCTTTACACGTGTGATCTCGTGTGATTCTCACATCTCTGATAGATGCTAATATGATCCCCATTTTATTGATGAGGAAACTGAGGCTGAAAGACCTTAAATGACTTACTAGAATCACATAGCTAATAAATGTCTGATGGAGGATTTGAACTCACATCTTCCTGACTTCCTAGTCCAATATTCTATTGGCTGCATGATCTGTCTGTCTCAAATATACATTTAGAGGTGAGAGGGACCTTAGAAGCCAGCTAGGACAGTAACCTCATTGTACAAATGCCCAGAAAGGAGAAGAGACCTACCCAAGTTGACAAAGCTTGGACTTGAGTCCAATTCATGCTCCACAATCCAGTGTCCTTTCCTTTGCAGCAAGGCAGGAACCTGTGTGGCAGTATGTGTAAACCATGACTTCCAGCTTCCAAATAATTTCTCAGTTGACTTTCATTTGTGCCATTACCCAATTAGGGTGGTGCAAGCATATTAAGTAGCCCTGCTAAATGTCCAACTTTTATATGATATTTTTACGTAACAAAAGCTAGTGATTTTAAAAACTGTCATCTTTTCTTGTGTTGATACTGACATCCAGAAGAAATCCCTGCTTTTCCTTTATAAAGCAACTCTAAGTTATCCCTTTGGTGTCATTTTTTCGAAAGGAATTTGATCGTGACATTTCTAGTGTTTTTGATGTCATTAGAAATTATAGAATAGTGGAAATGAGAACAGGATACTAATCTTTCATTAAGTGATTCCATTAAACTCTTGGGGAAGATGCAAAGGCTAGATAAGGTTCAGAGTCTCAGAGTCCTGTAGGGCCTTAAGGACCAAAGACACCAAGCACAGAGAAATAGAAGACATATTACTAGGAAATAAGTGTATTACAAAATTATAAAATGAAGTACTTTGTCAGACCTGAGGAGAGGGTTATTATCAATGTTATGCAGGGGGAGTTTTATAATGGATGACTTTCTGGAGAGGTGGGATTTAAGATTGTCTTTTAAAAAATAGGTAGGAGGTGGATGCATGATGATGAGGAAGATGGGTATTCTAGGCCTAGCAATGGCTTGGAGGAGGGGGTTTATTCTATAGAAAAACCATATGTGAATCACCACACTGCAAAATAACATCAATCTTTTGTCCCTGGAAGCTCCAGTAAGCTTTTTTTGGGTTGTTTTTCACCTGACAATATAGGATTATAGGTTTGGCACTGGAGGATATCTAGAGGCCAAGTAATCAAATATTTTACAGAAGAGGAAACTGAGGCTCAGCAAAGCTGAGTAACTCGCTCAAGATCACATAAGTAGCAGGCACCAAGAGGTGAGATTTGAGGTTGGGTCCTCTCAAACCAGTGTTCTTTCCAGGATACCAGCATGACAGTCCAAGGTATCAGTCATTTATCAGTCAATCAGTAAACATTTATTAAGCACAGGACTATGTGCCAGGAGCTGTGCTAAATGCTAGGATACAAATAAAATACAAATAAAATAATACAGATAAAAACACAGACAGTCTCTGCCCTCAGGGAGCTTGCAGGCTACTGGGAGAAGACCACACACAAAGAGACTGAAAAGGCAAGGGGAAGGGGAGGTGGTTACCCAGCTTTAGAACATGATGGATAGCTCCAAAGGTGTCTAGAAGCAGTGTAGATAGTGGGAAATGCTTTACTTTTAGTTGACAGGGATGATGACATTTACAGCTGTTTTCAGCAGTGGTCTTTATGTAGGCTGATAGCAATCCTGCAGTTCTGACAAAGTCTGGGCTGACAATTTTTGAGACTGTATTTATATCACTGCTTTTCATCCCAAATCTCCTTCTCCTGAGTCCTCTATTTCAGCGAATGGGATTGCTGTTCTCCCAGTCACAGAGGTCTGACACCTTGGATTCATCTTTGACTTTCCTGTTTTCTTTCCTTATCTTCCACTCCATTGCATTCAGTCATTCAGAAGTCTTGTAAATCTGCCTCTCCAGATTTCTCTAGAATCTCTCTCCTTTCCCTCCCTCCTTTTCCTTCCTACTGCTGCCATCAGTTCAGGCCCTTATTATCTCTTAGCTGAAATACTGTAATGACCTGTCTCCCTTTCTGTCTCCTCATTGTCTTCCCTCTCTGTTCCAATCCGTGCAATCCATGACTACCAGATTTATCTTATTAATGCATGGTTTGTATCTCTTCTTTAAAAAACAAAACTAAAAACAAACAAATAAAAAACTGCAAAAAAGAGCCTTTCAGTGGTCTGCTGAATACAGTTCCAGATCCCTTAGAGTGGCTTTCAAGGCTCTCCCAAACCTGCCTGTCACCTCACTTTGCTGCTTTATCTAACACCGTCGAATCAAAGTGTATCATCCACTGCTCCCTGAACACGCTGAACACTTCAGACCCTTTCTTAGTCCTGTGCTTTGTCAACCTAGGCACAGCTTAGCTTCCTAAATGTGAAAAAAAAATTGCCATCAAAATGTGGGAGACCTATATTACTTTAATTTTTTTTTAATTTTGGTTTAATTCAGCAAACATTTAGTAGATACCTGCTATGTGCTGGGTATACAAAAACAAAAATGAAATAATCCCTGCCTTAAAAGCCTGGGACCTTGGAGGTCACGGAGTCTAACCTGCTCATTTTACAAATGAGGAAATTGAAGCCCAGGGAGATCGAGAGATCTTATGAAATACATGTATCAGAGGTCGTAAGCATCAGAAGCAGGATTTGACCTGAGATCCTTTGACTTGCCATCAAGGAGCATATATTTTAGGGCAGGAGGATAAATAAATACAAAACATGCAATATAAATAATAAGTAACACTCTTAAAAATATTTTTGAGAGGAGCACTAATAGTTGAAATAATAAGGAAAGACCCCCTGGAAAGGTATCTATCACTTGAGTCTGGAAGGGTGCTAGACTTTCCAAGAGATGGAGATGAATATGAATAAGGCATGAGATATCTGACTTTTAAGGTTTTGGGATTTTGCAGTGGACCTGGAGTCAGAAAGACTCCTCTTCCTGAGTTCAAATCTGACCTCAGACATTTCCTAGCTGTGTGACACTAGAAAAGTCACTTCACCCTGTTGGCTTCAGTTTCCTCACCTGTAGAATGAGCTGGAGAAGAAAATGTCAAACCATGCCAGTATCTTTGCCAAGAAAACTCCAAATAGAGTCACGAAGAGTTGGACAATTGAATAACCACAGAAGCTACCTGAGTGTCAGGGAGGGGTTTCATTTTTATCTGTCTGTAACCTGGGTTTATACCAAGCTGGGGCAATTTGCATTAAACTTTCCTGATTGAAGGAGAAAATGCTAATGGAGAGCTGCCATGCTTGGTAGAGGAAGGGAGTTGGTGGGAGAGCTTTGGAGAGGAGGGATTTCTTTTTGTTCCTTCTCTTCTTACTCCTCTTTCCCCCTTCCTTCTTCCACTCTTCCTTTTCCTCCTCCTTGTATCTTTCCTCCCTCCCTTCTTCCTCATTCTCTCTCCTTCCCCCTCCCCCAACTCTCTGGTACCAACTCTGGACACACTGGGATTACACTTGTATCATTAACATCTTACATTTTGTGAGACACTTAATAAATGTTTCTTGACTTATTTCCTCCTCCATTTTTCTACCTGTTGTCGTTAAGTGTGGCAACAAACTTTCTCCATCAATATGTGGCTCTGTTGCCATTATAGTAGTATAGAAGAAGGGCCCGCCCGGATCCTTTAGTGACCTCAGTTACTGTCTTAGGGGTACTGGCAAGAACTAACAAATAATTTATGTTTGGGTTCAAACTAGATTTCTGTACCTTTTGCTGATAACCAGTCATGCTCCAGTAGCTGTTTGTAAAAATAATAGAAGCCAGTGGTCCAGTTCAATTAGAATACTTAACTGGGATTGTCCTTATTTTAGAGGAGTGGGGTGGGGAGGGAAAGGGGACCTAGATGTAAGCTAAGGAGTCTACATTTGTAAATAGTGTTTTGGAAAACTTTTGGGTGTGTGCAATGACGTCTCCTCATGTTTACCTTTGTAGCTTTTTCTGGGTGTGTAACAGTGCCTTACGCAGACCTGGGTCATTTAATTTCACTCATTTATTTTAATGTGCATGCTTTAGTAGTAATGAATGGGGTCAGTTTTCAGTGAGCCTTGTTCCAGGAAGTGAAAGCAAAGAGATGGGACGCTCTCAGGTTCTCTCCTTATGTCATTCTGTGGTGCAGCCAAGAACTCCAGACCGCAGGGGAGAAAACGTCCACCTTCCTATCTCTCTGTTGTTTCCTGGTCAGCTGTCTCTGAAGAGCCTTCAGTATAAGACTGGTATTCAGACAGTACTTTTCCAAGTCAGTCTAAAAAGTTCATATGACCTCTTGGAAGATATCTTCTTGAGGAATAAAAATGCCACAAAGCTTTTCACCGAAACAGTAAAGTGGAAAATGGGGTTTGGACCTGGAGGTGTGTGTGTCACTTAGCTTCAATTTTAGTGAAAGTTAGAGAATTTATGTAACAGAACTGATAAACTCCCTCCCCTTTACCCCTCTTTTTTTTGTATCTTGGCTAATGAACATCTGTGGGTAGTGGCAGTGAAACCTGATTTTTTTCTTCTGCTGTCTGACTGGTTAGTGCATCCTCAAACATACCTTGACCTGTTCACTGACAGTACCATGGATTGGAGGGGTGTAGAAGAGAAAGAGCTAGGAGAAAATGCTACTGGTCTGTGCCCTGCTCGCTTGAAGTACAAGCCACTGCTTAGAATGGAAGGTGCCCAGACTTGGAAGGCACCTCCTTATTGAACTGACAGCCATGTGTCCTGTCCCACTCCTGGCACCACCATGGCACCATGCAATGGGGAGAGCACTGGAACAGGAGTCACACTTGGTTTTTTAGGACTTGGTTTCAAATCCAAGCTCATGTGACCTGAGGCAAAGTATTTTTCCTTCCTGCACACTGAGTTCCTCTTTGTGAAAAGAAGGGATTGAGTTAGACCAGAGGTTCTTCTTTTTCGTTTTTGCTTCATTCTTTTAAACAGTATTTTATTTTTCTAATGTCATGTAAAGACAATTTAAAACATTCTTTTTAAAGTAAGATTTTGAGTTCTAAATTAGACTTGGAGTTCTTAAACTTTTTATGGCACAGACTGGTGAAACCTTTTACAGTCTGGTGAAACCTCTGCATATCTTTTTCACAATATGCTTTTAAATGTATGAAATAAAATGTACAAAATTATTAAAAGAAAAGCAATTACATTAAAATTGCATTATCAAAATTTTTTTTCAAGTTCCTGGACTCCAGGTTAAGACCCTTTAGTTAGGGAATCCTTCTAACTCTAACAATATACGAATCACTCTATTAATTAATAGGTATTTTGTGCTGAGGACCTAACATGTGCTCAGTGCTGTGCTTGATCAATACAGGGGCTGCAGCCTGGTACAATAAAAAGTCCTTGTCATCAAGGAATTTGCAGCCTAAGCAAAGAGACACAGCACACACATATAAAATTTAGAAAAATTTACATGATAAAGCAGTACATAATATGGTTCAGGTGAGAGGTATAGGTAAATCAGTGCCATTGGAGTTTGGAGGAAAAGGAGATTACTGAATTGGCGTGATCAGGGAAGAGAAGCAATTAAGGAGTGTAGGGAGTTTGTGTGATTTAAACTGACTCTAAGGAAATCGCTTTGACTGTTGTGTGGAAGATGGATTGTAGCAGGTGGAAGCTTGAGAGCAAAGTAGAGCCTTTTGAAATAATATAGGTGAGAAAAAATGATGGTATGAACGGGGGCAGTTGCTACATTAGTGCATGGAAGGAGACATATTCAAGAGATGTTGTAGACACAGAAATGAGCCACTGATTTAATATATATGGGTAAATAAGATTGAGGAAATGAGGATGGCATTGATGCCGGAAACCTGAGTTATTCAAAGGAGAAGGTGCTTTCAGCAGAAATAGGGAAGTTTTGAAGAGGGGCCGATTTTGGTGGAACAGATAATGAGTCCAGTTTTCGACATAATGAATGTGAAATTCTCATGGAATCACTAATTCAAAATGTCCATTTAGTAGGTGCAATTGTGAAATTGGAGCTCAGGAGAGAGAGACTTAGGGGCTGGATATAGGTCTAGGCGTCTGCATAGAGATCATAATTGGATCCATGGGATCTGATGAGGTGACCAAATGAGAGAGTGTAGAGAGAAAATCAGTCAATCAGTAAACATTAAGTGCCTACTGTGTGCTAGGCACTATGCTAAGTGCTGGGGATGCAAAAAGAAACAAAAGACAATCCTGCCTTCAAGGAGCTGACAGTCTAATGGGGAAGACAACATATAAACAGCTATATACAAAGCAAACTCTGTCTGGATAAATCGGAAGGCACTGAAATAATTAGTGTTTTGGAAAACTTTTGGGTGTGTGCAATGACGTCTCCTCATGTTTACCTTTGTAGCTTTTCCTGGGTGTGTAACAGTGTAACAGATAAATAGGAAGGCACAGAGGGAAGGCACTGAAATTCAGAGGGCAAGATTTCCAGTAAGAGATGGGATTTTAGTTGGGATTAAAGGAAGTCAGTGAGGTCAGTAAAGCAAAGTGGAGTAGGGAGAGTATTCCAGGCATGGGAGACAGCCAGAGAAAATTTCCTGGAGCTAAGAGATGGAGTGCCTTATTTCTGAAATTGCCAAGAGGCCAACAGAACTGTGATCTAAGAGGACGTGGTGAGAAGTAATGTGTAAGAAGTCTGGAAAACTAAGGAGGGGGTTGTGTTATGAAGGACTTTGAAAGTCAAACAGAACATTTTGTATTTGATCCCATGGACAATAGGGAGTTATTGAAGATTATTGAGTAGGGTAGTGTGACATGATCAGATCTGACTTTAGGAAAATCACTTTACTGGATGGATTGAAATGAGGAGAGACTTGAGGCAGGCAGACCAACCAGCGGAGTTTGAAAGAGTCCAAGTGTGATGAGAGACTTTGCCAGAGTGGCAGCAGTATCAAAAAAGAGAGGGGACCATATTTGAGAGACTGACAAACACTGAACTCTTAGAGATAAGAGGGAGAATGACCTGGGACTCCATAAATAACAAGGAGTAGGATCTGGATTGGCGAGTAAATAAGGGTAAATCTGGCACGTAGTAGGCATTCAAGAAATGTCAATTGATTGATGTAACACTGGGCAAATCAGAGGTTATGGACCTTCACTTAGAGTCATGAGCTACTTTTCATGCTTCAGAAAACTCCATTTTTCACCTTTCCCCCTCAAGGGTCTCTGGATAGGAAGGGAATATCTTAGCATAGAGATACTCCTGGTATCTAAGAGTCCTGCCCCACTTGGGGCATTGAATCACAGATTGGGAGAGCTGGACAGTATTTTAGGGAATGATGGTGTCCAACACTCTCATTTTACAGATGAGGAAGCTGAAGGTAAGAAGGCTAAATGATTTGTCCGGTCTTATACACTAGCCAATGGCCAAACTAGGATGGGAACTCAGGCCTCCTGACTCCTATCCCAAGATTCTTTCTACTCCATCATTAGGTTCTACTATATAGATACCAGTATCTGCTCTGAATGCTCATACTTGTGATGGATAGGCTTCTTGGTTTCCTCAGAGCTAAGAAACCATAACTGCATTAGGAAAAGCAGTGGGGCATAGTGGCATAGTGAATAGAGTGCCCTGCCTGGAGTCAGGAAGACCTAAGTTCAGATCTGGCCTCCGACACTGCATAGCTGTGTGACCCTGGGAAAGTCACTTAACCCTGTTTACCTGAGTTTCCTCATCCATAAAATGAGTTAAAGAAGAAAATGGCAAAGCACTCCAATTTGTCAAGAAAACCCCAGTTGGGGTCTCAAAAAGAAGAGGACGTTGAACAGCAAGTGTGGTGGTGTAATAGCTAAAGGGCTGGAGGGACTTCTGAGTCAGGACATGGATTCAAGTCCTGACTGACAAATGCTAAGTGATTGGTCCTTGTAAGTCATTTAACTTCTCTTTTCCCTCAAGCACTTTTTTTTGAGGTATAATATATAACTTATTTATTTTTCAGTTTTCAACACTCACTTCCACAAAAATTTGAATTCAAAATTTTCTCTCCATCACCCCCCACCCTCCCCAGGACAGCATGCACCCCATCCACCCCTTCCTCCAGTCTGTCCTCTCTTCTATTACCCACCTTTCTTCCATCCCCCTTCCCCTCTATTTTAAGGCAAAATGGATTTCTGTACTCCATTGCCTCTATACTTAATTACCAGTTGCATGCTAAAACAATTTTAAACATTCATTCTTAAAGCTTTGATTTCCATATTCTCTCCCTCCCCCCCATTGAGAAAATAAGCAATTCAACATAGGTCATACATGTGTAACAATGCAAAGCACTTCCATAATAGTTATGTTGTAAAAGACTAACCACATTTCCCTCTGCCTTATCCTGTCTTTCATTTATTCCATTCTCTCCCTTGACCTGTCCTCCCACAATAGTGTTTGTTTCTGGTTATCCCTTTCCCCAATTTGCTGTCCCTTCTATTATCTTCCCTCTCTTATCCCCTTCCCCCTTGCCTTCCTGCAGGGTAGAATAGATTTCCATATCTAATGTGTTATTCCTCCTTAAGCCAAATCCCAGGAGAGTAAGGCTCATTTATTTCCTTTCATCTCCCCCCTCTTCCCTTCCATTGTAAAAACTCTTTCTTCCCTCTTTTATGTGACATGATTAGCTACATTCTACCTCTCCCTTTCTCTTACTTCTAGTATATCCATTCAACAGTAAATTTTATTTTTTTAGGTATTCTCTCTTCATATTCAGCTCATCCTGTGCCCTCTGTCTACGTGTGTATATATATATGTATATATATACACACACACATGTATATATACACCCTCACATATACATACATATATATACCTACATACATATAATATACATATGCATACATACCCATACATACCTACATATGCACACACATACATATGCATATATATTCCCTCTGACTACCCTATTACTGAAAAAGGTCCCATGAGTTACAAATAATATCTTTCTATGTAGGAATGTAAACAGTTCAATTTTAATGAGTTCCTTAAGGCTTGTTTTTCCTGTTTACCTTTTCATGTTTCTCTTGATTCTTGTATTTGAAAGTCAGATTTTCTATTCTGCTCTGGTTTTTTCAACAGAATACTTGGAAGTCCTCTATTTCATTGAAATTCCATTTTTTCCCCCTGAAGTATTATACTCACTTTTACTGGGTCGGTGATTCTTGGTTTTAATCCTGTCTCCTTTGACCTCTGGAATATCATATTCCAAGCCCTTCTGTCCCTTAGTATAGAAGTTGCTAAAGCCTGTGTTATTCTGATTGTATTTCCACACTACTTGAATTGTTTCTTTCTGGCTGCTTGTAATATTTTCTCCTTGACCTGGGAACTCTGGATTTTGGCTACAATATTCCTAGGAGTTTTCCTTTTGGGATTTCTTTCAGGAGGTGATCGGTGAATTCTTTCCATTTCTGTTTAACCCTCTGGTTCTAGAATATCAGGGCAGTTTTCCTTGATAATTTCTTGTAAGATGATGTCTAGGATCTTTTTCATCATGGTTTTCAGGTAGACCAATAACTTTTAAATTATCTCTCCTGGATCTATTTTCCAGATCAGTTGTTTTTCCAATGAGATATTTTACATTGTCTTCTATTTTTCATTCTTTTGATTTTGTTTTATAATTTCTTGCTTTCTCATAAAGTCATTAACTTTTATCTGCTCTGTTCTAATTTTTAAAGAACTATTTTCTTCAGTGAGTTTTTGAACCTCCTTTTCCATTTGGCCAATTCTACTTTTTAAGGCATTCTTCTCCTCATTGACTTTTTGGACCTCTTTTGCTATTTGGGTTAGTTTATTTTTAAAGGTGTTATTTTCTTTAGCATTTTTTTGGGTCTCCTTTAGCAAGCTTTCGACTTGTTTTTCATGATTTTTTTTGCATTGCTCTCATTTCTATTCCCAATTTTTCCTCCCCCTCTCTTACTTGATTTACAAAATCCCTTTTGAGCTTTTCCATGACCTGAGACCCTTGCATATTTTTTTTGAAGGTTTTGGATATAGAAGCCGTGACTTTTATATCTTCCTCTGTTGATATGCTTTGTTCTTCCTTATCTGAAAGGATTGAAGAATACATTTTCACCAAGAAAGTAACTTTCTATAGTCTTATTTTTTTCCCTTTTTTGGGCATTTTCCCAGTCAGTTACTTGATTTTTGAGTCCTTTGTCAAGTGGAGGGTATACTACCCTAGACTTCAGCTGTTCTCTGAGATATCTGTACGGACCAGTAAGTTCTCAGTTCCTTCAAGGTAACACAATCAAGAGACAGGAGTTTCCTCTTCTCCTGCACTGTGCTCTGGTCTGTGAGCAACCACAAAAACTCTTTTCTGACCTGGAATGGCAAGTAGGGTTCCCACTCCACAGCCACCACCAGCTCTACCATGCCAGAGCTCCTCCCCACTCCAGGACTGCCACTCAGGACTGAGAACCAGATCAGCTGCTCGATTCCCCCAGGGTCTTTAGGAGGCTGCTGCCTCAGTGGCTCTCATGGCCTTGGCTGTGGCCAGGGCTGAGTCCAGAGCTGGAGCCAGAGCTGGGTCCAGACAGTGCTGCCCTCTCACCCAGGTTAAAGAGCTTTCTTACTAACCTTTGAAGTTGTCTTTGGCATTTGTGGGTTGAGAAATCTGGGAACCACAGCTGCTACCTGTGATTCCATACCCTGAAGTCTGCTGCAGTCCTGTCCATGCTGCATGGCACAGGCTGGACTGTGCTCCATTCAGAGCCTAGTGTGATATGCCCTTCCTGTCTGCCTTCCAAACTGTCTTGGACTGGAAATCTGTTTCACTGTCATTTTGTGGCTTCTGCTGCTCTAGAATTTGTTTAGAGTCATTTTTTACAGGTATTTTATGGGCAACGGGAGAGGGAGAACTTCAGCAGGTCTGTCCTTCTACTCCTCCATCTTGGCTCCGCCCAAGCACTTTTCTAAAATAGTAAGTTACCTGAAGCATTGCTATTCAGCATTGGTTAAGGGTATTTCCACACTGGTAGTCTACATTGACCAAAGAGAAAAAAATGAATCGGGCAAGGATCATTGTGATGCTAAGAATTTCTTTTAAGTCTCTAGATAGTCACTAGGGGTTGAATCATAAGGAAAATCATTTTAGAGCTTCATGCTTGAGTTATCTTATTTGAAAGGTGGAGCATAACCTCAGCTTTGAAAAAGGTACTGAGGGTGAAGCAGACTTTTTTGACAGGTGACTTCTTTTGCTATTAAAATGACTTTCTTGATGGCTGTTTGGCCTGTCAAACCTGAGCTCAATGGGAATGGAAAGATCAGTCTACACTGTTATTTTCATGCCCACCTGGAAATGAGCCTGAGTAATTATTTTGAAGTCTTGGTTGAACTATATCTCCTGAATGGAGTCTAACAACGGCACCCCTGGCTACTGTTTCAGAATCTTACTTGTAAATGTTTTTTGTTTTTTTACCAGATTTGAACTTTCCATGGTTGTGGTGACATTGCTTTTCAGGCCTTGTTATCACAGCTTGTGTATCTGGGACTCTTTTGGATAGCCCAATTGGAGTTTGGCCTCAGGCTACCCTAAGATGCCTACTATCTGCTCAGGTAATAGAGTATAGACTCAGGATGGCAGTCTCACCCCTGGGATAGAACACCTAAAGGAAAATCCCAACCAAGGGCCAAAAAGGGAAAGGGGATAATCAAGATTGCATCTTTGATTAGATTGCCTTTCTTTTTAATGAAAAAAAATCTTTTTGTTGGTTACTTGTTATTTATTATCATAATTTCCACCCATATCCTTAACACTTAGCACAGTACCTGGCACTTCATTGATGCTTAATGCTTATTGATTGATTTAATTCCCACCCTTATTCTCCACTCAATAAATCATCCTATGTAACAAATCTCTTGGACCTGGATTCCAGAATACTTGAGTTCTAATTCTTCTTCAGACAACTAACAAGCTGTGTGACTCCAGATTAGCCTCTTAATCTCTGATTCCTTATGTGTAGTACAGGGTTGACAATAGTACTTTCCTCATAGGGGCATGGTAAGAATCAATAGAATCAAGATAGTATAAGTAAAGCTTTACAGGACTATATGTTAATGTCATTGTTGTTATTGTTATTGAAGGAAAAGAAAACAGTCCACCAACTGTGACTGTTCATATGTTTTCCAGATCCATGTATCCCAGCTTTGGGCTCTTTGAACGTATTCCACTTTCTTTGTATGATACGACTCTCTAGTCAGTAGTGCAGTGTGTGTGTGTGTGTGTGTGTGTGTGTGTGTGTGTGTGTGTGTGTGTACAAGGCACATAGCACAAGGGCACAACCTATCAGTGCCTTTTGTTTATACATCACAGTCATTTCTAGAAACATCTCCCTTTCTCCACTGAGCCCTTTTCTTTTGACAAAAACAATGAAGCCAAAACATCTGATACAGTGACCTGTCTGACCATGTACACAGCATTCTACCTCAGCAGTCCCCTGCCTGTCTGCCAAGAGGATGAGAAGTATGTTTTAGTGTATGCTCATCAGAACAGTTATTGCTTTTTTGTTTACCCAGAATTTATTTTAGCAGTCTTTCCATTTTTCATATAGTCATTGTTCATATTTTTCTAAGTTTTCTTTTACTCTGCATCAATTCATGGACATCATCTCACATCTCTCTGAATTCCTATAGGCACCATGTCTTATTTCACAAGAATATTCTATTATATTCCAGTACTACAAGTTTATATATGGGCAGCCACTTTCCACCCCAGTTCTTCAGTCACCAAAAAGGGATAAAAAATAGCTTTTCCCATATTGGGGAGAATTTCAGAGTCTAAACAATTTATGATTGAGATGAATCTCAAATATTTTCTCATATTAGTTAGCTCAGGGGTTCTTAACTTGGGATACATGGGCAGATTTCAGGGGATCCAGAAAAAAGAATCCACCTTTATTTCAAAGTAATTGGTTTTCTTTGCAGTCTTTATTTTATGCATTTTGAAAACATTATCCTAAGAAAGTGCATTGCAAACCTTACAGGGCTATGTGTTAATATTATTGTTATTTATATGTATACGTATCCTGGGCCATCTCCAGTTGTCCTGATGAATATCAGGCCACTGGACCCAGATGACTCAGAAGAAGAAAGTGAGGTTGGTGACTTTGCACAGCTCTCCCTCCCTCAAATCAAAGTCAGCTGCAAGTCATATCATCATGTTGATGTCATGGTCCTCTTTGAGAGTGAAGGACAAACACAAGAACATGTACATATATATGCATATATACATACATATCTGTCTATCATCCATCCATCTGCCTGTCAGTCTGTCTGTTTATCTATCTGTGTGTCTATCTACCTATCTATCTATCTGCTTCACGAGACTGCCATATAAAAAAGTTAAGAACACTCGAGTGTTTGATTTACGCTTAAATAGTTAACTAGTGCTTTCTAGGTGCTCTCTGGATTCATGACTTTAGTCAGCTGACTTTGAATCTGGGTTTCAGTTTTCATTAATTTACCCTTGTTCTCAGCTCTCTAAGGCCGGACTGTTTTCTTTTACTCTCCCCTGCCAGGTCTTCCCCCACACCCTGCCCCCCCTCCCCACCTCCAGTTTTGGCTTCTGGAAGATCAGAGTTCTTTTTCCTTTTGGGCCCAAGGCTGAACCTGCTTTGACTTCTGCTTAAAAGTATTTTTTAAAATTTATTTATTTATAGTTTGTAACATTCAGTTTCACAAGTTTTTGAGTTTTTAATTTTCTCCCTCTCTTTTCCCTCCTCAAGATGGTATGCAATCTGATATAGGCTCTACATATACATTCATATTAAACATATTTTCACATTAGTCATGTTGTAAAGAAGAATTATAACCAATGGAATGAATCACAAAGTATTGTTTTAGTAGTCACTTCTCCAACTTAGGCTGATGTCCTTCTGGCTCGTACTCAGAGAAAGTCACCGACTAACATTTTCATTATGGACGTCAAGCTCCTGGTTGAGCTGCCCATTTTCATTGGCATTTACTGGGTTTCATTTCCCAATATGCAAATCTTCCTTACTTCTATTGCCCTTAGCCCACCTTTGCTTCTAAGGCTTTGCTAGCTGGTTTTTCTTGAGGTTGCGTCATCTGAATCAATTCATCCTTCATCCTCTACAACATTCTTTCTGCCTCTCTTCAGAATAATTTAATTTTTATTTGCAGTTCCTCATTCTGTCCCTCTCTCCTCTCCTCCTATTGAGAAAGAAAGAAATAGGGTACTTATTATAAATATTTGTTGTTATTCAGTTGTATTTGACTCTTTGTGACCCTGGTTTTTTTTTTTGTTTGTTTGTTTTTTGGTGTTCTTGGTAAAGATACTAGAGTGGTTTACCATTTTCTTCTCCAGCTTATTTTTTCAGATGAGGAAGCTGAGGTAAACAGGGCTAAGTGACTTGTCCATGGTCATACAGCTAATAAATAATTGAGGCCACATTTGAACTCGGGTCTTCCTGACTCTAGGATCAGGACTCTATCTACTGAGCCATCTAACTTTCCATTTTATATATATATATACAATCATGCAAAACATATTTCTGCTTCAGCCATGTTTCAGTAAAAAGAAAGGAAAACAATGCTTTAGTCTCCCCTTTGGGTCCATCTGTTCTCTTTCTGGAGGTGGATGGTATTTTTTATCATGGGTCCTTTGGAATTGTCTAGCTCAGTCTTCCACAGTTGATCCTGGTATAATGTGGCTATTACTGTGTAGATTGTTCTCTTGGTTCTTCTCACTTCACCTTGCATCAGTTCATATGAGTCTTCCTAGGTTTTTCTAAAACCATTCCTTTTATCATTTCTTACAGCATTGTAATATTCTGTCACATTTAGATACCACAACTCACACAACCTTCCTCCGATTGATGCTCTCCCCTCTTTTTAAAAATATAAATTTTATTGATATGTTTAGTTTTTACCTTACCTGTATTTTCTCATATTTCCCACACAAGAGCAATTCCTCATAACAGAGAATAAAAGAGAAAAATAAAACCAGTTCCACAAAACAAACCAGTCAGTTGAAAAAGTCTGCCATTTTACGTCTTGCTAATCCACAGCTCCCCTCAAACCCTCCACCTTGGCACAGAAGCTTTAGGAGGTACTTCCTCATTTCTCTTTGAGTGCAAACTTATGCTTTATAATTTCACAGCATTAACTTTGGGTCAGTTTTTATGTCTTCCACGATTTTCTGTGTTTATCACACTTGTTATTTTCTTATATCAAGAAATCTTTCCTGGTAACCTTAGAGGTTATCTCCCATTGTCAGATCGTTCAATAATCATTCAATAATTAAGTAACCTGCCTTCCCTTGGAGATTATCTTGAATTTCTCCTGTGTGTGTCTTGTTTGTATGTACTTGTCGGCATGCTGTCTTCCCTGTTAGATTGTGAGCCCCTTGAGAGCAGTGACTGTTTTTGCCTTTCTTTCCATCCACAGTGTTTAGTGAAATGCCATGTACGTAGTAAGGCACCTAACAGATGCTTATTGATTGGACAGCACAGTATGATTCCATTGCATTGATGCACTGCAACAAGCTTAGTCATTCCCTAATTGATAAATATCTACCTTTTTCCAGTTTTTAGACTTCGAAAAGGGTTGCTATTAATCTTTTGATGTATGTGTATCTTCATGTATCTTAGTTTATGACACACAAAGTACTTTACATGCATCATTTTGTTGGATCCTCAAAACAACCCCAGGAGAAAAGTTTTAAAGGTATTCTCCCTGATTTTTGATATTAATTTTCTTTATTTTCAGTGTTTTACAATCACTTCCACTTAACTTAGATTTTTTTCCCCTCCCTCCTCCCTACCTTCCCGGAGACAGCATACATTTCATATAGGTTTTACATATACATTCCTATTAAATACATTTTCACTATAGTCATGCTATGTAGAATTAAAATGAATGGGAGAAGTCATATAACAAACCAAAACACAATACACACACACAAAAAAATGATCTGCTACATTCTGCGATTGAATTGCATAATTCTTTCTCTGGATGTGGAAGATATTTTGCCTTAGAAGACTATTAGGAATTTTTTCTTTAAGTCCTTGCATTGTAATGAAGTTCCAAGTCTACCAGAAAAAACTGTCGCACACTGTGGTCATTGCTGTGTACAAAGTTCTCCTGGTTCTGCTCCTTTCCCTCAGCATCAGATCATATAAATCTTTCCAGCCTCTCTGAAGTCTTCCTGTTCATCATTTCTTATAGCACAATAGTATTCCATTACATTCATATACCATAATTCAATCAGCCATTCCCTACCTGATGGACATCCCCTTGATTTCCAGTTTTTGGCTACCACAAAGAGAGCTATTATAAATATTTTTGTACATGTGGGACCTTTTCCAGTTTTTATGATCTCTTGGGGATGCAGTCCTGGAAGAGATATTCTGGGTCAGAGGGTATGCACATTTTTGTAGTTCTTTGGTCATAGTTCCAAATTGCTCCCCAGAATGTTTGAATGAGCTCATAGCTCCACCAACAATGAATTAGTGTTCCAACTCTCCTACATCTTCTCCAACATTTTTCATCTTCCTTTTCTGTCATGTTAGCCAGTCTGATAGGTGTGATGTAGTACCTCAGAGTTGTTTTGCTTTGCATCTCTCTAATCAAAAGTGATTTAGACCTTTTTTCATATGATTATAGATAGCTTTAATTTCTTCCTCTGAAAACTGCCTGTTCATATCCTTTGACCATTTATAAATTGGGGAATGACTTGTATTTTTGTACATTTGACTCAGTTCTCTATATATTTTAGAAATGTGACATTTATCACAGACACCAGCTGCAAAAATTCTTTCGCAGTTTTCTGCTTCCCTCCTAATCTTGGTTGCATTGGGTTTGGTTTTGCAAAAACTTTTCAGTTTAACGTAATCAGAATTAACCATCTTGCACTTCATAATGCTTTCCATCTCTTCTTTAGTCAAATATTCTTCCCTTCTCCATAAATCTGATAAATATACTATTCCTTGCTCCACCAATTTGCCCATTGTATCAATCTTTGTACCTAGATTGTGTACCCATTTGGATTTTATTCTTGTGTACGGTGTCAGGCATTGGCCTATGCCTAGTTTCTGCCACACTGTTAACCAGTTGTCCCAGCAATTTTTGTCGAACAGTGAGTTCTTATCCCAGAAGTTGGGCTGATTTCCTCTTGGAAGGATTTGTTATCTCTTTGATGGGCATACAAGGTACAGATTGCAGTCCATTCATCTCATAAATTCAACACAGGAGGTCACCCTGTTTTGGAGGCCTTCCTCTAGATATTTTACCATTTAATGAGTACCAGGAAAATACACAGGCTGCGCATTCATTCTCACTTTTGCTGTGTCCTCATTTTATAAATGGGCAAAACAGACTTAGGGAGATTGGTATATTCATGGGGGCAACTAGGTGGGGCAGTGGATAGAGCACTGAGCCTGGAGTCAGAAAGATCTGATCCTTAGACACGTACTAGCAGTGCATTCCTGACCAATCACTTAACCTTTGTTTGCCTCAGTTTTCTCCATTGTAAATTGAAGATATGAGGATAATGATATCGTCTACCTCCCAGGGTTATTGCGAGAATCAAATGAGAGAATAATTCTGAAGTGCTCAGCACGTAGTAAGCACTATGTAAATTTGAGTTTTAATTATTGTTATCATTGTTGCTGTCTCATAGCTACTAAATGTGGGAGATGAGATTGGAGTCACCCCTCTCTTGCTTTCAGGTACAGCATTCTTTCCACCAAACTACAAATTTACAGAAAGCAGGGTATTTATTAGGCTCCTCCTATGTACCAGGCTCTGGGCTAAGCACTTTACAAATATCATCTCCTTTGATCATTTGCATTTGTACCATTTTCTCACTCCCTTTGTGGGCAGGGGTGTGTTTTTGCAGTAAGCTATAGTACAAAAGAAAATTTTGGTTTTTTTCCAAACCTTAAATGCTTGAAAGTCAAACTGACAAATTAAAATATTTGTTTATCCTTGGTACCTGTTTTCCTCACAGTATTCCATTTACCCATAAAACATCTGATTGCTCTACATGGAGATAAATAAATGGTATGGTTCATTTAGTTGTTTCTACAAAGTAGATCTAGTAATGTGAGTTTATTTGCCAGTTTCTTTGGGAGTGAAGAAAAGATCAATTTCATACATTTAACTGCAGTGTTTTTAACTGACTTAGTATTGTTAGATGGCATGGAACTGGCAGCAGCTACTACTGAACCTTAATTAATGGAATTGAAAAATCAACTTGATTTTGTAAATCTCTGTTTTGCAAATGCTCTCCATGTCAGTCACATCCTCCAAAAATAAGACTGGTGGGCTTTTTTGGGTAATGTTTAGTAGTGTTCAGGGTTTGAATTGACTCTTGTTCCTTTGGCTATTTATAAGATTCTTTGACTCATTTCATAGTCTTCTGACAGTATCATGGTTTTCACGAGACATGTGTCCTGAGGGTGGGTGTCAGAAGCAGCATGTTATTTTGGTGTGGATACACACTAACATTTTATGAAATGAATGGGTTTTTCCTTGGTATATCTGCCTTAGGTTGCACATGTTCTAGTTTTGTCTAATTTACTGGGCTTGCTTCCACTGGCACTTTGTATTATGGTAACCTTTCTTCTAGGAAGGACTTTAACCTGCTTTATTTCTGAGTCTCCTGGGCACAGTCAGATTAGGTAATGGTTTCAAAGCACAGCATCTATGTTTTGTTGGTATAGTTCTTTTTTCATTATATTTGAATTTATTTTAAAATTAAATACAAAATAGAAGAAAAAATTGCCATATACACAGAACATGAGAGAATTCAATATAAAGCAATAACTTTCCATTTCATGAAAACCTGTATAATAAATACTATGCATCATTTTCAAAGCTCTCTATCTTTTCTCTGCTTCTTTGTATGCTTTTTTCCTCTGCTGTATAGTTTTTACTTTATTTACCCCCTCCCTTTTTCCCCTCTCCCAGAAGGCTATAATTAAGTGTGGATATATTTGTAGATATGTACATATATATGTATGCATATTCACCTATGCATAAATATACATAGATACCCATAAACATACGCATGTATATACATTTACACTCAAATGCGTAATATACATAAGGCTGTAGTATGTTTATTTCCGTTTGTCATTTATTTCTCTGTAGGTTTGGGTAGCACCTTCCTTCATAAATCCAAGTCTTTCCATATTTTTCTAAATCCACTAGCTCATTATTTCTTAAACTACAATGATTTTCCAATGCAATCACGTTCTATCTGGGAGATTGTCTATGAGAGTTTTTTCCCTCAATTTTTCTGCATTCCCTCTATTCTTGGCTACATAGACTTTATTTATACAGGAAAATTTTAATTTAAAATAATCAAAATTATTCATTTTACACTGCATCATTGCTCTCACCTTATAGTATGGTTTAGGTCTGATACTACTGAATCTGGTTCCTTCACATCTCTTTCCTCTGGTTTCTTGAAGTTCCTGACCCTCTGCTCTTCTAAATGAACTCTTGTTATTTTTTTTTTTTACTCAGTAAGATAATTTTTTTTGTAATTTAATTGGGGTAGTATTACATAAATAGATCAGTGAGCTAAAATTGTCATTTTTATTATGTTAGACTTACCTACCCATGCACAATAAATATTACTTCAGTTTTTTAGATCTAACTTTGTATAAACGGTGTTTTATGTTTATATTCGTATAGTTCCTTTGTCTGTTTTGGCAGGTATACTGTCATATATTCTTATACTATCTAATTATTTTATATGGTCTAAAACTATTGACAAATATGGGTGAGATGATATAATACTTTTAAATTTCCATATCATTGCCCAGCAAAAATTAATAATATATCTCAGACATCCCAAATTCACTTATTTGTTAATGTCATCTATCCAGGACATAGCTCAGAGTTAAGAACTGAATAAAAATAGCTTCTGACTTGTCCAAATGGATGTCACAAAGCTCATGCATTTTACAGATGAAAACCCCCTCATCCAGAATCTATTTTATCTTTATTGAGATATATTTCTTATGACTTTGATTATTTGATATTCCATTGCATGTCAGATTAAAAGTAGAAAATTAAAAGGGGGAGTTTACTGTTAGAGGAAGGGAACAAGCAAAAACTTGTGACAAAGCAGAAAAAGAAGAAAACTACTTAAAAAACTAGAGTAACCTGGGACCCTTCACTTATCATTAAGGTCTGATAGACTCCACATCTCAGCAGTCTAAAGGAATGACCTGCTTATGACCGGGACAAATAATTTCTCTTTTCATTGCTTACATTTATGAGGCATCAAGAAAAACTTCCCCCATTTCTTGAAATGTTCTGCCCCCTTACTCTCACCTCTTAGCTTCCCTGTCTTCCTTTAATACTCAGCTCAGTGCCCACCCTCTGCAGGAACTTTTTCCTGGTTCTTCCCATTTCCTTGCTACTTATGTCTTACCTTTCCAATTTTTATTTTGTTATTGTTGTTCAGTTTTGTCTGACTCTGTGACCTCATTTTGGTTTTCTTGGCAAAGATACTGGATTGGTTTGCCATTTCTGCCTCTAACATGTTTTATAGATGAGAAAACAGGCAAAGCGGGTTAAGTGACTTGCCCAAGGTCACATAGATAGTTAAGTGTCTGAAGCCAGATTTGGACTCACAAAGATAAGGCTTCCTGACTCCAGGCTTAGCACTGTATCCACTGCCCCACCCAACTACCCCATATATCATGTATGTAGCCACTTATTTGCATGTTGTCTTTCTGATTAGAATTTATAGTCCTTGAGGACAGGGATTGATTTTTTTGATATATATATGTATACATATATATATACATATATATATGTATGTATTTGCATCACCAGCACAGCGTGTGGCCCATATTAAGAGCTTAATAAATGCTTGTTAACTGAACTCTTTTTAAGATGACAGGGAAGTATGTAGGGCACTTTTAAAAGATTTCCATGAGAAATTATTTTATTCAGTGTTTTGGTGCTTAAGGCATTAAACATAAGTTACCTGCAAAATACCTCAATTCTCAGTGGAGCTAGGTAGATGCGGTAGTGTTATAGTGTTATAATGTGAGAGCATTGTGCAGCCTCGTAGAGCCCTCCTTTTTAAATGTGGAGTAACTTCTGACCAGAAAGATAGATGAGGATCTTTTCATCCTCATCTAATGACCTTTTTTTTTGCATTAGCAGACCCATAGAATAGATACTGTATTCCTCTTCTGCAGAGGAGGTCATAGTTTTGTCTCCCATCTTGATCATAAAATGACAAAACCTCTTTCCTTATAATTAGATTGAGTTAATAACTTCAAGGTGAGAATCCTTGCCTAGGCACAGATTAAGGAGGCTAATGGGTAGAAGCCACATTGAAATCATAAATTTTTAGAACTGGGACCTTAGAAGTCATCTGATTCATTCTACCTGAATCTTGAAGCCCTGTAACATTCTAAACAAGTGGTCCTCTTGTATATGTTTGAACAGATCCAAAGAAAGGGAATCACTACCTTGAGAAGCAGACTGTTGCATTTTTAGATGACTCTAATGGCTAGGAAGGCCTTCCTTGTGGTCTGCTAAAGTCAACTTTCCTCTAACTTCTATCCCATTGGTCCTGATTTTCTGTCCTCTGCAATTACACTGAATGTCTCATCCTCTTTCCACATGACAATCTTTCTTTGCAGTATTTGACGGCAATGACAAGCTTCCCTGCTATGCCTTTTCTCTAGACCAAAAGTTCTTAGTTTTCTCAATCATTCTTCGTATGGCATAGTTTTGAGTCACTTCATGCTAGTTGATTTTTTCTGGCTTGTCAGTTTTTTCATTAAAATGTGGTGATGAGAGCTAGTCACAATACCCCAAATGTGGTCTGAGCTGGGCAGAGTACAACAGGGCTATTATCTCCCTTAGGACTTTATACGTTTACAAATAGAGCCCCAGATCACAACTGCGGTTTTGTCTGGCACCATTTGACTCGTATTTGATCTTTTGGTCAACAAAAGCCTTACATCTTATTCTAGTTGAGTCTGTCTGTCCTGTCCTGTGATGTGCTTGTGATGGTTGGCTTTTAGAACCTACAGTAAACATTTTAAATTAAAAAAAATTAATTTCATTGAAGACAGCCAGAATGGCATAGCTCAGCTCAAAGACAAGATCATCTAATATTGCTTCTGACACATAACAGGTTGTGTGACCCTGGGTGAGTCCACTTACCTCTGAGTGCTGCATGAAAGTTTCCAAGACTAAAGCTGCAGAGCAGGCCCTGAACAATATGGGTAGTGAGGAGTTTCCTCACTGGACCTTCTCTTTACCAATGAAATCACAGATCCAGTTCCTCTTCCTCCCTCTAAGTTTATCAAAACTGATTTAGCCCATTTAATGTATGTTTATCAAGTCATTTCAAAGTAGCTGAAACAGAACTATCTCCCCTGCTTCTTGTTTTTCAGTAGGCTCTATAGCAGGGCAAAATACTCTTTCTTTTTGTCACATAGGGATAATAGTAACTTAGATAACATGCCTCACAGAGGGATTGTGAAGGAATTGCT
Organism: Notamacropus eugenii; assembly: GCF_028372415.1. NCBI lineage: Eukaryota > Metazoa > Chordata > Mammalia > Diprotodontia > Macropodidae > Notamacropus > Notamacropus eugenii. The sequence goes on from NC_092874.1 coordinate 75,576,184, forward strand.
TTGTAAACTATTAAAACCTCTATTAATGTGAGGTTGTGATCATTATTTCTTTTTAGTAAAATGCTTTTTTAAAAAAAAATCGGTGAGCACAGTGGAATCTAAAATTTTCCATACATGTCAGTCCATCGAGTGATGATGAGGTGGTCTACTTGGAGACAATTTACAAGCCTTTCTGTTCCTTTCTTTAATTTTCATCAAGCCTACACTCAATACAAGCTTAGACCATTCTCATAAAAATTCTGTAGAGATAAGAAAGTAGGCATTTGAATTATGGGCATCTTTTTGATCACAGAGAAAAAAAACGATGGTCAGCTTAAGGCTGGTCTTTGAGCTCCACAGGGGCAGAGGGACTGGTTCACGTTAGTCTTTTTGTCTCCAGAATCTAGTATGATACCTGGAACACAATAGGCATTTAGTAAATGCTGGTTGATTGGCAGCTAGATGGTGTTGTGGACTTTGTGCTTCGACTTGAAAACAAGAAGTCCTTAATATCACAACAACAATAATGTCTGTATCCCTGGATTGATGTGAGAATCAAATTAGATAACATATGTAAAATTCTTATACTAGCTGCTATCATCACCATCATTCCCCACAAAATGCAGAAAAGGTCTAGAGCAAGGTCTCTTAAGATATCTCTGTGGATAGATTTCAGGGGCTTTGTGACCTTGGTTGAGAAAAATAATAAAATTTATTTTCACTCACCTTTGGCTTCTTTTGGAATCTTATGTATTTTATTTCATACATTTAAAAACATTATCCTGAGAAGGAAGTGAGTAAACCTTAGGCTTCACCAGACCAAGGGTCTGAGGCACAAAGAAAGGTTGAGAACCACTAGAGGAAGGGGTTCAGCAAGTGGAGTACTTGCTTTATGGAGGATAATAAGAGGAAATGGATAATATTAATAATAAGTAATAGCTAGCATTTAAATATAACACTTTACTGTTTACAGTGAGCTTTACCAGTGTTATCTCATTATATTCCCACAGCAGCCCTGGGAGCTAGGTTCTATTATTGTTCCTATTTTACAGGAAACTGAGAATTATACAAATTTTTTTCTAAACAATTAAGAAATTAAAAAATAATGAAAGTCTATGTTTCACCTAATGTTAAAATGAAGAGCCTTAGAATTGAGAGCTGCTATGCACTTATTATTCATGATGAGAGTTTATAGTTTTAAAACTGTTATTTTAAACTTTGTTAAATCTTTTGTTTTATGCACATTGAGCGGCTAAGTGACCTGCCCAAGGTCACATAGCTACTCACAGTCTGCGACTGGATTTGAACTCAGGTGTTCTGACTCCAGGCCCAGTGCTCCATTTACTGCACCACCTAACTGACCAAATATAGAAAGACAAGGACCTGAAGAATAACTACCCTTGCACCCTGGAATCTCAGAGTTGGGTGAGACCCCAAGACCATTAAGTTTGACTTGTACTTGCACAAGAATCTCTTTTATGACTAACTGAACGGGCATCAGGACTTTGGTTCAAGCCCTCTATGAAGGAGAAACCACGAAGGCTAAAGCAGCCAGTTGTGCTTTTCAGTAACTTAGATTGTTATAAAATCTCCTCTTCTAATGACCTGAAATATCCTCTGCACTATCTGCTTATTTTGGTTCTCTGAGGCTGAGCAGAGTCATGACAGGTACGCTTCCTTTATCCTGGGACAGACCTGCGAATCCTTGCTCATTCTCATTTCCCATCCATCTTCCACTCTTCCCCTAAAGTTTTCTCTTCTCTGGGATAAAATGTTATTTTTTTTGAACTAATCCTTTTGTGGCATGAATTCGAGACCCCTTACCATCTAGGTTGCCACTTTATCAGTGAGATCATGTCTCCATCAAAGTATTATTTTCCAATCCTCAGGGGGCCTCAGGCTACAATTTGACATGGAGATGATTATAGTGTCAGCCAGCTACATAATCAGAAGAGGAAGTAATGTTTTGAGTAATTTGAATGAAAGATTTTGTTTTTGGAGGGATAGGAGGAAGGGAGATATCGAATGCCAGCAGGGAATCCCTCTGATGACTTGGGTAAAAATTGCAAAAGAACCAAGTAGTAGTGACCTCATTTGCTGAAAAGAAAAGGAAAAGTTATTAAAGGGGGTGGGAACAGTAGCTCAGTGCTAGGAGTGAACCTCCCAGAGACTTGGCTGTAGGGAAAGCTGTGATCTGGGCTGCAGCAGCCACAGCCCTTCAAGCTGACCCTGTCAGCAGCTGCCAGTGGGAGCAAACTATCCATGAAATGTTCCCTCCCTCCACTTTAGGTAAAATAACTTCGAAGAAAGCAGGGCTTGGTGGCCAGGGAATGCCAGTAAACACAGTGTGAGATTTAATTTAGTTTTTCTTTCAAAAGTCATTATATCCTGGTTCCACAGGCAATTTTTTTTTTAAAATAAGAAGTTTTAAAATAATGTCTTTTATCTAATCTTAAAATAAGAGGGACTTAGAATTGGGAGTTACTCTGTGCTTATTATTAATGATAATCACTCAAAGTTTTGAAATGGTTTAACCTGTGATTTAAAGTTTGTTAAATGTTTTATTGTCATTATCTCATCAGAGATTCACAATAATCCTGTTCTCTGTCTCCATTTTACAAATGAAGAAACTCTGCCCAGAGGTTGAGTGTCTTAAGCACCTGTAGTCACAGGGATGCTAGATTATAGAGTTTCTGGGATGAGATGTGAACCCAGGTCTTCCCTACCTCTAGCCCCACACTCTCACTATTAAAGACTTTGTGACTAACATGATTTATTTATCTCCTGATCAGTTAAAAAATGTTCATAATGGAGTACTTGTAATTCAGGTGTTAGCCTCATGAGATCATCAATGCCTAAGCAGGTCTTACGTTTCATATTAACTTTGAGACAAAATAACCCAGTTTTTCATAAATGTATCCACTATATGCAGCATATGCCACATTGCTGGGGTGGAGATACATTAGATAACATATGGGCAGACATGACTCTAGAGCTCTTGTGGAGCTTAAAGCTTGGGGAAAAGACGTAGTACAGTAGACTTTATAATACAGAATAATACGTGATGATAGATAGCCCTGTGATTTATAAATCTGGTGTCTTGGTTTCTTAATCTTAGAAGTAATGTAGAGAAATATGATTTTTCACAGAAGTTAAAATTAACATCTGTAAATAAGATTAATTTTTGCTGCATACCTTCGCAATGGTATCATCTTAGGTTAGATTGCAGTGAAAGGTGGCAATGGAATTTGGAAAAATTTTGGAATTTTTGAAATGAATAATAAACCTGGATGAGTGTGTTTTTGTTAGTGTTTTCAGTTTCAATAATGATTCTGTGTCTCTGTGTTACACATTCTGCTCCCTCCCATGAAATCATGAAAAAGGGATCCCAGATATCAGAGAATAGCTCTTCATTTGAAGCCTGGACAGTAATAGTACCCTTGTGTTATATACCATTGTTTCATGCATGGCCATGGCCACATTCGTCACCTAGTGACTGCCAGCTGCCAGGAGGTTGATCAGTGTTGCTGAACTTAGACTGATCCTTGGGCAGCAAGCACAGTCTAGATAATATTAATACAATGTGTGTTAATTGTATTGAAATGCTTTATTATCATTATTTCTGTACATTTAACATTTATATTGAGGCATTCTTAAGCTTTAAGTTAAAAAAAAAGCATGGCTATATACATGCAAAGGAAGTGAAATGTGTGTCCTTGTGATTTTAGAGCATTCTTAATTGGATTATTTTGGCTGACAGACACTTATTCCTCGTGCTAATGAGTCTGTCAAATCATATTAACTTGAATGTTGCCCAGTTAACTTCCGAGAGTTTTTCCTTGTGTACTTGGCAGAAAGAAGTGTGTGCCCTGACTTAATTTAAAAGAAAAGTATTCCCATTAGGTTTGTTCATTCCCTCCATTTCAGGTTTGTTGCCTCTTCTGTTGGGTTTGAGTGAAAGTTTAGCTTAAATGCTTGATCAACAACAACAAATACCTGGTATCTGTTCTTCTAAAAGCTGCATTGATACAGAGGATAATAAACTATGGTTAACACACTCATCTTGGTCCTAAGTCCTAGGTCTTAATAAAACTTTCCCTCTCTTACCCTCTGAGAAGAAAGAATGATGATGGGTTCTAAATTGAACACCCTCCAGAAGACTGATTTTACAGGAGTGTCAAAATCCAGGTAAGTCTAATGGAATCAGGAAGCATGCAGATTTCAGACTGGGAGAGGTCCTGAATCTAGAGGCAAAAGTAAGTAAGGGAGTCTACTTCCCCAAGACTATAGCAATGATGACATCTACTTCTTGCTTTTGTCAGGTGTCTGTGTGGTCATAGGCAACCTCCCCCCACCCTCCACTGGACTTGCCAGCTCAAATGTCATCCATCTGCCTAGATTACATTCCCAGACCTAGAGACCTTGACTTGGTGAGATGGAGTTGATAGAAAAAGCCTGTCTTAGTTCTGGGGCATCCATGTCTCCTCACGCATGTTCTCATTCCAATCCATTGGGTGGTGGAGGCAGCTCCATTGCCTCTTGAGTGGAAAAGATGCTGGATTATGTGTTCTTTCTGCTTATAGTGTAATAATAGATAGGGCATTGGGCATGGAGTTAGGAAGGCTTGAGTTCAAATCCAGCTTTAGATACTAACTTACTAGTTGTGTGACCCTCGGCAAGTCACTTAACCCTTTTGCTTCAGTTTCCTCAATTGTAATATGAGAATAATAGCACACACCTCCCAGGGTTGTTATGAGGATCAAATGAGATACCTGCAAGTAATTGCTTAGCATGTTTCCTGGCACATAGTAAGCAAGATGTAAATATTAATTGCCTTCCCATTTCCCTTCCTTGTGTAGTATATAGTGAATAGAGATCCTTGGATCCAAGAAGACCTGGATTGAAGTTCCATTTCTGACATATACTTGCCCTATAACTCTAAATAAGCCCCTTCTGAGGGCCCTAGCCAACTCTCTAAGCTCATAAATTAAAGAGAAGGCGCCAACCTGCATTGGCAGTGGGAATTTCCTCATTCATGAGTTCCCTGAGCCAATGAACTTATAGATTCAGACCTTATCCCTGACGCTAGTATGGAATTGAGATGAACTTGAAGCACTTTATTGTTGCTCGTTTGTGCAGGCCCATAGGATTAAGGGTGGGTACAAATGAGGTAACCCACTATCTCCTAGTTCCGTAGATACCAAAATTCTGAATCTAGGTCCCTTTGAAAAATGGCAGGTATACTGTACAAATCAAGCAGTATAACTCTCATATTATAAGCCATACAGGGTCAGGAAGGATGTCTTCTGATTACCATCTTTATGTAAATCATTTGTGGTGTACTGAGGGAGAGGGGGTTCTTCTGAGAACTTTATGAGCTCATGTATGACCTGGAGAGTTCTAGATAGTGATGACATTGAGTGCCCTTTAATTGTGGCAGTCATAAGTTCCCATTCTTCTTTTTAATGAACAGTATCAAAACTCCATTGAAGGAGGTAACAGATTGGAGAGATTCATTCTTCCAGTTTTTACCCCAACACTGTATCTAGCAGTACTATGATCTTCCTCAAATGCCATAATCCCGGGGGATGATATAGCACCAGACAACTGATCCCCAGCATTACTGGGAAGACAGGTGGGGAGAGTGGGTTATGTTCAGACCGAATACCTCATAATGTTTCTCCATTCATAACTTTAAGGACTCCTGTGTCATTTGTCTGAACCAAATTTGGTGCCCGTTGAACGTTTTAACTACCACTGGTGGAGCATGGGATTTGGATTAGAACAGAGTTTATAAAGTTTCTGAAGTCCTCAAGTTCACCGTAGCTGGGAGCTATAATAGCTGGGGCTCTGGCAGTTCTATCTTAGAAGGACAAAAATAGGTGGGCTGTTGGAAGGGATGGGAGGATCTATTGATCAGAAGATGGGGTATGATGGGAAGGGAAGGGGATCTCACTGTGCCCTTGTTCATGGTTGCCGGCAGCCTACTTGGGTGATACTCTGTGTTCAGGCATGATGGTGGAGGTAACTCCACTTGTCTTAGCACCCTGCCTGTCATGCCACAAGTTTCCATAATGCCGGAGGGTCAGCCACAACTTCACCCATGACTGAAGGTGGGACTTGTTGCACATGTTACCATATCCATTCTGGTAGGCTGGTAGTTGCTGTATGTGTCCCTGCAATTTCATGGTCACTGCAGTCTTCTTCTCTGGGATCTTATGGCAAGTGGCTTGGTCCTTGTCTCCCATGAGTAATTTGTTTAGAGCATATCAGACATGCTGTCCTCTTCCTCACATTGGGGCTGTTATGAATCAGTGATTAGTGCACTAATTAAAGCTGAGAGGCTTCTTCTGTATTTTACCTGCACAAACAAGGGTGGGGAAGTGGGTTAAATCTTGAGGTGTTTTTTTGTTGTTGTTCATTCAGTTTCAGTTGTGTCTGACTATTCATGGCCCCCTTTGGAATTTTCTTCGGAAAAATAATGGAGTGGTTTACCATTTTCTTCTTATAGATCAGGAGCTGAGGCAAACAAGGTTCAGTGACTTGCCCAGGATCACAGAGCTAAGAAGTGTCAGAGGCCAGATTTAAACTCAGTTCTTCCTAACTCCAGTCCTGGTACTCTATCCACTGCACCATCTAGCTGCCTAAATCTTGAGTGTAAATCAGAAGCCAGATTAGAAAGCATGGTTTTTCAGGATCATCAAAATCCAAGGGGCAAGAAGTTTTGTTTGTTTTTTTAAATTTTAAACCAGGGATCTTTGCACAAGATAAGGAGGCTAACTATTTATGTGTTTGCATAAATGATTGTATGATGAAACACCTTCCCAAGGCTCTAGGGTTTCTGTTTTTTGTTTTGGTGTATTAACTTAAAAGACACAGAATAGCTTTTGATGAGTATTACAGTTGGGAATTGACCATGTGCACATACCAGTTATATACTTATACTACTAGATTAGTTATTGTGGTTTTTGTCCATCTATGTATCGATGTATCTATCTCTGTTTATATACACATATATGTACATATATGTGTGTATATATATTTGTTGTAGGATCTACATCTCTTTATAATTCCATTTTCCACATTCTATCTTTTTAAGGATATGTTCTTCAAACTCTTGTAATGGTAGAAACGTGGTGCAGTAGCAAGATTTGGCATCAGGAAAGCTGGGTCTCATTTGGATCTACATCATTTACTAGTGTGTGGCTACAGGCAAGTCACTTTATAATCAGTTTGCTAATTCGTAAACTGGGAATGTTCATAGCTGAAGTTCTTACCTCCCAAAGTTGGTGTGGTGATCAAAGAAGATAATGTGTTTGCAAAAGCACTTTTTAAGCTTTTGAGAATCATATTAGTGTCAGCTAATATGGTGGTTATTGTTATCTCTGCAAGCCTCAGTTTTTCCAACTGTAAAATGAGTGGGTTAGATTAGATGGTCTCTAAAGTCCCTTCCAACCTTTTCTTTCTATGGCTCTGTAATTTTTAGTAACTGTGAACAGTGTATCTGTAACTAACTGTCTACCTAGTGTATGTTTCTGGGTATCCCATCCCTGTCCCATCCACCTTGGGCTGAGAGGAGGGTTAGACCTACAAGAAATGGAAACAGAAATATTCTAAAGGGCTCATATTCTTGGAGGTCTTCTGTTAGAAAAGCAAAACCATGGGAAGTTTAGGCAGATAAGCAAATATTGCATTTAAATGGAGACCTGTCAGTGATAAGTCCAAGATCATAAAATATGGTAGGCAAACAGTGACTCAGGGGCACAGGCAAAGACGTGGATTGGGGGGGCAGGAAGCTGAGAGTTGGGGAGGGAGAGAGGCAAATTTATTGGCAGTAGCAAATAAGGACATGGAGGGGGAGACAGTCAAAGGATAATGAGTAATACTCAGCTGCTGGAATTTGCCTATTGGAGACTGAACAGCTAGCCATACTTCTGTATTTTACCCAGCACAGGGCAGCTCTTTTGTTACATGTGTTGTGGACACACAGAAAACTGGGTCCAAAGCATTCCCTTGGGTATAATGAATCAGGACAGTCACCTTATTTGTCTTCGGCTTTAAGAGATTCATTATTTTAGAAGTTAATGAAGGAATTTAGGAGATAGAGGGATAGTATCTTTAGTTGGTATTCAAAAAAAAGTCTTCTACCTATATTCTCTAAATCCTACCACCCTCATTTCTCTCACATCACCATCCAAGTAAAGCAGGTGAAACATTTCCTTCCTTTCTTATATAGAGTATAGACGTAAAGCTGAAAGGGACCTTACAGGCTTCCTCATTTTATAAAAGAGGAAACTGAAGCTGAGACAGTTTAAGTGACTTGGCTAGGGGCACACAGCTAGTGTCTGAAGGAGGATTTGAACTCAGGTCTTCTCACCTCTAAACTGACTGCTGTGTCTCCTGCACCACTTAGTTGCCTCTGCAGCCTATGACAGAATGATTTTTTCTCTTTGATGGCTTCTCCAGGACCCAGCGGAGTCTGACATATGGTCCATTTCTGAAAATATTTGTTAATTTTCTTTAGCTCTTTGGTGTATGTTTAGCCTGATTTTCTGTGTACAAAAATATTAGGGGTATAGCTCCTGCAGTCAATTTTGTAACTTCATCTACCCCATGGTGTTGGGCTCCTGTTGGAAAACCCATTAAAATGCTCATTATCATTTGCCAGAGGATCGTCTTATGCTTAGCCCTAGTTGGGCTAATTTATACCTTAGAGTAGAACTTATTGTATAAAACTGTAATTTTTGATGACTTAGCACCAATATTGTTTTCATTTCCAAAAATTTCTATCTTTCTTTAGTATTAGTGCAAGAATTTTTCATCCATATTGGGCATATGCAAATATATGTGCTTATTTTCACTCATTATATCAATATGATATCTGGTATTACCATCTAAACAACTTGTGGTGCTTTTATTTATTTATTTATTCAAGGAAGGTAAAACCTTCCTGGAAGGAAATGTATTGAGTCAAAAGCCTTTGTCTCGACCATCAAAGACATGTGAAGACTATTCTTGAACAGCAGTGGTGGTGGTGGTGAATGGATATCCTCGTAGAAGTAATAGCGTGGGAAAGATGGTACCAACTATGTGACATGGATTCTTACTTGATTCTGTATTCAGCCTGGTGTCTTTGGCCAGCTTGCATTAAAAACTGTCTCTTGAAGAGGAATATTTAGAGAAATGTTAACTCTGAAAATGATTGAATTCACATAGCCCATATCCTACTTGATTCTAGATTCTCATGAACTCCTACATACAGGGATGGGATAAAATGAATGCATCTCTCCCTCACTTGGCTAGAGCCCCATCCAAGCTCTGCTGGGAGCCTTTGTGGGTTACAATCAATTTGTCCTATTCTAGCAGAGAAGACAAAGAGCATGCATTATAAAAAGCCACATTTAATTGGGACAAAAACACAACAAAGGAGAAGAAAAGCAGTCAACACACAGACACAGAAACTTCAAGCCATAGAGAAATGATGTGAGGAGCAGTTTACCCTAAAACTCACACTCTACTAAAGGGAGCGTTCAGTCGATGTCTCTTATGACTTGACCAAGGAGTAGAAGGAAGGTTGATTGGAAGTTTCTGAGTCCCTCAGTTCTTGAAGTCTGCTGCTTTTAGCTGTGTTGTTCACAGCGGGGCGTTCTTAGCTCACCAAAGCTAGTTCTCAGCAAGCAGACTCCACCACAGCTGGATTATCGGGCACCTTTTTGTTATAACTCAGTACCACCACGGTCACCTCTTCTAATGTGCCTTCCTTGCTTCACAGAAACCTCATTTCCAACAGAGTTCATGTCTTTTGATCACCTTGAACTACAGGCACGAAGTATCATGGGAATTAAGAACTTCAGTCAGGTATGCCCTTTAGGGCCCAGAAACTCATGGGAAATGTAGTCCTGTGTTCAGATATACCCTGATACATTAAAAAAAAAAGCCAGATGTAGTTTTGGGGGGTGAAAAACATTTATGAAACAAATGATTTATTACAGTTGCTTGATTTATACTCATAACCTGTTTCTGTCACAGGGTTTTTCCCTTTAGATTTTAAAAATGTGGCCACAGTGCTTTTTTTTGAGAGAAGTAACAAAGTAAGGAGGTCTTTCTGTATTTAAAATACTCAGTCTGAATTGTGCCAGAGGATTTCAGATGGCTACATTATTATTCTCAGCTGTTTTTTTCCTCCTCGGGCATTGACCTGTACTCTTAGAGTCTGTTTTTTTCCTAAGAAACTCCCAACTTGGTTTTATCCCTTTTTTTGAAATGGACAATTGGGTGGAGCAGTGGATAGAGTACTGGACCTGGAGGCAAGAAGATCCTCGAGTTCAAATCTGGCTCCAGACACTTACTAACTTGAAGATGTGGGAAAGTTGCTTAATGTCTGCCTCAGTTCCTTTATTTGTAAAATGGGAATAATAATAGTATCCATCTCCCAGGATTTTTGTGTGAGGTTCATAAAAGATAATATTTATAAAGTGCTTTGCAAGCCTTCAAGCGCTATATAAATGCATTCTGCTATTGTTATTCTTTTGACTGGTTTTTCTTATCATTATATTGCTATAATTATATGTAAATATATAATACATATTATATAATATATTTATATTATACGTTTATAAATATAATATATATTTTACATATATTGTAATATATAATATATAATATAAAAATAATAAATATTACTATAATTGCTATTATATATACTATTACTCTTATATATAATATACTATTATATATGTATAATATATTATATAATATGTCATTATAATGCTGTTATCCCTCCTCTGCCTCTTTGTCTTCCTCCTCCTTCTGTTTCTGCCACTCCTGTGATTACTATTGCTATTTTCAATGGGAGGTATCCATTTACTTTGTATTTTGGTTGCAGCATGTCTTACTAAATGGGACATCTAGGTAGCATAGACCCTGTAGTGTGTCATGCCTGGAGTCAGGAAGACTGATCTTCCCGAGTTCAAATCTGGCCTCAAACATTTACTGCCTGTGCAACCCTGGTAAGTCACTTAACCCTGTTTGCCTCAGTCTCCTCACCTATAAAATGAGCTGAAGAAGGAAATGGTAAATCCCTCCAGTATCTTTTCCAAGAAAACCCCAAATGGGGTCACAAAGAGCTGGACATGACTGAAAATGACTGACCAGTAACAACCACCAAATATCCTACTGACTCCTAGCAGTTACATTCTTAGACACCCTGGAATGTCCCAGAACTTTATATATTTGGACATATTGACCAGTAAATAAATAGAAAATTGCATTAAATGTAAAACTTGTGTACTTCCTACTCCATTGTGCCCTGGACTTGCTTCTCCTGCCATTGCCCAGGACTTTAAGGAGAAGTGTCAGGTTTGTGCTTTGTGGAAGGAGCCCAGTAACTTTCATTTACACATCTGCCAGAACCTCATGTGTTGTACCAGTTTTTATTTCACCAAACAGGAAGTATGAACATGAAACTAGTGTAGGAGTGAGGATGGGAGGGACACTTAAATGATAAACTGCCTTATTTATTTACTTGTGGCTTTGGTGATACTTAACTTTAATTTTTGGTAATGTAATTGATAAATGCATATTGAGAGTTAACAGATTTACATTTTGCAAAGCTTAATATCCTGTTTTTGTTCTGAGAAGCTTCAAAGATGCTCAAGATGCTGACGTTACTCCAAGAGGTCACATTTATCTTGTTCATTTGGAAAACAACCAATATTTTTTTGAAATTAAAAAAAAAGTTCATAATACTGGTTTTTTGGTCGGAAGTTAGGAGGACGTGGAGGTTAGTATTCATTCCCCGTGTCTCTTTTCTCCTCTCTACTTCCTCATAATGATTTTAGCAGTCAGTATACATATATATTTGTTAGGAAAGGATAAAGAGACCAGAGTATAGAATATATTTTGTGAATTTCATCTTGGCACACATGCAGCTCATATTTCATTTGTGTTTTCTCTGTGTTTATTTTATGTAAGTGTAATCTTAGGCGTGTTGCCATAAAATAATGTTATGCCACCCAGCTCTGACCAGTAAGGTGAAACATAAAACTGGAGCTGACAAAAATGATAGTGTCCAAACCTATTTCTCTTTCTTAGTTATTTTGGTTCACTAAGTAAATGTCAGTTGGTTGGGCAACTTTCCCCCTTCCTTTCTCCTACTGCCTAATTTTGTATAGAGCATAATCTCTGGTTTATGAATACGGACTTGGGTTATTTCTGTTCCTGAATTTTATGTGATAGATTTTTATTGGATAGCAACTTCCCTTTTCTGTGCTTGAGTACTTTCGATTCTAGACTATAAAGTGGGTGGGGGGGGGGGGGAGTGAATTTCTTTGGCATGGAGCAAAGCATAGTCTATATCTTCTCACTCCTCCTAACAATTGTACATAAGCCTTTTCAAATTGTGGAAGCAGCTTGGCATAATAAGAGGATGGAGTGCTATTGTTGGAGGCATGAAGACCCTGGATTCAAATTCTGGACCCTTGGACATTTACTGTTTTCTGATCCCAGGTGGATCAGTTGACCTCAGGAAACTTCGCAGGTCTTGTATCACTCATAGACCTGGGGCATCGATAGAGTTCTCTACAGTGATGAAGTCTCAGATTCATGGTATATTTGTGTAATTCTAGGTTAGCACCATCTTAGAATAGCTTTCAAGGAGAAAAGCAGTGACAAAAATGCAGGCTGCCACCAAAGAAGAAAGTGTGCTTCCTTCGCATCTTGGCGGAGAGGTTATTTATAGGCATGGGGCGTATTTATAGCAACATCTAGCAAAGTTGCCTCCTCGTGTAATTTCTTTTGCCACCTAGTTGCCTTTGCAGTTCCCTGCCAGCGTTGTTCCTTCAAAGCGTTGCCCTGGTGTATTTATTCTGATTGACCATACTCAGGAGGTGCTTTGTTTCCCATTTATAATAGAGACTTCCTGGAAATGCCTTTGTACTTTAAAGTAAAAATAATAATGCCATTAACAAATCTTTTCACAGGTTCCTCTGAGAGGCAAATTGCCCTCCTAAAGTTAGGCAGCTATCTTGTCTGCCTGAGAGTGAGCTGGCCCGGAGGAGTTAGGCTTTGAATCCTAAGAAATAAAAGCAGTGCTGTAGTCTAGTGGATAGATAAATCATTGATCTTAGAGTTCAGAAAACTTGATGGGGTAGGCATGGGGGTGGGGATTGACTCAAACACTTGACAGGCAAGTGACTCTAGGCAGTTCATTTAATCTGAGTCACAAATATCTTCAGCTGTAGATTGAAAATAGGTCTTGAGCTTCTTAAGGATTTAAATATTAAAAAATAAACATGATCTAGTACCTAAAAAATTAATTCTGTGATGCCCTGATCATACTGCACTTGGCTGTTATGGGGAAAGGGTTTCTAGTTCTCAGTGTTGAAGCTTAGGATCATAGATTAGAGCTGGCAGGGGCCTTTGAGGACATTTGCTCCTGCTCTCTCATCTTACTGATGAATGTGAACTGTCATTATTGTTGTTTATTTATGTATTAAAAAGAACATTCTGTCTAGGAAGTACTTTAGGGCGAAAAGTATCTGTGAACTTCAAGTATACCATGAGAACAAAAAACCTTTCTGAATTTTGAATCCCACAACCCTAAACTAGACTGTTTCTCTGCTCATGTTAGCCTTGATTAGTTTTTGTAGCTACCTGTTATCTTGCCAAGTATAGTGTGTTCTCCTAGAGGGTTGGGGGCATTTCTGGTGTATTTCCCATTGTGCTGGGAGCACCATTGGCTCTCTGAGTAAATGCATATCACTTTGATAAGCCTCATCATGTAGGCACTAACAATGTATTGTTTAGACTCTTCATGACTCCATTTGGGGTTTTCTTGACAAAGATGCTAGAGTGGTTTGCCATTTCTTTCTCCAGCTCATTTTACAGAGGAGAAAGTTGAGGCGAACAGGGTTAAGTGACTTGCCCTGGGTGACACAGGTTGTAAGAATCAGGGGCCAGATTGGAACTCAGGAAGATGTCTTACCCACTCCAGGATTGATGCTCTGTCCACTGTACCACTTGGCTGCTCTTACGGTGTATTACATTTCACTAAAGTCTTATCTTACTAGAGTGTGTAGTAAGTAAGGTACCCTGGATTCTTGAAGATGGTACCAGCACATTGAAGGTTCTGCCAGGTCCTATTAACTAAGATGGACCTAAGTGAACTGTGCTGACACTAACCAGCATAGTTAAATTGGAGAAATGTCTCATTAGGCTGGTAGCCTTTTGGATCACTAACTATGTCATCTAGCATTTAAGTGTTTATTATATTCTGGCTCTGGGGATACAGACAAAAATGAAGGAACTTGTGCTCTTTCAAGGAAAAATCGCAAATACACACAAATATATATCAAGTAAATGCAAGGTAGTTTAGGGCTGGGAGCAGGTACCAACAGCTAGGGGCATCATGATGGGAGAGTCTCATGTGGTTGGGAGCTCTTGAACTGGGCTTTGAAGGAAGCTAGGGATTCTATGAGACTGAGGTGAGGAGGGAGTGCATTCCAAAGGGGACAATCTAGGCAGAGGCAAAGAGATTGTAAATGGAATGTCTTGTGTGAGGAGCAGCTAGGTAGCCATTTGACTGAACCATAGAAATAATCAAGGGAAGTAGAATATGATAAGGTTAAAGCTACCATCCTAAAATATAATCCTGAAATAGTGACCTTCATGTAATGAAGTACTTTTCAGAGAGGAAAGTGTGTAAACGAGTTGGAGAAATTCAAAACTCAAGTGTTCGTAGCCATGGCCAATTCAAACTAGGAAAATAAGATTTTCACACTTTGTCTCGTGCTGCTGGCTATGAGCTCTTCTAGAAGCAAGAGTGACTTGCTTTTGTGAAATAAATGTTCCCAGAAAAGTTGTGTAAATTGAATTTTTATTAAATAAAATATAACTTTTTTGTAATTAGCCATCTTAAAAAGGATCTGTGGGGATGGCGATTGTGTTTGTAAAGTGTGTATGTGAGCCAGTCAGTGGCTGCAGAACAACACTTAAGTGGTTACTTTGTTATCCTTTATAATCGTGTATTTTTTGCTATTGATGTTGAAGGTGAAACTGTTGAACTGGAGTGTTTTCTGTCCTTTTTGTTGGTATTGAAGATAAACACCTTGGACATTGGACCATGTCCAACATTAATCCATTTCTGTAACTGTTTATTTGAACTGTTCTTATGCTAGCACTTTTCATTACTCTGGAAACTTCTTTGTCTCATTTTCATTGTCACTTTTTATGAACATTTAAGTCTTGATGGAATTTAATTTTATATTGGTGGAGTAAGCTAAAATTCATTTGTAATTGCTTGCTTTTGTTTGAACTCTCTATGGAATACTTAATAATGAATTTCCAGTATCATTACCACCTCTTTTGATTTGTCTGGGAGGCTATTTAGCAGAAGTCATCTGTTAGTGAAGTAGCATCCTAAGTAAGAGCTCATGAATTTGGAAATGGAATTTTGAAAATTTGGGAAAACTATTTCTTTCAGAGTCTAAAATGTTTTCCTCTTGGATTATATTGTAAGCTCACTGAGGGCATCATTTTTTTGACAATATGTCTTCACAGGTACCAGCACTGAAGGGAATGCTTATTAAATTCAGATTGTTGTTCATCTAAATGAACAGATTTCTTACCCTGAAGATGTAAAGCATGTAGTGCCTATCTCCTAGGATTGGTGGGGATCAAATGAAATAAATATATACGCAATGTTTTCAAACCTTAAAGAGCTATGCTAATGCTAGCTGTTATTATTAGCTATTAAAAGGCATTTGTAATGTTTCTTGTAGAAAAATAACAATGGTTAATATTTATATATTGCTTACAGGTTACAAAAAAGAAAACCTACCTTGAGGTAGGTGCTGTTATTATCTTCATTTTACAGATGAGAAAGCTGAGACTGAGGGATCTTACATGACTTACTTGTCCAGGGTCCTGCAAGATAGAACCAGAGGTGCGTTTTTTTGGACTGAGTCTGTATTCCTGAAATTTGGCTTTCCAGGCTTTTCCTGGGGTGGATTAACTTATAGATAAAGAGAACTGGAAAGAGATGTCAGGGATCTTCTAGTTCAATCTCAGTTTCTGGTTAGAGAACTGAAGAGTTCAGGGGTTATGACTAAATCTAGGTCTCCTGACTCTCACTCCAGTCTACTTTCCATGCCAGTAAACTGTCATCACAGTATGTAAAAGCCAGGTCTTTCTCTTTGAGACTCTGGATTTTGATATGCTTATCATTCTTGTCTGGCATCCTACCAAAAAAGCATTTAATATTTTGAGCATGAATAATATTCTGTTGCAAACCAAAATTGACACTTTTGTCTATTAAGATATTAAATTCATTCTAATGGTATTAGATGCTCATTTTCTTATAAAGGAGCATTGGGAATAATTTGAATTTTTTTTAGATAGATTTCTTTTCGATCAAAATTTCAAAGGAAAGCTATAGGTAGTAGTATCTGTAACACTAAGTAACTTACCCAGGGACACACAAATGACATGTGTGAAAGGCCGGATTTGAATTTGGATCTTCTAGCTCTGAGGCCCGCTCTTTATTCACTATTTCATGCTACATGTCAGGTGTACATATACACAAACATGTATATACACATGCGTTAAATTTTCAGAAGAGTACTTCTCTCCTCTTTAAAGTGTATTAGCACTCTGTTTCCTGGTAGGTTTTTTTTTTCACTTTTAGACTTTTTATTTTCATTTCTGTAATAAAATGCCTTAAACATTTTTTATTCATTTAATACAGTATGAAAATTTCATACATGTGAGCTAAGCTGACAAGTGTTGCTTTACTGGCCAAGCTATAAAATATACAATATTGTCAAATAAAAATTCAGAAGAATTCCTATCTCCCTAAAGCTGAATAATAAATAGGTTGTAGCACATCCTATAAAGAAGGAAAAGGGCTGAACACATATCTTCAGGGTTTGTCAGCATGTAGATTTTTTGTTGCCCCTCCTCCTTTAAGAAAAGAGTTGTTTCTGAAGCAAATAATGGAATTAAGGCCTTGGAAAATCTTAGCTATTCCAAGAGAATGTAAGCTCTTTAAGGACTAGCACTTTTTTGGCTTTTGGCTTTGTTTTCCTAGCACCTAACACTCTTCATGTATTTTATTTTATTTTAATAGCATTTTTTCCAATTACTTGTAAAGGCAATTTTTAGCATTCATTTTTTGTAAGTTTTTGAGTTCCAAATTTTTCTGCCCCTCCCATCCCTCTCCCCTTTTCCCTAATATGGCAAGCAATCTTATATATTGTTATACATGCTAACATCATACATGTAGTAGACTCATGATGAATATTTCTGAATAGCTTCACTAGTAGTGTCTGCTGTTTTTGGAAAATAAAATGCTGTGGCTTGGTGATAAAAGAGCTGACTTTTGAGTTAGGAAGATGGATTGGAGCCCTGCCTTTGCCTCATATAGTCCCTGTCACCCTAGCTAAGCCACTTCACTTCTTAGAACCATAGGTAACTCTCTAAAACAAGTTTCAGAGCAGGTGGGAATTTGCATTAGGTAGAGGACCTTTCTTTACCCCCAAATTCCCTATGCCAATGGTTTTGTCCAATTTTTGTCTTGCAAAGTAATATTTAATGGGTCTAGTTAGTAGTAAGTGGATACATATTATTAACCCACTATAATTAGTGGTAATGAAGACTCCATTAGAATTGTAGGTATGTCAGGAAGTGATTTATGTTAATTTTGATTTTTTTCTTAGCATTTAAAAACAGAACTAACAAAAAAAAAACAAAAACAAAACAGTGACACAGAACAGAAAGAATGTTACAAGCCAACTTCATATTGTGATCCTAACATAGGCTTTGATTAGAGGTTTGGTAGTTTTTGGGAAAGGCTTGAAGACTAGGAAAGTCTGGCTGGAAGACAGAAATAATGCCATCAGGTTATTATGTTGTCTCCCTCTGTCTGAAATGTGGCTTGCAATATAACAGGTTCAGGGAAAAGGGATCAGTGTGTATTTTTACTGGTCCTCATGAATTAGTCATAACCCCTTTAAATACTGAAGGAAAGGCTCTCTTCATCGCCCTGATGAGTCAAGCTTCTTCATTGTTAGAAGGCTGGCTGTCATCTTGAGCTTGCACCCTTCGTTAATTTTGAGACTGGAAGTATTTATATTTCAATGTAGATTTTGGGGGACAAGTAGCTTTGGGTAAGCTAAGCCATTTTCAAAACAAGTTATCTAAGGTGATTCATTTGGACTCATTTAGAGGTGTTATTCCCATCCCCTCCCCCCATAGCATATTTATTCTTTGTCCTTATGTTACGCTTTTTTTCCCATTCAAATGGCCTTTGATCAGAAAAAAACCCAAAAAACCAAACCCCTTGTCAGCCTATAAAGTGTTGCTTTTTTGCACCAATCAAGCTTTTGGAGAAATCAAAACTTAGCTGTTTCTGGAAGAGTTCTTCATAATTTCTTTTCCTTATAGCCAAATTCAGATTTTCTTTCGTCCTTTGAGAATAGCTACACTTGATTGACACTCAGATTCATTCTTAATTTCCTTGCTGAGATGCCCTCCATCAAGGCAGATCGCAAGCCCTCTATGACACCTTTATCCTGTGTGATTCCTGCTCATATCTTCTCGTAACTCTTCCAGAAAGTGCTCTCCTCCTCCAGACTTCTTTCCGTAGCTCAGTGGTGTCCGTGTATCTTGGGCTGATTGTCCTTTTTTCCTTCTCCCTATATGTCTAGCCCATCTTCCCCCCCCCCAATTGTTTGCACTCTCAGTGATATCTTTTATATTACTTTCTCTTCTTCCCTTCCTCCTCTGCCTCCTCCTCCTCCTTTTTTTTTTTTACAACACTAATATAATTTATTTCACTCAGGTTTTCAAGGTACTTTACATGTTATCTCATTTAATCCTCAAAAACAAAATCAAAAAACATGAGAGACATTCTATCCCTACATCAATTTCAGGATGAGGAAATGCAGGTTAGAGAAGTTAAATGATTTGTTCAAGGTTACACCAGTAGGGTCTGTCTAAGGCACGATTTGAACTCAGATCTTTCTAACTCTAAATCTATCCACCGCCGGACTTCTAAAAGAAAACCACTTAACATTTAGAGCCTTCTAGAAGTGGAATGAACAATCGCCATTAGTCATGAGTTCATCATCACTGAAAGCATTCAAAGAAAGGCTGCGTTGCTACTTGTTAGGGACTTTGCGTAAGAGATTGACTCAATAACATTGACTGTTTTATATTGCTTTGTTAGAAACTTGCTTGGGCCTGGAATGTAAGTATGCCTACTGTGTCCTTCCATTGCCCTTTGAGTTACATTTAATTTTTATTTGTCTGAGATCATAGTATTCCATGCTTCATGGGTTATAAAACATTACCGAGAAAATGTTGGTGTCGAATGATGGGCCCTTGTCGTGGGGAGCAGCTTAAATCATTGAAAGCAACTAAGTCAATCAGTGAACCTTTAAATGTTAGGCTCTTACTATGTGCCTGGCACTGTGTTAATGCAAAGAAAGGTAAAGGAGAATTCCTGCTCTTGAGCTCACTGTCTAATGGGAGAGACAACATACAAGCAATTATGTACAAACTACACCCAGGAGAAGTTGGAAATAATTAAGAGACAGAAGGAACTAGAATTAAAGGGGCACCAAGAAGGACTTCCAGTAGTAGCAACTGAGATTTTAATTGAGACTTGAAGGAAACTAGAAGAGCCTGAGGGACAGATAGTAGCAATGCCCAGAGTTGTGAGATGGAATATGCATGGTGTTTGGGAAGCAGTAAGGGGGCCTTGGATCAACAGAGGATGTAAGGGGTGAGGAAGGTATAAGAAACCTACTGGGAGGGTATCGGGTTATGAAAGGCTTTGAATACCACCCAGAGGAGTTTAGATTTGATATTGGGGTTGATATGGAGTGTCCCTGGAGTTTATTTAGAAACAGAGGGGTTTGACATGGTCAGAACTATACTTTAGGAAGATGAGTTTGACAGCTGAGTGACTGACTGATTGCAGTGGAGAGAAGCTTGTAGTGGGGAGACCAATCAGCAGGCTATTTCTGTAGTCTAGGTAGAAGGTGATGAGATCTTGAGCACCAGAATTGTAGAAGCATCGTAGGAGAGAAGGGGACATAGAAGGGTGATGTTATGAAGGTCTTAACAAAAGTTTGGATATGGGAGATGAGGAGTGAGTAATTAAATTGTGAGCCTCTGTGACCAGGAGGATGGTGATGCCTTCAACATTAATAGGGAAGTTTGGGGGGTAGGAGGGACATTGCAAGTGACTGGAAAATGTGGAGGTGGGGAAATGAAAGGTATATTCAGGAGGAAGTCAATAACCTTATTTGGCTGGTGCAAAAGATTTGGAAAGATTTAGAAAGTTGAAAGTCAAGTGTCTTTACAAAATTTAAATGAGGTTCATTATTAATGGTAAAGTGGGAAATCATTTATAAAGCTATATTCTAGACTTCTGGCACTGGAGTTAGGATAAGTTGAGTTCAAAGCCCTGGTTCTGACACATAATGGCTATATGGTCATGGATCCACCCCCTTAATCTTGAAGTGAGTAGGTAGCTTTCAAAGACTATAAATTGTAGCCCAATTGCCTACTGTCATTACATTACTGGAAGAAATTTCCATGAGTGGAGGGTCTCAACACTGGTGAAACCACAAGTCTCTCCCGTTTCCCACCCCCAGATCTAACTGACTGAAATAAAATTGACCAGACATAAATATCTGTCTAGTCAAGTCAAGGAGTCATCTACACGGTCATTTTCAAGATTCTCACTTTCAAGTGATTGACTTTTATTTATTTTGTGAGAGGTATTTTGACTACCTAAATTGTGTTAGCTAGAATGAATTCCTAGCATAGATCCTAGGAATCCTAGAATGATTCTTAGTGTAGTAGCATAATAATTTGTAAAGTGCCTTGGAAGTTTATTGAATCCATTTTAAGCCACTAGAAAGAAGAAATATTTTACAGGAAATGAGAGTCATTACCACTTTCCTCTCTTCTAAACCCTGGGAGGATGTAGTAACATTATGAATATCAGTATTTTTTGTCTTAAGAATCAAAAAATTTTTTTGGGGGTACGGGATAGAGTACAATTTTCTTCTTCCTTTGGGAGTAGTTATGATTAAGCTGTGGGCAGGTGTGTGGCACAGTGGATAGAGCACTGGGCCTGGAGTCAGGAAGACTCTCCTTCCTGAGTTCAAATATGGCCTCAGATGCTTACTCGCGGTGTGACCCTGGGCAGGTCACTTAATCCTGTTTGCCTCAGCTTCTTCATTTATAAAATGTGCTGGAGAAGGAAATGGCAAATCATGCTAGTATCCTGGCCAAGAAAACCCAAATGGGATCATGAAGAGTTGGACATGACTGAAAACAGCTGAACAATTATTAACCTGTAGTCTATGAAATTAAAAATATTTTGATGATGGTATTTCATTGTAATTGGGTTTTCTCTTTTTGCTTTGTGCATTTAAGAACTTTGTTCTGAGAAGGAATCATAGCCTCCACCAGAATGCTAAAGTTGGCCATGATGCAAAAAAACGTTAAGAATCCCTGCATTAGAGAATATTGCTGTTACAGATTACTGTGGAGATAGGAACTGGGTTGAAAAGAGAGATATCTTTTCAGCATAAGCCATCATGTTCCTCTCACACTGTATACATGATTGTCCTGTGGTTCACACCAGCCCCCACTGTTTGCAGAGCCTCATGGCTCATTTTTATTTTTAGAACCTAGATACTGATTCTTTTTTTTTTTTAAGATTTAAATTTATTTTTAGCTTTTAATATTCATTTCCACAAGATTTGAGTTAGTAATTTTCTCCCCATCTTTTCCCCCCTACCCCTCATGGCATGCATTCTGATTACCCCTTCCCCCGGTCTTCCCTCCCTTCTATCATACCCCCCCCCCTTAGGCCCTACCCCTTTACTTTCTTGAAGGGCAAGATGGATTTCTATACCCCATTCTATACCCCATCTATACCCCATTGCCTGATTTCCAGTTGCATGTAAAAACAATTTTTTACCATTTATTTTTAAAATTTTGAGTTCCAAATTCTCTCCCTTCTTCCCTCCCCAATCCCCTTCCCCATTGAGAAGGCAAGCAATTCAATATAGGTTATACATGTGTAGTTATGCAGAACACCTCCATGATAGTCATGTTGTGAAAGACTATATTTCCCTCTATCTTATCCTGCCCCCCCAATTATTCTGTTTTCTCCTTTGACCCTGTCCCTTTTCTAGAGTGTTTGCTTCTGACTACCACCTCCCCAGTCTGCCCTCCCTTCTCTCATTTCCTTATCCCCTTCCCCCCTACTTTCCTGTAGGGTAAGATACTCAATCAAGTATATATGTTATGCCCTCCTTAAGCCAGATCTGATGAGAGTAAGGTTCACCCATTCCTTCTTACCTACCTCCTTTTCCCCTCCATTGTGAAACTTTTTTCTTATCTCTTTTATGTGAGATAATTCTAGGTGCTGATTTTTAAAGCCTTCATCTGCAAAGAGTTCCTCATTTCTTGATTTTGGCTCTACTTAAGTCAAAGTCCTTTGCCCCAAATATTTTCACTTGGCTTATGACTTTGTTGAACTGTTTGGATTTTTGTTTCTTGTGGTACACTTTAAAAGTCCGTTTGGTGCCCCCCTCTCATCTCCCCTTGGTGCATCTCATTGCGTGAATGTTGTTAGACTTGCTTTTTGACTTTGGGCAAGTTTCTTAACCTGCCTCTTAACCATGTTTCAATTTTCTTCGATGTAGAGTTAATGAGATGATCCCTAACATATTTTCCAGGACCATGTAACCTTGGACAAGTCTTAACCTGTCTAGGCCTCAGTTTTCTCATTAGAAAAGTGAGGGGATTTGACTAGACTTTCTTCTATTGCCCTTTCCTTATGTGAGATGCAATGAAATGAGTCATATGTGTGATTGACTTAGTGATGACTTTTGTAAAGTGCTGGGAGGGAGAGTCCACAATGGTGCCTGAGAGAAAGTTATTTTGAAATGTTTCTTTTGCCTTTCTTTAGCTTTATCTTAAAATATTCCATTTGTGTTTCATATCTAAAACATGTTAGGCAACTGCCTCATCTTATATTTTTCACGGCTTATGACTTCTGGCTGTTACATAGTTAATGAAGTTCCTAAGCACTTCAGATGACTTACTGATCTTTCTCCACCCCACCCACCTTATTTTTTTTTCATTTTCTGCAAACTAGCAGCCTGTACTTAAACCACAAAACTAGAGCTTATAATTTTCAGGTCCAAAGTGTTATATTTGTCATCTCCTAACCACATGTGGCTCTCTTGGTTCTCAAGTGCAGCCCTTCGATTGAATTCAAATTTCACAGAACAAATCCATTTAATAAAAGGATTTTTTGGTAAAACTTAGACTCAGTCAGAAGGCTGTACCCAAGGACCTAAAAGGCTACATGTGACTTTGAACCCACAGATTCCCCACCCCTGTCCTAGTAATTGAAAAATGAGCACACAAAGCTGTTGGTTTCTTCCTAGATATTTTGGTGTCTAGGTAGATAATGGTATTTGTAGTCGGTAACTGAGGCACTCTCTTATGCTACAAGCAACCATATTTTCTAAAAGTGTGCTCATATGAGTTCAGTATACCTTTATTAAGTGAGCATTGTATGCCAGGCTTTACCTCCCCAGGTGCTGAAGATAAAGGTAGAAAGGGAAACTGATTGATCCTTCCTATCACGGAACTTCCATTCTGCCAAAATCAGTTTATAAGCAGATTTGACCTCTTAATTATGCTTGTTTTAAAAAATGGATCTCATTCATTAAAACAACTAAGTATAGGCAAATATTTTAAAAATGAGGAAAATTGTAATATACCTCATAGTAGCACAGCATTTTAAAAGTATGGTAAATAATTTTAAGCTTTATCTTGAACTCTTAATTTATCTTAAACTTATCTTAAACTTTTAAACTTATCTTAAACTGTTCCTGGTTATGTCTAATCCAGCCTGGTTTTCCTCAGTGCTTATGGAAAATGTAAACCCAATTCACCTTGAGTTTTTTCCAGATTAGACCTTGTCAACAGCTTCTGGATTTTCTGCAGTGTTTTTCAGGCATAAAAAGCCCCACCATTCTTTCTTCTGCTGCCTTTTCTTCTGTAATTGTTTCTCCTACTATTTCTAGGAAATGGGAGACTGTATTCCCTTCACTTTATTGGGAGTGTGAGAGCTCTGGGTTTTGGTATTTTCTCCTCTTTCATGTTGAGAAGCAGATAAGAGTATATGTGGCTTTGTTCTCACTATGTTTGCAGGGTCTGTTCTTTATCCAATCAGAAAAAACTTTTTCTCCATCTACTTGGTACTCTTAACCATAACTCTCTGACATTTGGAATTAGGGTTGTGGTGATTCTAAGCAGCATAAAATAATAGAAAGAGCCCAGGCCTGAGAATTAGTAAACCTAGGTTCTAATTCTAGTTCAGCCGTTCAATAATTGTGTGACTTTTGGCAAATTGCCTAAGCACTCTGCACTTTAGCTAAGTAATCTGTAAAAATATTTTGGATTAGGTGAGCTATGAGGTTGATTTCAAGGCTTAAATCCAGTAATCCTAAATTGTATTGAATAC
Source organism: Notamacropus eugenii (assembly GCF_028372415.1). Classification (NCBI taxonomy): domain Eukaryota; kingdom Metazoa; phylum Chordata; class Mammalia; order Diprotodontia; family Macropodidae; genus Notamacropus; species Notamacropus eugenii. The sequence continues at coordinate 75,600,728 of NC_092874.1, forward strand.
ATAATAGAGGCAAGGTGGCTCTGTGGAGAGAATATGGGCTCTGGGTTCAAATCCCACCCATGCCAATTACTACATGTATGATCATAGCCAAACCACTCAGGTTCTCAAAATCTCATAGCATCATCTGCAAAGTTGGGGTGGTGGTCTAAACAGCCTCTGCGGTCACTTTTTTCTCTAGATCTATGATCATAAATTAACTCACCAGTCATTTTTCTGTTGGCTCTCTTAATCATGACTTAAACGTACATCCTGCTTACTTGTGAAGCTTCAAAGAGTCGATTCTGGAATTCTGGACAGTCCACCATAGTTGCATACTTTTCTGAATTCCTGGAAAGCTCTTTTGAAAAAGAAACCCATGGGGGATCTTTTATTCCCCATACATACTCAGAATTCAAAAGCAGGAGCTTGTGAAAGCCAGATGGAAAATCCATGTTCTCCTAAAGATAGAGTCTTTGCACAGCACTTCCCACTCGTCACCTTGACCATGAACTCAGATGACCAGAGCAGCTCTACATGTTAAACACATACTAGGAACTGAAAAAAGAAATGTGGCTTATATTTTGGGGGAGGAATGGGAGTGGCAAAGGGCAATCTATCAGAGAAATGATTTTAGAATTCCAATTTTCCCATTAGGATCCATAGCCTCAGCTTTGCTTTGCCGAGAAGAAGAAAGAGCTCACAGCGAGGCAAGTGATTCTCTATCTTGGAAAAGGGCATAGAGAGAGCAGAGGTGCTGTTCTAGAACTCTGACAACAAAGGAAGAAATTAACCACAGAGGAGGAGAGAACTTACTCTGAGATGTCAGCAAAGATGAGCGATGAAGTAAGATTTGGTGAAATTCTAGCAGTAGTAGGAAAATGGCAGCCTCTTGAATTTCGTTGATAGCCTTCCTAAGGAGGGTTTTGGTCCCAAGACCAGGGACTATGTCCTTCGAGTTAGGAGTCCTCTTACATGCAGCCATGTCCTCTTTTGTCTGACATCATCCGGGAATGAGGTGTTGTGCATCAACGAATTTTCCAGAGGACAAAAGTATGCTTTTTCTTCTCCCAATTATTAAAAATTTAATTATCTTTAACATTTAATTACTTTTTGACTGGACTTGGGATTTCCCAAGTGTAGGGAGCTCCCAGCACTGCCTCTGCAACTTAAAAGTCTTAAACAGTTTTGCTAGGACACTGAGAGATTCAAGTGACTTGCTCAGAGTGGTGGCCAATTTGTGTCAAAGGTGGGACTTGGACTCAGCTTTATAGGTCTGTCTCTAACCCTGATACTTTCCTATCCCTCAGTTTTTTGATAGAAAATTTTTTTTTATGTTTATAGAAATCTTTCTCAAATGGATTATTCACTTCCCTGCCTTTTTCAGTATAATGTAATTAATTTAACCTTTTCTTGATGACCCAAAGTGACTTTAATGAAGGTCAGGCATTGTGCTGTGCCAAAGTACTGAGATTCCTATGTTTGGTGGAATATATTGGACTGTTTGGCTGCTCACTATAACTCTTGAGATCTTGTTTTCACTTAAAAAAACCCCAACCACCCACACGAAACCTTTTTGAGTTTCCCCCTTACCGTCTACCTGTCAGCTATGGATTATTTCCACTCTTATTTTATGTGCCTCTTCTATCCATCCCTGGCTATGTTTATGGCACAGGTTCTCCTCCCTCGTTCCCCTCCCCTTTCCAGTTTTCTGTTTAATTCTTCTGTGGACTGGGAAATCTGATAGTCAAGTTTCTTAAAAAATGTGTGTAAAATAATAATAGTTTTGGAAGGACTCTCCGAAGAGTCAGCAGAGTCTGGTATAGAAGAATGAGCACTGATCAGTCTTTGGTATTAGAAGGCCTTGTTCTGGCTCTCATATTTAGGGGTTCTGTGACCCAGGGCATGTCACTTGCTGGCTGAACTTCAGTTTCCTCATCTGTAAAATGTATGTGCGGAATGACGCTTGGATAGTTTATTACATAGGGTTATTGGAAGGAGGGTGCTTTGTAAACCTTAAACTGCTATATAAATGTATGTTTGTGCAATGATTGAAAACTACCAAAATTACTGCTGCTGCTGCTACTTCTACTGCTACCACTATAACTACTGCTACTGCTGCTGCTTCTATTACTACTACTGCTATGCCTTATGGCTTCCTTTCTGGGTTTTAGTTTTATTTGGAATGATGAAGGTTGTCAAAAAGTTGACTTTTAGACAAATGAGCTACTGTTGAACTTCTTCCACAGATGGATCATAAGGTATCATTGAGTCCAAAATGTATTTTTCCTTTTTAGTGCAGGAAATCCAAAGTGAAACCATTTTAACCTGTGTGTCTTTCTTTGACAGTGCTGTTTAGAAGCACAAGTGTTGTCTTCTCTCAGAAATAAGCTTTTGTAAGGGGGAAAACTGTTGATAGGACCCCCTGGAAAGAGGGCACTGGTTGTGTCAAAAGAAGGCTGAGGTGCAAAGGTGAGAGATGTAGGGAAGGGGAAAGGTCGTAGCTCCAGAGGGCTCAAGTTCTCAAGCTGTAGAGGACTTTGTGATAAGGAGGTTCCTGAGCAGCTAGAAAACATTAAGAAGGAAGGGAGAAACGCATAGGTTGGGGACATAAGAATAAAGGAATGAAACAAGGAGGAAATTATGTGAGAAGAGAAGGGTTGGGCATGGAAATTACAGTGTTATTTTCAGCTAAATAGAAAAAAAGACTACAAAGGAAAAATATTTTGCTACTGTTCACATCCTAGACTATCCATTTCCCTTTCCCCTCCTCCCACTGCCCCCTGGTCTACAGTGCCTTACATATAATAGGCATCCAGTGAATATTTTTGCATTAAGGGATTGATTTCATGGAACGACAATATAGAGTAACCAATTTATTTGGTGACAAATAAAGGCCTTTCTTCCCAATGTGATTTGAAAGGAAAGTAATTTGATTTGAGATAAAGATAATATGTGAATACATCTAAATGGAATAAATTGGAAATACTATGGGTAGTATATAGTATAACATAGAATTTAATAGCATACACTGTATATGTAGGATATATTATATAGTTTATAGTGCATATATATTATGTTATGGTGTATATATAGTATATACATACATATATAATGTACATATACACACATACACATAGTATACTATAGTATAGCATATACATACTATATATATACAAGTATATTATGGTAGTATATTATTCTGGTATATACTATATAATATATTATACTCCATGAATTCTTAGTATTCTTATTCCATGTATGTGTTATAATGGAGCATAGCAGGATACTGGGAGATGGGCTTGGCCTTTAGTGCCGTGGTCACCTTGGGAATACCCACAATTGGAGATGGGGTAAGTGAGTATGGTTCTGGTGTTTCAGTTGGTCTGTACTCCCTTGGTTAGGATGGATCAATCAGTTAGTCAACAAGAAATTAAATGCCTATTATGTGTTAGGCATTCTGCAAAGTTCTGAGGATATGTAACTATAAAGAATAAAAAAATTCCCACTCTCAAAGAGTTTCACTCCATTAAAGGAGACAACAAGTACATAAGCGAGGATTTACAGAATAAATGTTAAGAGAAAACCAGAAATAAGTACATGGTAGTTAGACTTAAGGCAGCTAGAGAAGGAAGGCGAAGACAGTTGGGGGTATCAGAAGTCTGTGCATAAGCAACTTCTGTGAGGAAAAGGTAGAGAGAGAAGAGGCATTCCAAGCATGAGGAACAGATGGCCAATGCAGTTGCACCCATAACACATGGAGAGGTAGAGAGGCCAGTTTAGACAGTAGAGTATGCAGGAAGGAGACTAATCTATGCGTGTGTGCATACATACATGTATATATATGTATATACACATATGTATACACACATGTATACACAGACATGTAAATATACAAACATGTATATATGTATATACATATATACATACACACATATATGCATACACATATTGAACTTGAAAAGATAGCTTGGGGCCAGGTTGTAAAGAATTTTAAAAGGTAAGCAGAGGAATTTGTATATTAGTCTAGAACCACTGAAGTTTGTTCAGTAGAGGAGAATTTGACCTTCAAGAAAATCACTTTGGGAACTGTACAGACCAGATGTGAGCAGAGATGGACTGGAGTGAGGAGAGAATTGAGGCAGGGAGATCAGTTAGGAGACTCTTGCATTAAGTGGTTCAGGGGAGAGATGATATGAACTTGAACTATGGTGATGCCAGTGGGAATTGAGACTTAAGTGTCAAATGTGACTGATGTTGTAAAGGAAGAGGAATAGTGAGATTGAGCATCTGATTGGATATGCGAGGTAAGGGGGAAATGAGAAGTTAAGAATGATGCTGAGAGTATGAACCTGGAAATAAGAATGTTTCAGAAAGGAGAGTTTGGAGAGCTCGACGATGAATTCTGTCATCATGATGAGTTTGCAACATACAATTTGAAATCTCAAGAGTACTCACTGTCTCCAGTGCAGTGTTATGCACTTATATACTTTGTTGCTTTCAGAATAGCAATTTTTAGACTAATCCCTGGGGTGGATGGGTCTGACTGGGCTATTTCAGTGTTCTCTAAGCCCATAAACAGCATCTGAGACTTGTTTGTAAAAAACTAAGGTGGCCGTTGGGGGAGTGGGCAGGAATGGGGTTCGCCTTGTGGAGTGTCCAAAAGCAGCTTGTGAATGTAGAGGGAAAAAGAAAGGATCCTCCCCAAAGAAAAGAAAATCCAGAAAGTTGCCTGTGCAGGTACCGAAGAAGTAAAGCAAATAGTTAAACAGATTGAGACTCCAGTCCTCAGTAAACTTTTACTGATGTCAAGCATTACAAACACTCATTAATAATGCTTGTTAATTGTGCTGTTAAGACAGACACTCATTAACCCAGATGTTAAACTGAGCTAGAAAGTTTCGTGATTTTTTTGCAACTTCTTTATTTTAAGGCAAAATCAGCACTTTTTACCTGTCAATTTATTTTCATAGTTGTCTGATAATCTAGTTTTGAAATGGTTAATGTTAATCCTAGAAGATATCAGGACTTTATAGGACCTGTAATTCTTGTATGGGGGTTTAGTCAATCAGTTATCAGTCATTAAGTATTTATTAAGAACCTGCCATGTGCCAGACTTTGTGCTAAGTGATGGGGATATAAAGAGCTTCCAGCCCATAGATTTCCTTCATGTTCACACATAGCCCCTTCCCCTGAACAGATCTTTGTGTGACTGACCAAAAATTCATCACCCTGGTTGAGAACCTCTTAAATTTACTCTGTTGGTAGCTAGTCGTATAGTAGGTCAATCAATCAAACAACTATGACAGAATATTCTTTGTTATATGGGATGATTCCTTGGGAGGAAGGAAGAGGGAAAGATAAAGGGGGAAAATAGAGGCAATCTAAAAACAAACGATAGCAATTTTTTTAAAAAAGAGTTTGTTGGCACTGTATTTGTCCCAAAGATAAAAAGGTAGAAGTAAGACATCCTTTTCTCATTATATTCTTGTAGGGAGATGCGCAGAAAGAGGAATGCAAAATAGGTGCATGTGTAAGATATATTTTTAAAGGTAATTAAAGATAAATTTCTAATGGGGGGAGAAAAGGCACTAGTGCCTGGGGGGTGGGGATCTGGAAGAGCCTCCTATAGAAGATGGGGCCAGAGTCAACTATAGAAGATGGGGCCAGAGTCAAGCTTAGAGAGAATTTAGGGATTCTGTAATGCAGAGTTGGGGAGAGAATATGGCTCTAACCTTCCAGAATCTATGGTCACATTTGAATAGCCTTCAAAAACCCAGTCTTTCCCTTGCCATGACAAGGGATCAGAGGAAGACTCAGTGGACATGTTTGTATTGGAGGTGCAGGCAAGTTATTTGATATGCTCAGGAGTGATAATAGTGCATATTTATATAGACTTTCTGTTTTGCAGAGAGCTTTCCTCATGAAAACCCTGTGAGGTGGAGTAATCTAATGAAGCTGAAAGGTTTACTTTGAGGTTGTTTGATCCTGGGAATTGAAGCTGCCTCTCTTGCTAGAGCGTCTTTCCCTCAAATAGAGAGAGCCTTAGGAACTGAACTGGCCTCACTGTTCTTTACACACTGTCCTCCAGCTCCACTCCCTGGGCCATCTGAACAGGCCCTTCTCCACATCTGAAATAGCCCCCTTCCCCTTGTCTTAGAAGCCTTCAGAGCTTATCCTAAAACATGACTTCTTATATGTGGCCTTTCCTGACGTCCACCCGTTGTTCATGCCTTCCCCACCTGCATTCACATCACATACATTTTATACAAATTTGTAAACGTGTTGTCTCCCTCAAAAGAACAGGAGCAGGAACTATTGATTTTTGGTTTTGTTTCTTCAGAATGCAGCACAACCTCATATATAGTAGGCCCTCAATAAATACTTGCTTGATAAAAAGAGGGAGATTTTCAAATGAAACTTTCTTTGGAAAAGACTTTTGTGGTGTGGTATTTATGGCCTAAAATGCTAAAACATTTGAGAAGGTTAGCATTTCATCTTTGAGAGCTATGTAGTGTTATAGCTTCCCACCCACTTCTGTGGAACCTTGGTATTTTAGGTAATGTGAAATGGATGCCGTGATGAAGTATTAATTGTAGTGATATTTTCCTCTCCAAATGATAAACTATGAATTGATGCATATATCTTTTTAAAAGATACATGCACAAAATTAAAAATTAAAATTTAATTAAAATTAAAAGTTAAAATTACATGTGGCAGTTTTTCAATATGAAAATGTGATGATTTCCTTTTCTTATGTTCCAGAATTTCCTGCCACCTCCACTTTGTCCCTGGGGAGTTTATATTTTCAGATTCCTCAGACGGGCATTTCTGGGTTCCTTCAGTTTTGGGGAGGGGTAAGATACTTAACTTTGTAGAAACTGTACAAGAATACTAACTTTGTCCGAAGTACATGAGGCTCATTTTGAATACTCCTTTGTCATCTAGCTTAGGAAAAGGAATTCAGGATGATCACACATCTTCATTCTGTGTAAAAACATAATCTTAGGATAAATGCACCTCCTGTACCCCCCTACCCTACCATGATGCAAACTACAGCCTATTTCTGTCCTCTTGGCTCTTGTGATTCTTGTCTGTATTCTTCCATAAATTTTCTGGCTGAGGAGTCTAGCCAAGTACTAGGGACCTTCCTTTGGATCTCCTGATCTACCTGTTTCTTCCTTTCCTTTCTTCTCTTAGTCCTTTTCCTCTTTTCTCTTCTCCTCTCTGCTTTTTCCCTTCTCCCCCTCTCTTCCTTTTCCTCCACTTCCTCTCTTCTTTTTCTTCTCCTTTGTCTCCTCTCCTTTCTCCCTTTCTTCCTCTTTCTTCTCTCTTTTTTGCCTCTTCTGTCACCTCTCTCCTATTTTTTTCCTTCTGTATCTTCTCCTCCTTCTCTTTCCCCTCCCTCTTCTTCCTCATCTACCTAGACATGGTTGACTTACTGGGAATACACATACAAGCATCTATGTCAGGCCACTATCAGGTGCTTTTTAATGTCTTATTTTGTGATCTTTCTCTTCAAAATATGGCTTTGTTTTAGCATATTGCTAGATGGAGCTATTGTGATCCATGGACAAGTGGGCTTTTCATCTGTTGATGAAAGCGAAGTAGAAACCATTTTTTTCATATTATTATATCTTTGGGAGGAAAAGTGGGCAGAAGAGTAGGTTCTTTCCCAGATAATGTATATTTACAATCTTCTGTAACTGAGTAGCCCCTCCTCTTTTCGTGCTTTTTCTTCATTTCTTTTGATTCTCATTCTTTTAGTTTTAGTAAACTGTCACTAGAACTTTAATTAAAAATTAAGAATTTCAAGCAGAAGAATAGAAATTGCCTGAATGAATGCAGTTCAAAATAGTACAGATATTGTCTGATTTTGCAGAATAGATGTCTTCCTATAGAGCTGATTCCAGTAATTTAATCTGATTTTGCCTTTGACTTTCGTTATACAATTAGGGATGATTTCCCTCTAAAAAAGAATTGTCCTCGGGATACAATAAAATTACATTGAAAAGAACAGCCAACCTTTTCACACCACATATTTAAAAATAACCTTATCATGTAAAATGTTGGTAGCTGTAATTGAAAATAATTCAGTACTTTAAATGCATTGGCATGGGTACTCCCCCCACCAATGCAGATAGCGTGTCTTCTGTGGCTTACTAGAAGGTCTTTATGATACCATGGTCAAGAAAATGCATTTTTTCTAAACTTCTGCTGAAGGATATTTTGAAATAGTATTTTAAAATTATAAGATATTAGAAGAAGTCACAATGTGAATGCAAAGTAAACCCCATTAAAGGGCTCTTGATACCTTACCAAAGGGCAGATAACATCAAGTTTCTTAATTAAGGCTAGGCAGTGAGGGCACAAAGCTCTGGCTGGTCCAGACTGGAACAATTTCAGATACTGGCTCTATGACAGAGCCCAAGTCTTTCTTCTGAGGACCAGCCCAACTATCCTCCACTCAGAGTTTCATCACCAGTGCATTGGCCCCCAAGGGTGTATATATTTTTCTTCCAGTCACAGAAACTTACGAAGATCATCTCCTAAGGCATGAAACAGTTGATATCTGCATTGGTGGAGGATTTGTATCCATAATGACAAAATTATAGGTTCTTGAAATATTACAGAACTACTGAATATAGTGTAACCAGCTTATTTTTTTTTTTACTTTTGGTGTAATGCTCTGAAAGCTTAAAGGAAAAAAAACCATAATATAACTATAATAATTAGGGCAGTAAATAGAGTACCAGACTTGGATTCTGAAAGACGTGAGTGTGAATCTTGCCTGTAGATGCTTATTGGCTGTGTGGCTCTGGGCAAGATACTTAACTTTTCTCAGACTTATTTTCTTTATCTATACAGTGGAGATAACAGTAGTACCTACCCCATAGGATTGTTGTGAGGACCAAATGACATAACAGGTAAAGCACTTTGTAAACTTTAAAGTATTATACAGGGTATCCCAAAAAGTCTTAGTGCAGTTTGGGACACCCTGTATAAATTGCTGGTGGTGGTGATGATGGACAGGGAAGTTGTTCAAGGCTTGTAGTCCTTGACAAGAAACACGACTGGCAAAAATAGCAGCCCCCATTTGTAAGACACTTTTTAGGTTTGCGAAGTATTGTAATAATCATGAGGCAGCTAGATGGCTCAGTGCAGAGTGCTGGGCCTGCAGTCAGGAACACCTGAATCAAATCCAGCCTCAGACATTTACTGGTTGTGTGAGCCTGGATAGGTCATTTAAATTAACCTCTGTTTGCCTTAATCCACTGGAAAAGGAAATGGCAAACCACTCCAGTATCTTTGCCAAGAAAACCCCCTGGACAGTATAGTCCATGAGGTCACAAAGAATTGGACACAACCTAGTAGCAGAATAACTGCCAAAGCAGCAGCTAACATGTATAGAGTTTCAGCTGTGTACCTGACACTATGAGAATATTATCTCATGTGTTCCTCACAGCAACCCTGACAGGTAGGTGCTGTTGTCCCCATTTTACAGATGAGGATACTGAGGCACACAGGTTAAGTGACTCACACATCTAGGAAGTATCTGAGACCAGATTTGAACTCAAGTCTTCTTGAGTCCAGGCCTGGCACTCTATTCACTGCACCAGCCAGCTGCCCCTTGTCACAACCAGGGGAGTACAGATTTTATGATGTCCCTCTTGTTTTAGACTAAGTGGCATCCTCCCAGGGGACTCAGTTCAATGTTAGAACCAGGACTACAACTCATGTCTTCTTCCTATTCTTAGGTGCTAAGAATTGGGAGTAATAGATGGTTTCTGTTCGTAAGAGATTTACTATTTGGAGGGGAAAGCAGAACGAAAGAAAACATAAAATATTTGGTGACATATTCTAAGTGCCTAAGATTGCACACTTGCCTGGTGCTGCCAGGTCTGCAGAAGCCTTTATTCATTGCCTTGCTTGATTTCCCCAACAAGGTCATGAGGTGAGTGCTCCTGCTCCCAACATTATTAATGCTGTGGCTTCCAGAGCTAATGTCTTGGGTCATTTAACTAGTCTATTCCAGAGGCAGGCTTTGAATGCAGGTCTCTCCAGACTGTAGAACCCTTACCATTACAACATGCTGCTGTAGGCATCGGGGTGGAGGTGGGGGTGGGGATTGCTGGTGTGTTGGGAAAAGGAAAGAATTTGTTGTGGGTCTTGAGGAAAAGTAAGATTGCTATAGGTGGAGAGGAGGAAAGAGGGCATTTTGGGCAGGAAAGATAGTATGTACAATTTCAAAAGGACAAGGAGGCATTTCAAGATTTAGGGGATGACAGGTCCATCATTTTGCCTGGAGTGAAGGGTTTTATATATATAGCCATAATGCTGTGTTATTTAGGATGGGATGAAATACAAAAGAGAAATTAGAGGCAAAGAACAGTTTTGAGAGAGAGAGAGAGAGAGGTAAGAGTCCAAGAATGAAGTGATATGTCTAGACTAAGACAGTGAAAATGAGAATGGACAGTAAGGTGTGGATGTAAGAAACAGTTGTAAAGGAAGAATGGACAAGAACTGGTAGCTGACTGGATTGGGGAGGGAAAGAGAAAGAGGAGAGGAACCATAGAATGATAGAGGGACCTCACAGGTCATCTAGGCCTTTCCATGCCTAACTAAGGATGCCTCAGAAGTTTGAAGACTGGCAAAATGGTGGTACTGTTGATAAAAATAGGAAAATCTGAAGGGAAAACAGTTTTGGTGGGAGAGTAGGGAGGGATGATGCCTTTGATTTTGGATACGCAGACTTTGAGGTGATGATGGAGATAGCAGCATATAGTACAAAATGCAGGACTAAAGATCGGCTTCTCTTCAGTTTGCCTCTATTTTCTCTCCAAGGATAACACACAACTCTCTTTGGCTGCTCAGGTCCCATTCTCAGCTCTTTGTGGAAGCCAGTAGCAAAGGCAGCAATTCAAAATGGAGTAGTTAATAAACAAAAGGGAGCATACTTACTGGAGCACACAAACGAGGGGACCTGAAAAAATTATGTAAATCGAGGCACCAGGTAATGTATTTTGAATCCATTCCCTGATTTTATAAATTTGTTGATAGCTAATTTTTGTCTCTCAGAAGTCATTGTGATCATTACCTCACCTGTGCAGATAAACTTTAACTGTGTGGAGAGCAAGAAATGTTTGTGCTTGAATATTCTTGGGAAGCCAGTATAATTGCTTGTCTTTTCAGCCCTCTACCCTGACCCATGATTTTGACCAATGATTTCACTTTTGCTTCTATGGCAAATCATTTTCCAAACAACTGGGAAAAATAATAGCTAACATTTATATAGCACTTTAAGACTTCCAAAGGGCTATCTCATTTGATCCTCACAATAACCCTTTAAGGTAGGTGCTGTTATCATCCCTTTCTTACAAATGTGAGAACTGAGGCTGAGAGAAGTTAATTAGAGGTTAACCCTGCCTTCAAGAACTCTGTACCCCTTGGCTGGTAAAATCCAAACTGACTGATTGGAACTGTCCTTTCTCTACCAGATGTGAGCAGGAGAAGGAAACAAAAGTCAGAGATTTGGCCCATCCACTGAGCAGTCGACCCCTATGTAATTGAAAATTAACTATGCTTCACCATTTTAACCCACATGGGTGTGAAGCTCTGATTTTATCAACAGAGAGAACTTCTAGTGTGGAAATGCCACCTACAAATATAGATCAACTGTTCATCAGAAAACGATGCCATTGGAGAGTTTCCTCTCTGAGGTTGAGTGATCTCTTATCTTTCCCCTGGTCATGTAATGAGGACATGTACATTCAGGCAGTACCTGAATGTAGGTTTATCTAATGTCAAAGTTTGCTTTCTACCTGCTCTGCCAAGTTGTCTTTTCATGCTTTCAACATAAAGCTTGGTTGTGTTTGAAGTTCCATCTAAACAATTAGGCCCAATAGTATATTCTCCCAAAGTGGTTCATTTGATCTGGAGCTTTCTTTTTGCATAAAAGCATGAAGGATGTTTATTTCAACAAACATTCACTAACCAGTAAGGCCAAGTCCAGGGTACTGAGTTGGGTGCTGTGGATACACAGAAGAAAAATGTGCCACATTCCCTGCTCTCAGTCAGCTTGCATGAAAATACAGACACACACACACACACACACACACACGAGATTATGATAGATGTGTAATTACGAGGCAACGGAGAATGTGATAAGCAAAGAGAGATGCAGATAAAGAATTACAAGAAAGCTAGAGGAGAGAAGAGATCCCTTGGTGTTGGAGGGAATTCAGGAAGACTTTGTGGAAGAGCTCTGTACCATAGCTGTACCTTGAAAGGAGGGAAAGATTACAAGTTGAAATGAGGAGGGAGTGCATTCTAGCCATGTGGGATAACTCTTTGTTGTTTGTTGTCCAGTCATTTTAGCTGTGTCCAGTTCTTCATGGCTTAATCTGGGGTTTTCTTGGCAGAGATACTGGAGTGGTTACCATTTCCTTCTTCAGTTCATTTTACAGATGAGAAAACTGAGGCAAGTAAAGTTAAGAGACTTGCCCAGGGTCACATATCTGAGGCCAGATTTTACCTCAGGAAGGTGAGATTTTCTGCCTTTGGGCCTGACACTATGCACTATGGGATAACTAATCTGTGCAAATTCAGAGAGATGGCAGAAGGGAAGAAGGCTGTTAGAGACTGCTAACATCGGATTTATCTAGAATAGAGTTTGTGTAGGTAGTCTAACAAATGAAAGAGAAAGAGAGAGAGAGAGAGAGAGAGAGAGAGAGAGAGAGAGAGAGAGAGAGAGAGAGAGAGCAAGTGCTGACCTGGAGATTAAGAAGACCTGAGTTCAAACTGACCTTTTGACCATGGAGAAGTCACTTAAGCTCTCCTTGCCCCAGGCAATTTTCTAAGATTATAAAGTGCATGGAAGGTGCTGACCTACCTTGGTGGGTCTCCTCACCCTAGCAGTTCCCTATATGACTGAAGTCATAGATCCAGTCTCTGTCCCTAGTCTCATCCTTGTGGTGGATTTGAAAGGCAGTTGTTTGAAACAAGACTGGAAATGTAGGTTTGAGGCAGGTGGTGGAGGACCTTAAATGCTAAGTTAAGGAGTTTATATTTTTATCTAATAGACAAGAATGGGGAAAGGATCCTGAGGAAGGAAATAACTTAGAGACACCCATATGTCAGAAAGATGATTTTGACCAGAGCTATGGCAAGGATGGTTTGGAGAGTTGAGGGGAGAAGATCGCTTAGAATACTATTCTAATTGTCCAAGTCAGAGGGGGTCAAGACTGGGCTATGGGGGAGACATCTTTTGGACATAGGAGGGACTAGATGACCGTTCTATGATTATGTGATTTTACTCTAAGAAAAGGTGTATAACAAAAATGATTTTAAAATGGCCACTGCTGAGAAATTTCCTCTTTGTTTTGTTTGTGTTTTGGGAAGTTTGGTCTTTAGAATTAGGGTTAAATTAAATGACTAGATTGTTCTTTTCATATTTTCTTTAATTGACTGATTTATTTTGGAAATGAGCTAGCCTGGTCCGCAGAGTCAATGAGCACGTGATTGAGACATATGCTTCTTTTAAAGGATTTCATAATCCAGTACTTTGCTGCCGGTTATCACCAGTGTGGGAAAGGAAGGTTGTTCTTCTATAACTAAAGCACTCAAATAACACCTCACATTTTATCACTGGTTTGCACTTCGGATAAAAGTGTTGAGAGTAATTTAGACTGGTGCGTATTAAAAATGTACAGAATGGCTTCATTTATATTCTACTTAATTGTGCTAAATTGTGTTTATTTTATTTACAAAGTTTTTATTGTCTTTTTATTTTAGATTTAAATGCTAAAACTTAAATACATGATGCAAAAGAAAAGAAATATAAACTTAAATGTAAAAATAAGAAAAGAAAAAATTTCATGTGTACAGCAGAACATGAGAGGATTCAAAATACATAGCAATAAATTTCCATTTCAAGAAAGCCTATATAATAAATACTCTGCATTGTGTTGAGAGCTGTCCATCTTTTCTTTGCTTTTTTGTGGGTTTTCTTTTGTTCTCTGCTGTGCACTTTTTACTTTGTTCTATATTTACAAAGTTTTGAAAAAATGCATGTTCATACTACCTGATTTATTTTCATAACTCATGGATGTGGATTATACTAAGGTGTCACTCTAGACGTCAGAACTGTTTTTGGTGAAGGCACTTGAAATGCTAAAAGATGGATTATGTTGGTGGAGAAATCCTGGTGTCAGTGGTAAGAGTATTTTTTTCCTTCTGCCCCCCCCCCCCCCATTTTTTTTAAACCCCATTGCACAGACAATAGCCTGGGCCTTAGGAATAGTAAAGGAAATTGAGCTCTAGAAATATCCTGAACAAAGCCCTTTCAGCCATCAGTGGAGCTGGCATCTGTACTGTTCTCTAGTAATTGCCAGGCAGTGGATGTCCAGGGATCTGCAGTCTCTTTATCTGCCCCCTTCCTCTCTTCTCTGCAGGTGGCTCTTCAGCCCTTATCAGGTTTTCCAAATTTCACATCAATTATGAATGCGTCATTGATATTTAAGGTTCTCATGCAACTTCGGCATATTCTCCTTTCTAGTAAAGTCCCCATCTTATGGGTCTGATTCACTGATGTCATATGACTAATAGAAGGTCTGATCTAGGGTACAAAAAAGAAGATTGTATCAAAACCAAAATTATAGGAAACCTATGAAAATACTTTTAAAAAGTTAAAAGTAAGCCTTTAAAATGAAAGACATTTCAAAAAGGAAATTATAATATTTTAAAAATTCTAGCCCAGAAAAAAATTCTTCTTACCATTTAAAGACATGATAGTAATAGCAGAATACAAAAAAATCGTAGTTTTTAGAATTGGAAGTGACCTTAAAGGCCATCTATTCCAATTCTCTCATTTTATAGGTAAAGAAAGTGCAATCCAGACTTGAAATGAATTGCCCAAGGTCACACACAGAGAGTATTAAGAATAGAAGAGTCAGAATTTGAATTCATGTCTTCTGATGTCCGTAATCTGGCATGCTGTGTAGTACATTCCTATATTTATATGGTGTTTTACAACAACAAAGTCTCTTTTTTTCCACAATCATTTCAATTTGATACTTAAAATAAAACCATATCAAGGCAAATTGTATCCCACCAGTGGGGACACTGAGATCTAGCAAACTTCAGTGAGCTGCTCAGGTTTAGGCAGCCAATAAATGATAGATTCCAGTCCACATCTGGTCTGATTCCACATCTGGCATTATCCTTTGTCAGGAAGATTACATGTTGCCTCAGCAGACGTTAGAATGTAAGGGGACCGGGAGGAGTTTTGCTTTTATCTTTGTTTTCTCACCGCCTAACCCATAGCCTGCCACATAGTTGACTCCTCATAAATTCTTACCAATTGCTTGTCAAATCAGAGTTAGAGTTAGCAAGTTGTATTTAATAAACTCTTTTTGATGGATTGCTAAAATTTTCTGCTGCCCTGCCTTCCACCCTCCCATATTTTATTTCTAATCTTTACTTCTTAGGAAAAACTCTTCTAATCCTTCATTGGTTCCTTTTTTCATTCCCTTAGTATAGGGGTTCTTAACCTGGAGTCTATAAAGTTATTTTTAAAAAACTGATAATTATAGTGGATTTTCTTTTTAATCCTGTATTTTTTATTTTATGCATTTAAAAACATTCCAAGAAGGATTCTCTTGATTTCACTAGACTTGCTGCCAAAGCGGGGTGTACAACACACAAAAAAATTGAAAACTCCAAACTTTTATTTGCTTTGCCTCCTTCTTTTAGGTACTTGTGAGCCATTTTCTAGTTGTTTTTTACCCTCTACAAGACCATAAGAACCATGAAGGAAAGGATTGTGTTTTATTTAATTGTTGCATCTCCCCTAGAGCCTAAGACAGTGCATATTATGAATCAGAAGCTGTTGACTT
Organism: Notamacropus eugenii; assembly: GCF_028372415.1. Lineage (NCBI taxonomy): Eukaryota > Metazoa > Chordata > Mammalia > Diprotodontia > Macropodidae > Notamacropus > Notamacropus eugenii. Next base: position 75,616,600 of record NC_092874.1, read on the forward strand.
GAAAGCCAAGGTTCCTTCCAAGCTCTTTCTATGACTTAGATGACTTAGATTCCCTCTTTTTTTTACTGTTTTTTTCCTCAAAATTTATTATTCATTTTCAGTTTTTAACATTCACTTCCCTAAGTTCCAAATTTTCTTCCCCTTCCTCCCCAAGATGCCACACAATCTCATTTGTGTTCTACACATACATTCCTATTAAACACATTTTCACATTAGTCATGTTGCATAGAAGAATTATAACAAAGGGGAGAAACCATGAAAAAAAACATAACAAAAGAGAAAATAGTCTGCTTCATTCTGTATTCGGACTCCATAGTTCTTTTTTTGGATGTGGATGGCATTTTGCATCATGACTCCTTTGGAAAAGTTTTAGGTCCTTGCATTGCTGAGAAGGGCCAAGTCCATCAAAATTAGTCCTCACACACTGTGGCTGTTACTGTGTATAGTGTTCTCCTGGTTCTGCTCATTTCACTCAGAATAAGTTCATATAAGTCTTTCCAGGTTTTTCTGAAGTCTGCCTGCTCATCATTTCTTAGAGCACAATAGTATTCCATTACATTCATATACCACAACTTGTTCAACCATTCCTCAATTGATGGGCATCCCCTTGGCCACCACAAAAAGAGCTGCTATAAATATTTTTGTACATGTGGGTCCTTTTCTCATTTTTAAGATCTCTTTGGGATATAGCCCTAGAAGCGATATTTCTGGGTCAAACGGTATGCCCATTTTTATAGCCCTTTGGGCATAGTTCCAAACTGCTCTCCAGAATGGTTGGATGAGCTCATAGCTTTATCAACAATGACTTAGTGTTCCAACTCTCCCACATCTTCTCCAACATTTATAATATTCTAGATTCCCTCTTACTTGCTGCAAATAAAACCCTGTTTTGTCAATAATTAAGAAGTCTGTAGTCTTATTCACAAGCATTGTCACTTCAAGTAGCTTGGAAGGCTTATTATGAATAGTATCTCCTATTTTGCTGTTTACTTTGCCACAGCAGGTAGAAGTGCCCACTGTGTGGGGAAAGAGGAGGGAAATTCCTTGAAATCTATGGTTCTAGTTTGCTCATCTTAGCAAAAAGTTGGCTATTCTGTTGTGTGTCGTGGTAAAGCTGTGTATGGAAAGTGCTTTGCAAATCTCATGTTGTTAGAGACGTAGTGCAGGCCAGCACAAAATAAAATCATAGCGTTATTGGTTGGTTAGTTGTATATCCTTAAAACAAAACAACAGTACATTGTATAAAGATTCTGTGAAGTAGGTGCAGAGATCCTTGCTTTCTAAGTTTTGCTGGTATACTGTACAAAAAACGAGAACATCACGAACTCTAGCAGTCCCCAAGTGGGCCAGTAATTTTCCATCTCTTTTCATGATTTCCAAAACTTTATCAGTGAATTAATAAGATCTGTTGATGTGAGAACCCAACCAGACAGAAATTCCTGCCAAATGAATTAAAGAGCAAAACTTTTTTCCCCCAAGCAAAGTTTTGGTGGTTTTAGTTTTTAGTATTTTTAGCTGTCCCCATGGACCACATCTGGGGTTCTAAGTGTGTTTAACTGAGGTCTTAAGGTTAGGAGAGGGTAACTTTCATTTGAAGTCATGTAAAATTCTGTGTGGGTGAAAAACCAGTGTTCCTCTGAACTTTAGCCTATCCATTCCTTGAGTAGTGCCAGCATTGCCTCACATCAGAGTGGACATGGTAGCTAGGGCCTCTTAGATGGTGGAAATTAGATGCCTTGAGACTTGCATCAAAGGGGCTGCATAGGCCTTCACACCAAAATGCTATATACATCTAATGACTCTTGTTAATTGTCTCGACTTGGATATGGCATTTCCCTCCCCTTAAATTATCTAATACACATTCATCTGACTCACTTTTGAATTTATTTGCACAATTGCTGTCATCTATTATCTATTGCAATTTCTATGCCTTACCCCTTGCTTAGTCCCTGTGCTGTCCTGACTATGCTTTCCACTGTGTCCTTTAAAATTTCTGTTTCATTGGTAACAGTCTCTCTCTTCCTTTTATACTTAGACTTTCTGGAATTAACTAAACCTTGGCTGTCCCCAGAGAATTTCACAATTCTAGTTCCTCCCTCTAATGCAGGGTATCCCATCCCATTTCTTCCTGGACCTGAATGTTAAATTGGCATTCTCTTCAGTTCCCATTGACCCTTTGGGATCCTTGATCTGCCATCAACATTTGACAGCTTCTCCTTAGATGTTAATACCGTCTTATTATATTATCATCCTTTCTCCATCTTTGTTACTGCGGTCTACCAACTTCTTTAGCCTTTCTCATTTCTCTGTGTGTGACTGGCACTGCCTTCCTTCTCCACCCAGATGCCTGCGGACTTGGATCTATATTGATGGCCCTTTGCATGTACTGTTCTCAAATTTTCTTGAATTTCCTCAAGGTCTGTAAATCTCCACCTCCATTCTTTTTTAGTAACCTACTTTAGTGATCGCACCTTTATCCCTGTCCTTAGCCCCTGCATCATTTGATACTGCTGACTACCTGATTTCTTCCTTTTTGATTCCTTCTGTTCTGCAGTCCCATAGCACTGCAATCCCATTATTTTCCTGCATCTTTGCTATCCATTTGTTGTTCTCCTGCCTCATAAGCCTGAGTGTTTCCCAAGGTCTCCATGCTGTTTGTCTTGGTGATTTCACCCATTTTCTTGGCTCTAGTTAGTACCTAGGATCATAGGATCTGTCTCTCTGCAGTATATTCTGATAACTTCCTCACTCTACCTTTAACCTCTTACAAGAGTTCCAAACCAATTTGGATTTTCCTTCATCTGTCAGACTGTCTGCCTCATCATTCAGTCTTCACCACAGCTCTGGGAGGCAGGTGTATTATCTTCATTTTACAGATGAGGAAGCTGAGGTAAACCGAGGTTAAATGACTTGCCCAGGGCCACACAAGTAGCATGTGTCTGAGTCTGGATCTGACTTCAGGTCTTTCTGACTCCAGACCTGGCATTCTATCTACTGCACTACCTAACTGCCTACTAGATAGTGATTAGGCAAGGTCAAACTAGTATTTTGTTTTGGTCTGGTTGATAATTTTCCCCTCTGTGGTAGAAGAATGAAGGGGTGATATTGTCTCATTGTGTCCTATAAAAAAGATGGCATATCATATTTTTGCATGCTGTTGGAAGCATATCCTTATTTAAAAAAACTAAAATTGTTGATCATTTCACTTTAAAGACGCAGAGAGAATTGAAGAGATTCCCCAATGTTATTTATTTTTTTCCCCATGACTGACCCTACTGTGACTCCCTCTATATACAATCAGGTAAGTAGGCAGAGCAGCAGAAAATAAAGAATTGTGGGCTTTTTTCCACCTTCCATACGTCAGAACTGCTCTTTAGTTCAGATTAGATTGGCAGTGATAACATTTCTGGTATTTTTTCAGCCAAGCATAGCCCTGCTTATCTTGGAGTGAAACAGAATTCTTATTCAGAGGTAAATAGGTTTAACCTTTGCTTGTTTAATTTTTAATGTTTGTTTTACCCATTACCTACTATTAGTTTCCTGCCAACTAGTTTGGAAAAAGAAATGTACCTAGTTTTCACTATCACCAACTGAAATTCTTTAGACCTTTGGGCTTGGAATTTTTCCCTCCCTTCCTTCCTTCCTTCCTTCCCTTCTTTTTTTCTTTCTTTCTTCCTTCCTTTCTTCTTTTCTTTATTTTCTTGCTCCCTTCCTCTTTCCCTCTCCTTCCTTCCAGCCTTCCTAGAAGAAGGGGTGGATGGATCAGGTGTCTAAAGAAGTACATTAGCATATTCTGTTTGTTTTATCCACAGCGACTGTATAAGAAACCAATTGTTGTTGGAATGGTGATAGACATCTCTTTTTGTGCCATTCTGGACTGTCTCTGGTACAAAGGCTAGCAAATAAGGGAGCAGGGTCAAGTGGGACAAATGACACAGGCAGTGACTGAGGGGACTTAGTAGCAACTTCCAGCTCACGCTACTATTCCCAGAGCCATCTCCAGTTACAGCATGCTATCCTGCTTTCTAGGGAACTATCAAGGACAACTATCAAGGACTTTTGATCAGGGAGTGATCTACATGCTCAAAGTAACACTGTCCAAGTTTCAGGAAAAACTTGATTTGGCTCTTAAGAAATGAAAGTGTATAAAAAAACATTGAGAATTCAAGTGAGTGAAGACTGAATTAAAAGATAACATGGTTATTTTTAGACAATTCATTTTTTCCCCTAAGGGCCCTTTACCAAATAATAGAATCTCAGAGTTGGAAAGGATCCATCTAGTGCAACCTGTACTTAAGAATTCCTGCCATGATATCACTGGAAGAAAGTTGTCATCTAGCCTGTCTGTGAAGACCTTTAGTGAGAAGAACCTACTCTTTTCTAAGTCAGCTGGTTCCACAGTTGGACACTCCTAATCATGAAACATATTTCTCTTATATCAGAGGTGCCTAGGGTGGTGTAGTGATAGAGTGTTGCATCTGGCGTCAGGAAGATCTTACTTTAAATTTGCCTCAGATATATACTAGTTGTGTGACTCTAGGAAAGTCACTTAATGCTATCTGCCTCAGTTTCCTCATCTGAAAAATGGGAATAATAACAGTCCATATCCCTCAGGATTGTTGTGAGGATGCAATGACATAATATTTATAAAGCACCTTGCAAAACTTGAAAATATTACGTAAATGTGAACTTATTATTCGTCTCATGAGGGTTAAAGTCAAGCAGAACTAAGGACATATTGTTGTTGTATTCATCCTTCATTGCCAAAGAAGACCATGCTATCAGAGAAATGATGACATGACATGCGCTTGACTTTGTTTTGAGTGAGGGAGGGCTATGCAGGTCACCAGCCTCCATTCTCTTTGGGAGTCATTTGAATCCAGTGGCCAGATAGTCATCAGGATGACTGTAGGTAGCCTAGGCTGCAATGGGAGACCTTGACCCCTTTAGGCCAAGGTCTATTCAGCTACTCTCTTAGGGTGAGGTAATGCCCATTCATTGAATAGGCCTGTTTAAGAAGTAGTCAGGATGGTTCCTTTAATGAGGCAAAGAAAAATAACTACATCAGGCTGGGAGGGAAACAGCAACAGTTACTATTGATAATCACTCTTAAGCCAGGAGGGCCCAGAAAACAGCCCTTAAGTGGAGCTTGGGCAGGGGCCTAGTGTTGTCCAATCTATGAACTTCAGAGTACAGTAGGTTTAAGGTTTTGGGAAAGAAAAGGAAAGGGAAGGGAAGGGGAGATAGGGGAGGGAAGGGAAGGGAGAAATCTAGCCAGTAAACCCCAAGTTAACTGGGCATCCTCTGCCAAGTGTTACTCAACCAATAGATGACAGAACCAGAATATGGCCCTAGATAGCCTGTCTTCCCTCTGGTGCCATGCTGCTTCATTTAATTCTCTCTGATAATACCTGGGGAGGAACCATACCTGCAAACATTGCACAGAAGTAGGAGCTGCAGGCAGCCAGTACCACCGTGTGGGCTTCAATCTCAACATCTTTAGCCACAGTCATCACATGGCATAATAGCTGCTTACTCTGCAGTTCATATGCCTCTTTGAAGGCAAGGGATGATTTGTTGGGTAAGGATCTGAGAGAAGGCTAGATTCAAATTTATGCAGCCTCAGGCATGGCATTAACTACTCTTGCCTTTTTTATCACTCACTCTTTTGAGCTAGTGAGGCGGCAGGCCAGTAAAACTTCCAAATCATTTTGGAGGAACCCTCTTTCCTATATGTGTGGAAGACTTTTTTCCATCCAAATATAGAGTTTTACATTTATTTAGGGATAGGGAGTGAATCTGTGACTTCACTTAGCAAACTCCTCTTGAGTGAAGAAACTGTAACAATGCAGGTAGGTCAGCACCCTCTCTGCACTTGATTACGTTATATAGTTTGCTGGAGTTCTGGGATATGAAGTCACTTGCCCCTGGCTCTTAGGTAGCAGAGGCAAGGTTTGAACTACTTTTTCCTGGCTTTGTGGCCAACTTTTTATCCACAGATCCCATGCTGTTTCTTTACACTTATTTATGCCCATTACAGTTTTTAAATCCATATTTTGACTCATTAGATTTGGCTTATTTTAGCCTATTAGATGCTTTTTTTTGAATCCTGAATCTTCTGGTTTAAAAATTCTTTATGTTCTACTATTATTTACTTGCATATATAGGATTGCCCCTGACAAAGAGTGGGAATTTTGTGAGTACTGTAATACTTCATTGCTAAATTTACATCATCTTCCAAATGTAGGAGGCTAGCATATCATAGATACACAGAAAAAGGCAGGAGAAAATAAATGGAAGGCCAGCAGGAGCTGCCTGCCCAAGTGGGTTAATTGTAGCTTTAGTGGTGTACTGATTACCTTTAATGGACTGTAAAACTCATTGAATAGATGTGGTTCAACAGAGGGAAGAAAATTGAGTCTAGAGATTCTTTTTACCTAAGAAGTTTTCTTTAGTAAGGAAACTGAGTGCTGAATCATGGAAGAATCAGAAAAAGATCTAATAAATTGTGTAAATTTGAGGCTCCCTATGCAATGGGCCTTAGAGACTCCGCTATCTCTTTTATTTATTTATTCATTCATTCGTTTATTTATTTTTAATGTTCTACAATCACTACCATAAAACTTAGATTTCCTCCCCTCACCCCCCCATTACCGCCCTCCCTCCCCAAGATGACACACAATTCCATATAGGATCTACATATACTTTCCTATTGAATATGTTTTCACTATAGTCATGCTGTGTAGATGAACTAAAATAAATGGAAGAAAACATACAACAAATCAAAACAACACACATACACACACACACACACACACACACACACACACACAAACATGATCTGCCACATTTCTGCAAATGAATTCCATAGTTCTTTCTCTGAGTGTGGAAGGCATTTTGCCTTAGAAGACCATTGGGAATTTTTTTTTTTAAGTTCTTGCATTTTTACAAAATTCCAAGTCTACCAGAAAAAAACTCTCACACACTGTGGTCTTAGTTCTCCTGGTACTGCTCCTTTCCCTCAGCATCAGATCATATAAGTCCTTCCAGGACTCTCTGAAGTCTTCTTGTTCATCATTTTTTATGGTGCAATAGTACTCTATTACATTCATATACCATAATTTATTCAGCCATTCCCCAATTGAAGGGCATCCCCTTGATTTCCAGTTTTTGTCCACCACAAAGAGAGCTGCTATAAATATTTTTGTACATGTGGGACACTTTCCCATTTTTATGATCTCTTGGGGATACAGTCCTGGAAGCGATATTGCTGGATCAAAGGGTATGCACATTTTTGTAGCCCTTTGGGCATAGTTCCAAATTGCTCTCCAGAATGGTTGGATCAGCTCATGGCTCCACCAACAATGAATTAGTGTTCCAACTCTCCTACATCCTTTCCAACATTTTTTTTTTCAACATACATAGAGTTTATTTTAGAAAAAATTAAATATTTGGGGGTCTGTCATCATACCTAGAAGTAACTGGCACTAGATGGCATTGTTTTCTTTTTAAATAATTAAAACTTTTTGTCTAAGCCTTTTAAAAACATATTGCTAAAACCATAATAACAAGCAAAATACTAAAGTATTTTTTGTTTTAAGCATAAAATTTCATTTTTGCTAACATCACTATAGACTAAAGGTGAAATATCTATGAAACATAAATCAAAATGAAAGAAAGAATAAAAATTAAACAATAACCTATGCACTTTTGACAGGCTTTTGATCTTCTGAACATAATGTATGGTTTTTCTTCTAATTTATTTTTATTTTTATTTTTTATTATTTTTTTAATTTTTTTAATTTTTATTTTTTAATGTTTAACAATCACTGCCATACAATTGCGATTTTATCCCCCCCAACCTACCTCCCACTCCCCCCCTCCTTCCCCACGACTGCATACAATTCTGTATAGATTCTACATATACTTTCCTATTGAGTATATTTTCACTATAGTCATGCTATGTAGTCAGACTAAGATAAATGAAAGAAATCGTATAACAAATCAGAACATGATACACAAACACATACACATACACAAACATGATCTACTACATTATGTGAGTGACTTCCATATTTCTCTCTCTGAGTGTGGAAGGCATTTTGCCTTGAGATCCACCATTGGGATTTTTTTTTTTTTTGGTAAGAAGTTCTTGTGTTATTACAAAAATCTAAGTCTACCAGAAAAAACTCTCACACACTGTGGTCGTTGCTGTGCATAAAGTTCTCCTGGTTCTGCTCCTTTCACTCAGCATCAGGTCATATAAGTCCTTCCAGGCCTCTCTGAAGTCTTCTTGTTCATCATTTCTTATGGCACAATAGTACTCCATTACATTCATATACCATAATTTATTCAGCCATTCCCCAATTGATGGACATCCCCTTGACTTCCAGTTTTTGGCAACTACATAGAGTGCTGCTATAAATATTTTTGTACATGTGGGACCCTTTCCCATTTTTATGGTCTCTTGGGGAGATAGTCCTAGTAGCGATATTGCTGGGTCAAAGGGTATGCACATTTTTGTAGCCCTTTGGGCATAGTTCCAAATTGCTCTCCAGAATGGTTGGATGAGCTCGCAGCTCCACCAACAATGAATTAGTGTTCCAACTCTCCCACATCCTCTCCAGCATTTATCATTTTCCTGTTCTGTCATGTTTGCCAATCTTATAAGTGTGATGTGGTACCTCAGAGTTGTTTTGATTTGCATCTCTCTAATCAAAAGTATTTTAGAGCATTTTTTATATGATTATAAATATCTTTAATTTCTTCTTCTGAAAATTGCCTGTTCATATCCTTTGACCATTTATCAATTGGGGAATGACTTGTATTGTTGTACATTTGACTCAGTTCTCTGTATATTCTAGAAATGAGGCCTTTATCCCCAAGATTAGCTATAAAAATTCTTTCCCCATTTACTACATCCCTCCGAATTTTGGTTGCATTGGGTTTGGTTGTGCAAAAACTTTTCAGTTTAATGTAATCAAAGTTATCCATCTTGCATTTCATAATGCTTTCTATCTCTTCTTTAGTAAAAAATTCTTCCCTTCTCCATAAATCTAATAAATACACTATTCCTTGTTCCTCCAATTTGTCCATGGTATCAATCTTTATACCTAGATTGTGTACCCATTTGGACTTTATTCTTGTGTACGGTGTCAGGCATGGGTCTATGCCTAGTTTCCGCCACACTGTTATCCAGTTTTCCCAGCAATTTTTGTCGAACAATGAGTTTGTATGTCAGAAGATGGGGTCCTTGGGTTTATCAAACAGGAGGTTGCTATATTCCTTGCCTACTGTGTCTTGAGTGCCAAGTCTGTTCTACTTGTCTACTCTTCAGTTTCTTAGCCAGTACCAAGTGGTTTTGGTAATTGCTGCTTTATAATACAATTTGAGATCTGGTAGTGCTAGGCCGCCTTCCCTAGCATTTTTTTTTCACTAGTCCCTTTGATATTCTGGACCTTTTGTTCTTCCAGATGAATTTTGATATTATTTTATCCAGCTCTAGAAAATAATTATGATAGTTTAATTGGTATGGCACTAAATAAGTAAATTAATTTAGGTAGAATTGTCATTTTTATTATATTAGCTTGGCCTATCCATGAGCAACTGATGTTTTTCCACTTACTTGGATCTGACTTTATTTGTGCAAAAAGAGTCTTGTAATTGTGCACATATAGTCCCTGGTTTGTTTTGGCAGGTAAAATACCAAGTATTTTATAGCGTCTACCCTAGCTTTAAGTGGGATTTCTCTTTCTGTCTCTTGCTGTTGGACTTTGTTGCTAATATATAGGAATGCAGAAGATTTGTGTGGGTTTATTTTGTAACCTGCAACTTTGCCAAAGTTGTTTATTATTTCAAGTGGTTTTTTACTTGAATCTCTGGGATTCTCTAAGTATATCATTGTATCATCTGCAAAGAGTGATGACTTAGTTTCTTCTTTGCCTATTCTAAATCCTTCAATTGGCTCTGCTATCTCTTACACATTTTTCCTAATGGGGAAAATGTCTGTAGTATAACCTACTATATTTCACTAGAGCTGAGCATGGGCAAAAGGGATTGAGCTGGAATTTGATGAGATGTGACTCACCTCATGAATTTAACTGGTTAAGACGAATCATAAGATGATGATAGCAACAGGGAGAGCAGCAGCAACTGGCATTTCTGTGGTGCTTTAGGGTTTTCAAAGCACTTTGCAACTATTAAATCATTTGATCCTCATAGCAGTCCCCTGAGAGAAGTGCTATTTTCATCCCCATTTCACAGAGGAGGAAAATGAGATAGAGGTTAAATGGCTTGTTTAGAGTCAAGCAGCTAGTAAGCATTTCAGGCTAGATTTGAGCTCTAAGATTTCCTGGCTCTCTATCCACTGTGTCACCTTATTGTAGTACAAGGTTAATTCATTTTCTTATTATCTTTTGTTTTCATATTATGCATACCTTTACTTTCTCCTCTCCAGTGTTATCCTTTATAACAACAAATAAAAAACCAAAGGGGGAAAAATCAATTCATCCTAACTGATCAACACATCATTGTAGTCTGACCTTGTATACATGTTCCATAGCCATGGTGCTTCATCTCTTTGAATCTTGGAGGGATAGTGTATTTTATCACTTATTTTTCTTCCTGTCCCTTTATTTTAAAGCCACTATGATCAGGAAATGTGTATACATGGCTTATTTTAAATTAAAAATCAACCTTTTAAAGAACAGTCTATTTATTGTACTTGATCTTTTCCTGCACTGGTCAAACAATAAATGGTCTTCTAAATGCATTTGGTGAATTAATGGATGAGGAGGTGATTTATTACAGAAATAGCTATATTAATGAATGAGATGAATCCCAACTGGCCCCAAGATACTAGTTTAGGTTGACATTTTTCTTAAGATGGAAGAAGATGACAGAAAGAGATATGGACCTTATCAATGAAAGATTTTTATGAAAAACTGTTATTCACCCAGGACTGGGCTCTTTGTATATCAGCAATCTTTGTTCTAGTTTTCTTTCTTTATCATTATGGTTTTCAGAAGGATTCCATGCATTAAGAAAGAGATGCTGCCTGTCTGGGGGTGGGGTGGGGGTGGCAGAATAGGCTTTATCTTAGGTTATTCTAATTTGCCAAGAGGATAGTAAGTATATATGGTTTTGGATGGCATGTTTAAAATACATTTTTTGCCTCCAGAGAGTTTCTTATGGGACTCATTTTCTATTTAGAGAGTGAAAACTTCCAAGACAGGTCACATACTCACTCACTAGCTGTAATAACTCTATTGAGTTTTCATGCTTTTAATTAATTTCCTGGCTATTTCTAATTATGGAATAAAGCATTATTTCCCACTCCTCACTCCCCTCCGCCCCTTCATCAGTCTGTGACCTGCATCATTGTGATGGCTGGGAACATGTCTGTCTGTGTCCTTATGCTAGACAGCCAGTACTGTTTTCTATTTTTATGATAGTCACATATTGTGTGACCAGATTTGCAAAGTAGAAAGGACCATATTTCTGATCTTAGATTTCTTTGAATACTAAGAGAAAATACTGTCATCAGAAGCCGTATTTTTCAAAAGTAACTCCAAATTTTTCAGATTAGCAAAAGGGTACAATTAAGAAAACAAATGAATAAATGAACTGCAGAATATGTCTTCCAAAGGGGGCTACCTTCCAACTGGTAGGGAAGAAATATTGCCCTGGGAAAAGGCAAAAAGAGAAGAAAGAAGGGTTATTTAGGTGTGGAATCACCCATGTAAAATGAGGAAGACTATAAAGTACTAGGTCTGTTAGGGAAGTGTCACAAAAATAGTGTGCCAATTTGAACCTCTGAGGACTTCTCGGGAGAGTCTCAGCCTTGAATTCTTTCTGTGTGTCTTGGGGTTATGGGCTTCCTACCATCCATTCTGTGCCTTTGGCCAAGGGCCATATGCCATTTGTCACACTATTTACCTTCTTCCATTTTGTTGGACACTAGTCATTTTCTTGATGTTCCTGCAGAAATTTCCAGGTTCTAGCTTTTAGCTTATCTATCAACAAAATCAGTGTTTTTCTTTTTGTAGGGATAAAGAGGGAGTAATGTCAATTTTGGAATTAAAAATACAAACATCTTGAGGTAAAGCTGATCTTTGGTTGTCAGTGGCATTTGGTAAACTGGTCATTGGTTTCTATAATGGATTGCTCCTTTCTCCTCCATTAGGCTGTCAGCTCCTTGAGGACAGGGAATGTCTTTTGCATCTTTTTATATCCCCAGTGCTGAGACTGGGAATATGTGCCAGTGCCTAGCACACAGTAGACCCTTAATAAATGCTCACTTATTGTTTGATTGACACCTCCTGTTATAGTTTGAAGAAGAATTATGAACTTCTCAGACCTTATGCCCTTTGAGAGAAGGGGAGTATGACTCAATCAATAAGGAAGTAGAAGCACCTGCTCTGTGCTCAGTGCTGTGCCAGAAATATGATTGCAGAGAATGAGACAACCTTTGTGAAGGGGATGAAATATCTCATTAGAAAAACAATCCCCCAGAGTATAGTATTTCATGACTCAGAACTGTATGCCCAGTGGTAGTGTTCTAGCACTTTGGTAGGGGCAGAAAATGGTGTAGAGGGCTGAAAGTTGGAGGGTCCCGGCCTCTAATTTCAGCATGGACTAGCAGAGAGAGCATTGGACTTGGAATGTGAAAGATCTGGGTTCAAATCCCACCTTAGAGATCCAATAGTTATATAAGAGTACGCAGAGTGACAATCTAAGTCTCAGTTTTCTCATCTGTTAAATGTTATGGCATCTACCTCAAAGGATTGTTGAGAAGTTTGAAAGATAAAAAATATATGTAAAACTCTTTGCAAGCTTTAAAGCTATGATTATCCTCATTACCCTCATTATGGTTAGTGTGGAGAACTCCAATTCCACTTAGAATAACTCAGTGGGAACTTCAGTCTCAGAGAGTTGTCTGGATGCACCTTGAGTTTTAGTGACTTACCCAGAGTCACACAGTGCCTTGAACTTGTTCTCCTTGAATCCTTCCATCCACTATGGCCCCACTGCTTTCCTAGCACTCATATAGCATAAGAATGTTCAGGAGGAAAAATTCCTCCTGCTAGACTAATTACCTTATTATTGACTTGAGTTTTGAAATGAAATGGACTGTTTAAACATTCTTTGTTTCTATGATTGGCTTAATTCAAGTTTTATTAAACCGCAGCCGTTCTCTGATGGCAGTGTTGCTCAAGCATGGTTTATTTGGCTTTTCCTCAGTGGCTTTTCTGAATGCAAATCTTGTCCATCTGGCTGCCTATTAGCCATCCTTCCCAGACTCAACAGACTTGATTAAATTCTGAATAGCTTGGCTTAAATTTTAACATTAGCTGTGTATCAAATTTCTTTGTCTCTTTGTGACCTAGGGAAGCTGAGGTATTCTCTATCTGCTTGACCTTAGAATCATTGAAGGCAAATTTTTTCAGATGCAGTTGCAGGTTCAAAACAAGGCAGAAAGAAAGTTCTAGATGAACTTAGATTTTTTTTTGTTCCATAAAATTTTTTCTTTTGATGTATAAATTAGTAGCAGGAGAAAAAAAAAGTCTTCATTACCCATTGTATATATAATCTGAAAAGTACCAGAAGTATGTTGACTGGAAATACTTTTGTAGCATGAAGTTTCATATGATGAATTCAACTGGCATAAGCCATTGCCCAAACCAGAAATTGCCTGTGTCATAGCAGCAGCATTATGAATTGCATTTATTTTACAACTATACTTTTAATTAAAAATACATATTTGAAATGACTTTTGCCCAGGACTGATGCTGCAAATAAGATGCATTTTTTTTCATTAAAATGTCACTTTTAGTCATAGAGCTTAGGTTCTTACAAATGTTTTCTGAATGGCCTTATATATTAAAAATATATTAAGTGTCTTCTCTTTGCCCAGGTTGATGAGATCTTTCCCCAGGTTGGGGAGCTTGTACCAGAACAAGAAATCTAGAGAGTATTTATACTTCTCTAAGCAAAAAAGACAATTAGATAGGTTGGGGGGGAGGGGGAGATTTGGCGGTTGGTGCTAGGGAATTCCCAGATGAGGGAAATTGAGGGGATGGATTGAGATTGCCTTGATATGAATTCTGGCCTACCTAGGGCTGAATTCAATTCTGTGAAAATTCCCTGCTAACCATGGTGGCCTGGCCTCCTAAGTGATTTAACAGGGAAGACAGGTCAGGGTATTGGTACATGGACTGGTCCATCTCCTGTCCGTACCTGTACCTCGTCTTACTGCACATTGGAACAGACATCTGTTGCACCCAGGAGAGTCTGCTAGGCTGTCCTCCCAGGGGTAAGGTAGTTATACTCAGTCATGAGACTGGAGGCCAGTGCTTTTGAATGATTTGGCCATATGTCACAGGGCTACATTTCAACAGCCTGATTAAAAAAGTCCTGGACTTGGATTTAAGACACCTAGGTTTTAGACTCTTCTCTGACACCCTAAAATGAGGTTGGATGAGATGGTCTCAGAGATTGCTTCCAGCTCTAATAATCTGTGAGTTTATTAGATTGTAGATCCATCTGACCACTCTGGGCGCAGCCTTATTTGGAAATAAGCATGTGACCTTGGGCAAGCTACTTCCCTTATGTGGGATCTTGTGCCTTCCTCTGTACAGTGGAGTTTGATTACAATAATCCTTATGGTCCCTTTCAGCTCTGGCATTTTATCATAGTACCTTGAGGATTTGGAAGGGGTTGGCTTTGTGACTTTTCCCAAAAGTGTCTCTTTGCCAAAAGGTTACTCTTCCTTCCTCATCCACTCAATCAAGCTTCTTTGATTCTAAGTGGTAAAAACGAATTGACCTTGGCCCTTAGTTGGAAAGATTTGTTAGTTAACATAGGAAGTTATTAGATGGTACATTTCAGCTTTAGTGTTATGGATATCCAAGGATGTTCACCTTTGGGGTCTGGTGTCTTCCTGTGATCTTTGATTCACCCTATCAAGTAGAGTCCATACCACTATACTCCAACTTTTGGTATTTGCTCCAAGTTAATGATGATTACCATTCTGCCCAATCATCTATTAGGTGCTATGGAGTGCCAAAAAAATTTGTGACCACTGCCTTATATTATTTTCTAAGTTTTTGAGGAGAAATTGTTCAAGAAAGTTTATAACAAGCACGTTGAAATACATTAGGTCCATGCTACCCCACTTCCTGATAAGAGAGGCAATGAACTGTGAGTATAGATTGAGACTTATACATGTTTGTAGCAGGGCTTTTGTTTTTTCTTGTTTTCTCAGTAGGGATTGAGGATGTGTGGGGAAGGGAGCAGCTAGGTGGAACAGTGGATAGAGGGCTGGGCCTGGGGTCAGGAAGATCTGAGTTCAGATGTGGCGTCTGACCCTTACTAGCTGTATGACCCTAGGCAAATCACTTAACCCTTTTTGCCTCAGTTTCCTCATCTGTAAAACAATGACTTGTTAAAGAAAATGTCGAACCTCTACAGTATCTTTGCCAAGAAAGTCCTACATGGAATCATGAAGCGTCAGATGAGGCTGAAATGACTGAACAGCCACAAAGGTAGGAAGGAGAGAAGATGGAGCTTCACTGAAAAAAAATGAATTTAAAAACAACATTATTTTCTAGTAAAGTTGAACTGTACTTTACTACAAAGAATTATTTACGTATAGAGCGCAATTTTCAGGGTTGTCTGCTTCTTTGACTTCCTCTTAGTTTTGTTTACCTTTTCTCTTTTAGCACCAGGCTGTATGATGCATGACAATAACAACTATGTCTCATTTTTCCTTTTATTCCATACAGTGCCTTGAATGTAGGGCCTTATTCAAAGAAGAGTTTGTTGAATGAATGAATGAACCCATCTGAACTCATGACCTATGCAAATAATCACATATAGGAAATGTAGACAGAAGAGTAAAATTAAACCAGTGCTGTACTGAATGCATAGAAAAGTGCTTATGTTAGGATCTTACAGTAGGCATAATTTTATATATTAGATCAAAACTGGCTACATAATTGAGTAGGAATCCAGGAAAAATAGTGTAAACAAAAGCATTTTTAAAACTGAAAAGTGGTATTAATTGTAGAGTGACAAATGGTAAGGCTGGGAAAATTTCCTGCCTTTTTCTAGCTCAAACTGGAAAGAGACTTGGGAGCCTTGGGGTTTGTGAACTCTTTGATACACAGTAATAATGGAGAGAGTGTAGGATTTGGAGTCAGGAGACCTGGATCTAGAACTCAGCTCTAACCTTTAATATCTGAGTGACCCCAGGCACATCTTGTAACCACTGCAAGCTTTTGTTTCCCTCTCTGTAGCCCCCAATTTACATGGCTGTTTCAAGAATCACTTGAAATGTACTATGTTATGTTGGCCATGTACACATCTATTTATATCTTGCTAGAATTCAGGTATAATTACAGTAGAAAACAGTGGTTAAAAGATTTTATTGTTACCTTTGGGTGAACTATCACAAGCCCCTCAAAGAACCGGCTTCATATAGTGGGGATATCTTTGGTGAATGACTCATACTTGGCTTGAGCTCCCTTCCTAGAAAGAAACTGTGACTCTATAAAGTCTAACTCAAGTCTAGATGATTTGGTTTGCTACAGTACTAACAGAGACTCAGGCAAACAAGAGCATGAAATCATTAAAAATTGTTTCATTATAAACTGGAAACTTTTTTCTAAAAAAATGGAAACATTTTCAGCATTTACTATCAAAAGAGCATCCTCCCACTTGCCCTTTTCCCTAAGGATAGTCTGCTTTGGGGAAGAATTTTCTTATCAGGTTCCTACTTGTTAACTGGGAAAACAGGCAAAAGTCTGAAGAACCAGCTGATCAGAGCACTTAGTTATGCCTTCCTCTTGACTGCCCCTTTCTTTTGGTCTCTGTCTGGCATTGGTGGATGCTGACCATGACTAAGGCTCATCTGGTCAACTATGACTTGGAATCACTTGAAGTTTCTCTCTTGTGTCTGTATACCTCTTTGCTTTATTTTTTTAAAGCCATCTGTGTTAGGCCATTGAGGCAATCAATTCCCCAGAACCCAAGGCACGCAGATTCACAGGAACTGAAGTCCCTGAAATCTTCATTAAGTTGCCCACCAAGGCTTAGAGCCTCATGGTCAATGTGGTCTTCTCTTAGACAAGTCCCCTTTAGACCTCAAATTCATTTTAAGTGAAAACCCAAATTATGCTTTGTTTTAAAAATCTCTGGTCAAGAAATAGCAAATAAAGAAACCCAAGTTCAGTAATCTTTTTATTGTTTTCAGCATTTTCACAGGGTAAGGAAAAGACTCTAACTTTTCAAAATAAAACATCATTCATTTTGACATGTTTTACTTTTCTCTGGGGCCTGTTTTTTGAAGGCATAATAGAACAGAGACATGATCTCTTGTTTTGGTTTTGGCTTTGTTTTTTCAGTCTCTAGAAGGCAATATCTTCTTTTTAAGGGGAATAGGAAATTTCATATTTTCTCAACATGACAATTTCTGTTTACCCAGATCTGGTTGTTTGAAAAGAGTAGGCTTTTTAGTAGATGGTGGCATGTTGTATGAGCCTTCTGTTGGTGAAATATGGTCCTCATGGTCATGTAGCCTTAGTCAGTTATCCTGAGGATATGACAACTTTTCCTTCCCTTTTCAGGGATGGAAAGAAAAAATTCATGTTTTGGCTCAAGGACTCTACTGATCATTAATCCGCATTCAATACTATTTCACTTATTCAGTAGTCATCCATCAAACTTAGCTATACAGATTATAGCTAAAAACTAACAGGTAAATAGAAAAAATCTCTCTGAAGCCAAATAGGTGGAAAAAGTCCAACTATATATTACTAACTCTAGCACTGAATTCATAAGTGGTGGTCAAGCCCTTGCTCATAGCCCATTTATTTTTTATTGTGTGACATATAAACAAATAAGGTAGTTATTTTTCCAAGCTGGGACAGGGAAATTTGCTTAAGGTAGATGTATTGAAATCAATCACTGACAGATTGAATCAGTGATAAAAATTAGTTATTGAGTATTTATGTCTAAGTGCCATGTACTGTGCTAGGTGCTGGTGATACAAAGAATGAAATGATGCCCACTCACAGGTGATGGTAACAGAAGAAAAAAAACTACTACTATTACAAAAAGCAAATTCAGGAATTCTGTGATTCAACATATGCACGACGCCATTTGCACAGAAGCAGAGACCTCTGTGTAGCTCACACAGCCAAGGGGCTACATCTTCACTATAATTCAGTACAAATATTAATGTTAATGATGATGACTCATTAAATAAGGAAAAGTTAAATTAAGTTTGCTGGTTCACTATACTGCATTTCAAGAAGGGAAATGTTGTGTACTTTAGAAAGATTTTTTTAAAGGTTAAAATAAGGACACTTTGGACCCCAAAGGAGGGAGCATTGATTTTTAGTATATATACATACATACACATACACGTATACATACACACACATACGCACACTATGGAAACAATCACTAAGCTTCAGTTTTCTGGAACTTTCACTTCTGTGGAACATTTCACTTATTGTTGATGTGATGTTAATATAGCAAATTTGAAAGAAATTCTGGGCAATAAGAGTCCTGAGGCACTAAGGCATCTTGAAGAGTTTTCTCTGGAGATTTAGAAGAGCAAGAGAGATAGTTGTGTCCCTTGTCTGGAATCCAAGAATAGTCTAGATAGTCTAAGAAATCCTTCATTGTAATGTTTACCAAGTGCAAATCATTATGTGACTTCATCTGGATACTCATGGATACAGTGCAAGAAGACTGCCATTCCCAATTGTGCGTTAATGATGGAAACAGGAAGACTTTGACTGGACAGATTTTCTCTGCCTCTTTGCCTCTTTCCAAGGAGGAAAAAGAATGCATAAGTAACAGACATTAATCAGGGAAACATTAACTAGGTGCCTGTTTTTACATAAATGCTAGTGCTCTCCCTCCCAAAGCACCTTGTATTTAACTACTTCGTGTTTATTTTCTAAATCTAGAGTGTGCTTCTTATCTTATCTTAGAATTCTTATCAATAGAAATTATTTTGTTCTTTTTATTGGAAACCCCAATTCTTAATACAATGCCAGGCACGTAGTAGGCATGTAATCAGTACTTACTGACTCAAAAGAAGCATAAATTAGGAACACTACCACATGAAGAAAGAGTTCACAGCCTAATCTTGTCATTGAGGCTTAGGGTTTGAGTGTACGGGGTGAATAAGGAAACTAAGTATCAACAGGCAAGGAATGTTTCCTGTAGCTGGTGTGACTTGAGGTTTAAAAGATAGAATTTGAGTGCGGAGAGGGATGCTACCAAAGGCAAGGTGGTAGGAATGAGTATTTTACATTGGTGGGGCCTTCATTGTAAATTCTAAGCAGTGAAACAAAACAAAAATCCTTTTCGAATTTGTATATAAATCAGTTAAACACAGTGATATAATATAGTGACCTAAATAGATTCGTTTTCTTGTATTTGCAAAAAAATTTTTTTTTAATTGAATTGATTCAGATTTTATGTGATGCAATTTGGTCTCTTGGGTCTTTTCCAATTCTGTGCTTCTTCCAGTGTTCCCCTCCAATAGTGCAATTTGGAAACATATCTGCCATCTGATGGTCATCCAAAACCAAGGGCCATTTTGTATTTTTCTTGGTTTCATGGTTTAGGTGGCCAAGGTCAAAGAATTCTAGTGGCCATTCTGTTCGTGATAAGTATTTCTGTATTTACTTAATCTGGTTCTCTGACTTGTAAAGGTTTTCTGTTTGTGAGATTGAACTCAAAACCCTTTTTCATGTTGCAGAACTTGGTAGATCTTGTGGTCCACTGGCATGACCCTTGAGAACAACCCACATTTACCTTCTTGCCACCTTATCATTAAGATAAGACTTTTGTGGACATCATGGGTTTCTCTAGTTCATGGAATTTAGAAGGGTTTCTTTGGATTTTGACAGTTGTTTTTGAAAATACTTTGGAGAGTTTATAGGACTGCTCAATTTTTAAAGAGAAATTGATTTTCTGCTTTATTTTTAAAAAATATTAATTTCCCCACACCAAGCATGAGTGGGGAGAATTGAGTTGTTACTTTCTGTTGAAAAGTCAAGAATCTTTCTGCTTGATCAGTACAAACAGCCTCACCTCATATTTCAGTATAAAAGAAGGCATACATATCCTTAAAGTTCATGAACGCATATGCTAAGTTTTCCATTCTTTCCTTTCTTCTCTGTTGTTGTTTCATGATTTCTAAAAGCCTCAAAGCTTTGGCTTGGAGAAGGTGGGTAAACTTATAGGTATGTGGGGCCAAGTTTAACCCTAAATCTAAAAAATAAAGTTTTTCCATTTCTGCTACAAGTCCTGTGTGTTACTTTATAATAGTTATAGCTGTCAGCAGAGCCTTAAGGTTTCCTTTTATTGTTCATTTTAGAGGATTGAATAGGAATTTGAGTATAGAGCAACGAAACTCCCCTCCCCTCAAAAAACCTACCTGTGGCAACTCATAGTTCTAATTCATTAAGAATTATCTTGTTTACATATTTTAACTTTCTTTTCAAATTTTCTTCACAGCCAATTTCCTAGCCACAGAAGAAAATGAAGCATTTCTTTTTAGGAATCAGTGATGATTCCTGCCTTTTTTTCCCTGGCTTCTTTTTTTCCTTTTCATCCCACTTGGCTCTCATCCTGCATGCGCTTGTGTATGGATCTGTGTAGAGGATTCAGTAATTAGGGGCTTCCTGAGAAGGATGTACCAGGGGTGTCCAGTGCCGAAAGTGGGCAGAGTGAAGCAGGGAGATGTTAATCTGTGAGCCATGGAAAACTAGTGGGGCCGTTGACTCAAGACAAGTACTCCCCTTTGGGGAAGCTTTCAGTCAGAATATTTCCTTAAAATGGTCCATCCCTCCCTGTGGATGGCATCCACTCCTGCGGTGACAGAAACCATTCTTAGTCCGGTTCCTGGCACATTAGTAGATACTTAGTTAATGCTTATTGATTGGTTGATTACTAGTTGGCTAGGCATATCCTGGAGGAACTATGTGCTCCCCCTGTTCCAAAACTGTATTGCATTTCAACCAGTTATGGGTTTGACAGACTTTTGTGGGTTTAGAAACCAAACCGCCATCTGTAATCTTGTATCTATGGGAAATAATAGAAGAGTGTTTTGACCCTGGGCAAATCACTTAACCACACTGAGCCTTAGACAATTCTTTTAGATTTATGATCTGTACTGTCTTCTGTAGAGGCCTTTCCCTGTGCCACTTAGCTACTAGCACTTTCCTCTCCAAGGTATTGTTGTATATATCGTTATGTGTGTGTGAATATATGAAGTTAGACACATATATAGGTATGTATGTGTATGATAGATATGTCTGGGTTATGTATATTATATATATACACACATACACATGCACACATACGCACACACTCACATGGAAGCCATAGCTGTCACCCACATATACACATATATAAACACATATACATATATTTTGTTGTTGTTCTTTAATCATTCAGTCATCCTGACTCTTTGTGATCCTGTGGGACCATAGCATGCCCATATTGTCAATGGAGTTTTCTTGGGAAAGATATAGGAGTGGTTTGCCATTTCTCTCTCCAGTGGATTAAGACAAACAGAGGTTAAGTAGATGCCGCTATATATGTGTGTATGTATGTGTCTGTGTATGTGTGTGTGTGTATATGTATATTTGTGGATCTGTGTGTATATACACACATATACATACACATGCATCTGCATGTGCACACACATTTACAAATATATGCATACATGCACACACATAGTAGTCTACCCTTAAGGAGCTTATGTTCAAATGGAGTAGACATCTCCTCTATTTGAATGCAAACTCCTTAAGATCAGGGATTATTTTTGCTAATTCTTTGTTTTCCAAAGGCCTGGTACTTAATGACACTTAATAAATATTGATGGAATGAGAATTGATGCCAGGTCTGAAGAGCATTTCCATGATGAAAGCTCTTTGAATAGGAACTGTTTTTATTGTTGTCTTTTTAACCCCAGGGCCTACCACATAGTAGGTGCTTAATAAATGCGTACCTGTTCAATTGAAGAAGTGGAATTTTAAAAATATAATATTCATACTTACAAAAAAGATTAAGTTATTAGATACGGACCAGAAAGGCAAGATGCAAAATAATTGTCTTAAAACTAATGGCTCTAGTAAAAAAAAGTCTGTGATGGGAGAAGACCCATGAATAAAATCTATGGTCTTTCTGGTGTTAGGTTATTGGAGGAAGAATAAGTTAGTGGAGGGTAATGCACCTGTGGATCAGGGTGAAACCTTTTAATGGTTTGGAAATGTCAGCCCAGAAAGGAAAGGGAATCATGAATCTACAAGATTAAAATTTTATAGTAAATGACATCATGCACCAACACTTTGGAAAGCATATGTTAAGTAGAACATTAAAAAAATTTATTAGAATCCTTTATAAAACTGATTATTAAGTTTGGAGCAAATCCTAGACTTGGAGAAACAAAAAAGAAATAAAAGCTGTTGAAGTAAAATTGCTTAATTTGTGAACATAATCAGATGATGAAATACTTTCCCTTCACTTAATAGTTTTTTATTTTTTTCCAGTTACGTTTGCAACATTCATTTTTATAAGATTTTGAGTTCCAAATTTTCCTCCCTCCCTCCCTTCCTTTCCTCTCTCTCCAAGACAGCAAACAATCTGATATAGGGTATACATGTACAATTGTGTTAAACATGTTTCCATATTAGTCATGTTGTGAAAGAAGAATCAAAAGAAAAGGGAAAAACCACAAGAAACAAAAAACAGTGAAAATAGTGTGTTTTAATCTACATTCAGACTCCACAGTTTTGTCTCTGGATGTGGACAGCATTTTCCATCGTGGGTCTTTTGGAGTTGTCTTAGATCACTGCACTTCCAAGAAGAGCTAAGTGAACCATAGCAGATCTTTGCACAATGTTGCTGTACTGTGTACGATGTTCTCCTAGTTTGGCTTACTTCACTCAACATAAGTTCATGTAAATCTTTCTGGTTTTTCTGAAATCCTCCTGCTCATCATTTCTTATTGCACAATAGTATTCCATTGTATATATGTATATGTATAGCATGTAGAGATATGTATATTATATATATGTGCATACATATGTGTGTACATATGTACGCCACAACTTGTTCAGCCATTATCCAGTTGATGGGCAATCCCATCAAATTCTAGCTCTTTGCCACCACAAAAAGAGCTACTATGAATATTTTTGTACATGTGAGTCATTTTCCCCTTTTTATCATTTCTTTGGGATACAGATCTAGTAGTGGTATTGCTGGATCAAAGGGTATGTGTAGTTTTACAACTTGTTGGGCATAGTTCCAAATTGCTCTTCTGAACGGTTGAATCAGTTCACAACTCCATCAGCAATGCATTAGTGTTCTAATTTTCCCATATCTTTTCCAACATTTATCATTTTCCTTTTCTGTCATATTAGCCAATCAGATAGGTGTGAGATGGTACTTCAAGAGTTGTTTTAATTTTCATTTTTCTAATCAAGTGACTTAGAGCATCTTTTCATGTGACTACAGATAACTCTAATTTCTTCATCTGAAAACTGGCTGTTCATATCCTTTGAACATTTATCAGTTGGGGAATGATTTATATTCTTATAAATTTGACTCAGTTCTCTACATATTTTATCAGAAGCATTGGCTATAAAAAATGTTTTCCATCTTCTTTCCTTCTAATTTTGGTTGCGTTGGTTTTGTTTGTGCAAACCTTTTAAATTTAATGTCATCAAAATTATCTATTTTGCATTGCATAATGTTCTCTAAGTCTTGTTTGGTCATAAATTCTTCCCCTGCTACATAGATCTGATAGGTAAACTATTCTTTGCTCTCCTAATTTACTTATTTTGACCTTATCTTGGTTTATGCTATGAGATGTTGGTCTATGCCTAGTTTCTGCTATACTATTTTCCAGTTTTCCCAGCACTTTTTGTCAGATAGTGAGTTCTTTTGGATTTTTCAAAGCTGGAATCTTTTGGGTTTATCAAACAATAGCTTACTATAGTCATTTACTGCTGTGTCTTATGTACCTAACCTATTCCACTGACCTACCACTCTGTTTCTTAGTCAGTACCAAATAGTTTTGATGATTGCCACTTTATAATATACTTTTAAATCTGGTATGGCTAAGCCACGTTCCCTTGCATTTTTTTTCATTAATTCTCTTGATATTCTTGATCTTTTGTTCTTCCAGATACATTTTTTTTTTTGCTATTTTTCCTAACTCTGTAAAACAACCTCTTAGTTTGTTTGTTATGGCACTGAATAAATAAATTAAATTAGGTAGAATTGTCATTTTTTGTTATATTAGCTTGGCCTACCCATGAGAAATGGATATTTTTCCAGTTGTTTAGATCTGACTTTATTTGTGTGAAAAATGTTTTATAATGGTGTTTATAATTCCTGAGTTTATCTTGGCAGATAGACTCCCATAGACTCCCAAATATTTTATGTTGTCTATAATTATTTTAAAAGGAATTTCTCTGTTTACTTTTTGCTGCTGAGCTTTGTTGGTCATATATAGAAATGCTGATGATTTATGTACATTTATTTTTTATTCTATAACTTTGCTAAAGTTAATTGTTTCAAGTAGTTTTTTAGTTGATTCTCTAGGATTCTCTAAGTATGCCATCATATCATCTGGAAACAGTGATTGTTTTGTTTCCTTGTTGCCAATTCTAATTCCTTCAATTTCTTTTTCTTCTCTTATTGATAAAGCTAACATTTCTAGTACTGAATAAGAGTGGTGATGGTGGGCATCCCTGTTTCATCCCTGATCTTATTGGGAAAGCTTCTAGTTAATCCCCATTACAAATAATGCTTGCCGATAGTTTTAAATAGATTCTACATATCGTTTTAAGGAAAACCTCATTTATTCCTATGCTCTGTAATGTTTTAAATAGGAATAGGTGTTGTATTTTGTCAATAGCCTTTTCTACATTTATTGAGATAATCATATGATTTTTGTTAACTTATTTATTGATATGGTGAATTATGCAGATAGTTTTCCTAACAGTGAACCATCTCTGCATTCCTGGTATAACGCCTACCTGGTCATAGTGTATTATCCTCATGATAAATTGCTGTAGTCTCTTTGCTAGTATTTTATTTGACATTTTTGCATCAATATTTATTAAGGAAATTGGCCTATGAATTTCTTTCTCTCTTTTGACTCTTCCTGGTTTAGATATCAGCACCATATTTGTGTCATAAAAAGAATTTGGTAGAACTACTTTTTTGCCCATTTTATATAGTATTGGAATTAATTAGTCTTTAAATGTTTGGTAGAATTCGCTTATAAATCCATCTGGCCCTGGAGATTTTTTTCTTAGGGAGTTAACTGATGACTTGTTCAATTTCTTTTATAAAATGAGGTTATTTAAGTATTTAGTTTCTTCTTTTAATCTGGGCAATCTATAATTTTGTAAATATTCATTCATTTCACTTAGATTGTCAGATTAATTGGCATACAGTTGGGCAAAATAGCTCCTAATTATTGCTTTAATTCACTCTTTTCATTTTTGATACTGGTAATTGTTTTCTTCTTTCTTAATCAGATTAACCAAAGCTTTATTTTATTGTTTTTTCCCCCATAAAATCAACTCTTAGTTTTATTTATTAGTTTAATATCTTTCTTCAAATTTTATTAATCTATCCTTTGATTTTCAGAATTTCTAATTTGGCATTTAATTGAGGATTTTAAATTTGTTCTTTTGCTACCCTTTTTAGTTGCATACTCAATTCATTAACCTGCTCTTTATTTTATTCACATAAGCACTTAGAGATATAAAATTTCCCCTAAGAACTGCTTTGGCTGCATCCCATAAATTTTGGTATGTTGTCTCATTTTTGTCATTCTCTTCGATGAACTTATTGATTGGTTCTGAGATTTGTTGTTGACCCACTCATTCTTTAGGATTATATTACTTAATTTCTAATTAATTTTAGTCTCTTTTTCCATGGGCCTTTATTACATGTAATTTGATTGTAACATGATTTGAAAAGGATTCGTTTAATATTTCTGCCTTTCTTCATTTGATTGTGAGGTTTTTATGTCCCAATATGTTGTCAGTTTTCATGTAAGTACCGTGTACTGTTGAGAAAAAAGGCATATTGCTTTCTGCCCCTATTCATTTTTTTTTTCCAGTGGTCTACCAAATCTAATTTTTCAAAAATTTTATTCACCTCCTTAACTTCTGTCTTGGTTATTTTGGTTAGATTTATCTAGTTCTGAGGGTCCCCCACTAGTATTGTTTTGCTATTTCTTCCTGTAACTCACTTAACTTCTCCTCTAAGAATTTGGGTGCTGTACCACTTGGTATATATGTATTTAGTATTGATATTACTTCATTGTCTATGGTACCTTTTAACAAGATGTAATATCCTTTCTTATCTCATTTAATTAAATCTATTTTTGCTTTTACTTTGTCTGAGATCAGGATTGCTACACCTGCTTTTTTTACCCTTAACTCCAGGTGAAGCATAATATATTCTGCTCCAGCCTTTTACCTTTACTCTCTATGTATCTCTCTGCTTCAGTTGTGTTCTTGGTAAACAACATATTGTAGGATTCTAGTTTTTGATCCACTCTTCTATCTGCTTCCATTTTGTGGGAGAGTTGATCCCATTCATATGCACAGTTATGATTATTGTGTATTTCCCTCCAGCCTATTTTTCCGTTTATAGTTTTCTTTCTCCTTTGACCCTGTCCGACTTCACCAGTGTTTTGCTTCTGACCACTGCTTCCCTCAGTTTGCCCTCCCTTCTACCTGCCCCTCCCCCTTTCCTTTTCTTTCTCTTCTCCTCTGACTTCCCTATGGGGTAAGATAAATTTCTATACTCAACTGAAGGTGTATGTTATGTATGTTATTCCCTCTTTGAGTCAAATTCAATGAATAGGGTTAAACAATGCTTATCCACTCCTTTTCCTCTATTGTAGCAGGTCTTTTGCACCTCTTCAGATCATATAATTTACCCTATTCTGCCTCTCCGTTTCCTCTTCTCACAGCAGAATACTTTTTTCACCCCCTTTTTTATATCATCACATCAAAGTCAGCTTATACCCATTCCCTCTGCCTATATATGCTCCTTCTCATTGCTCTAATAGAGATGCATTTCTCAAGAGTTGCAAGTATCATCTTCATATGTAGGGAGGTAAACAGTTTAACTTTACTGAATTTTTTTTCTTTCTTATTTACCTTTTTATTCTTCTCTTGAGTCTTGTATTTAAAGATCGAATTTTCTGTTCAACTCTAGTCTTTTCATCAGGAAAGTTTGAAAAATTCTTTGTTTCGTTGAAGTTCCATCTTTTCCCCTGAAGGAGTATGCTCAGTTTTTCAGGGTAGTTGATTCTTGGTTGTAATCCAAGCTTCTTTACCTTCCAGAACATCATATTCCCAGTCCTCTGATCCTTTAATGTAGAAGCTGCTAAGTCTTGAGTTATCTTGACTGTGGATCCTTGATATATGAATTTCTTTCTTTATGTATTTCTTTAGTATTTTTTCCTTGACCTGATAATTCTGGAATTTGGCTACAATATTCCTCTGAGTTTTCATTTTGGAATCTCTTTCAGGAGGTGACCTGTAGATTCTTTTAATTATTATTTTACCCTCTGATTCTAGGATATCAGGGCAGTTTTCCTTGATCATTTCTTGAAAGATGTGTCCAGGCTCTTTTTTTTTAATCCTGACTTTCAGGTAGTCTAATAATTCTTAAATTATCTTACCTGGGTTCTGGCCAGTTGTTTTTCAATGAACATTTTTAATGTTTTTTCATTCTTTTGATTTTATTTGACAGATTCTTGATGTCTCATAGAATCTCAAGTTTCCACTTGCTCAATTCTTATTTTTAGGAAATTATTCAGTTAGCTTTTGTGCCTTCTTTTCCATTTGGCCAGTTTTGCTTTTAAAGGAGCTGTTTTCTTCAGTGGATTTTTTTCCAATTTGGCCAATCAATTTTTTAAAGAATTGTATTGTTCATTCAATTTTTGTCCTTCCTCTTCCAAGCTATTGACTGTCTCATACAAGAGACTCTCTTTTCAATACAACTCTCATTTCTTTTCCCAATTTTTCTTCTACCTCTCTTACTTGATTTTCAAAATCCCCTTTGAGCTTTTCCAAGAAGATTTTTGGGGCTTGAATCCAATTCATATTCCCCTTTGAGCCTTCAAATGTAGACTTTTTGACGTTGTTGTCTTCTTTTGAGTTTGTGTTTTAATCTCCCCTGTTGCCATGGTAGTTTTCTATGGTCAGGGCTCTTTTCTGTTTTTTTTTTTTTTGCTCATTTTTTTATCCCATTTCATGACTTAAAATTGAATTCTGCTCCAGGGACATAGAGGGGCATTGTCCCAAGCTTCTTGCACTGGAGGCCAGGGGCCTGGTCACTGGCTTTCATTGCTGGGGCCTCAATTACTGGCAACTTTCCCACTGCACTGGGGTATCCAGGCCTAGTCACCCCTGTTGTGCTGGGGTTCTGGGGATGGCAGTTGGTTTTCTGCACTGGGGTTGGAGGCCTCACAGCTGGCCTGCTGAGCCAGGACCATGGTGCCTCTGTGCTGATATGTGCTGTGACAAAGAGGCTCCTGCTATCTTGTCCAGCCATGGGCTGTGTTGGGCTGTGCTCTCCTTTTATTCAAGTGAGACAGATCTTTCCTGAAGCCCTCCTAAGTTACCTTAAGCTGGAAAATTCTTTCACTCCACCTTTTTCTGGTGCCTGCCATTCTAGAATCCATTTAGAGGCTTTATTTAATGTTGTTTCTGAGGGAAAATGGAGAGAGTTAGGCAACTTCCTGGATTTTCTCCATCATCTTGACTCCTTCCTGCGCCCCCCCCCCCCCATGAAATACTTTAAAATTTGTAAGTCAGTGTTGTTATTGGAAGAAATGCTTCCAAGCCATAACTCATAAGGAATTACCTTTAGAACTCTCACCTATGTTACTTATTTCACAGATATGAGTTCAGTTTTGTGACTTGGAGTCAGAAGCCCAGGGTTCTAGTGCCAACTTCCATTCCTTATAGCTCTGTGACATTTGGAAAGACTCATCCTTTTTGGACTTTGGATTTCTGCTAGTAAAATGAAGGGCTGGACTAAGTGATGTCTGATGTTCCTTCTAGCTTTAACATGCTGTGATTGTATAGTATTCCAATCACATGTCCCTTCTGTTTTTTCCTCCATGCATTTTGGAGGGTTGGGGAAAGGGTGGCAGCTAGATTTGGGGGCAAAGTGCTGACCTTAGCTAGCCCTGACCCATTCTACATCCCCTATATGAAAAATGATATTGGAGATATTGAGGCTATAGACATGGAAGAAACTTTCTTTCTGGCTGCAGTACAATGATGTGTTTTTACATTAGGAGTTGAAAACCAAGTTGTCAAGAAAGAAGGGTGGGCAATTTGACAATTTTTTCATACCAGTGCAAGAAGATTGGGCTTAATTTTGGCCAGTCGACCAATATTGCTTCACCGGTATCAGAGGACCCAAGTGTCGTGTCCATTTTTTTTAGTGGTGTATAACAGTAAATTTAATCTAGAATGGTCTTATACATGGGGAGCCATTAATTTACTTGGTATTTTTAAACAGCCATCAGAGTGGAGTTTTTCCCTTTCTAGGGCAAGGAAAGAAAACTCTGATTCATGCATCTCAGAAGATTATGGTTGCTAGGAGATTCTCCTTTCTCTCTTAATGTTAGTCTTTTTTGTTTCTACACATTGAGTTAAAGAAGTGGTCTTGCTCCTTTTTCATTTCTTAAATTGAGGATCTCTTTCATTTGATCCATTTAGTTACTTTAAATTCTTCATTATTGTCATTAACTGGGCTTGCTTATTGATTTATTATTATGTTTGGCACAGCCCTGTACCTATCAGAGGGCAGATGTCATTTTTATCTCAGAGGTATAATGATCTCATCTGGGAAGAGAGTATTGTCAATACAGTAACTATAATGAAAATTTACTTATTACTCTGATATAGAGTAACCCCCAGGGCAAACCAGGTGTTGTTAAATGAGTAGTTTCAGCTGGTGTGGCTTTAAAAAAATCAATTCTTCATTTACCACTTGACTTTGTCTTTTTGGGGGATGGGTGGGATGGGGGAAATGTCTTTCTGAATCTTAAATTCATTAAATTAATAAGCATTAATTATTTAAAATAAGTGGCTTCAGCCATAACTAATGATCCCAAATTATTAGTCTCCTCGATTCTGCTCAGAGTTCTAGTTCTTTATTGCCTCCTGCCAGGTAGATAACTCCATTTAGTTGTCTTGTTTATCAGCACCCCCAGTTCAACAAGTCCTGAGCAGAACTTCATTTTCTTTACCCCCAAACCTGCTCTCATACTCTAATTTCCCTGTTTCTATTAATAACATCATCTTTCTCCCACTCACTCAGACTTGTGCGATCATCTTTGGAATCAGCCTTGGAATCATCTTGGAACTTTCCTCCTTTTTCCACCTGTCTGATCTGTCACCAAATCCTCTGTAATATTTCTAGTATCTCTTCTCGAAAATTTCCACTGCCACTGCTGCTGTTTAGGACTATTGTTATAATTTCCTTAGGGGTCTTCCTGGTTTTAGTTTACAAACTCTCCACTCTTTCCTTCCACAACTACCACAGTTGTCTTTTTCTTGCACTGTGGGGACCATGTTATTTCTCTAGTTAAAAATCTCTGGTGGCTCTTTGTTGGCTGTCTCATCATTTCTGGTGTTTGAGGCTCTCTACTCTGATGTTTCCAGTCTTTGCAGCCTTTTCATAGACTACTTCCTTCGTTCCACATACTTTGCATTCCAGCCAAATTGGACCATTCTCTGTCCCTTAGTCCCATTTTACCAGTTCCTACCTCTGCACCTTTGCTTACTCCTTTCCTCAAGTCTGAAATAGAAACCTCTCTTGCCTAGACTTCATTTGTGGGAGTCCTGTTTATTGAAGTCTTTCCCTTCCTAATCCTGGTGTCTTCTTATGCTGTTGATAAATGGAATAGAATCCAACAAAAGAGCAGGTTCCTAAGGGTGTGTGTGTGTCTTCCATAAGGCATGTGCTTGGCCATCTCTTGTTCTGACACATTGACTGTATCTTGATTGAAGTTATTATTGAGGCCATGTTTACCAAAAGCAGGAAAGGGTAATTAATGTAGTGAATGGCAGATTTTGGGTCCAAAATGATCTAGCAAGACAAATTGGTGAGCTTCATTGAGGGGTAGCTAGAGGGGTTCAGTGAATAGAACAGGGACTGAGAGTCAGGAAGACCTGAGTTCAAACTTCAGCCTCAAACACTTACTGGCCTCTGATCCAAGTCATTTAACATCTGTTTGCCTCTTTCCTTATTTGTAAAATGAGGATAATAACAGAACCTCCCTCCCATGGTTAGGATGATCAAATGAGATAGTGTTTATAACACTCTTAGCATGGCGCCTGGCACATAGTGGGCACTATATAAATGTTAGCTATTGTTATTATATTAAAGATGAAATTTATTATGGATGAAATCCATAGCGGCACACATGAAATAGGGTCATACAGTAAACAACATAAATATAGAAAATATAGCTAAAGTGATTCACGTGAAAAAAGCCCTCTGAGATTCAGTGGATTGTAAATTCCATGTGAATCAACAAGACGATGCAGCAGCCAAGTTCAGACAGTCTTAAGATGCATTTATTAATAATACATTTATTATTATATAACATAATATATTAAATATCAGTATTAGTTACTATGCCTTTATTAATTAATTAATGCATTTATTGATAATGTGTGTTCGTCCTTTGTTGCCAAAGAAGACCATGCCATCAGAGAAATGATGACATGACTTGCGCTTGACTTTGTTTTGAGTGAGGGAGGGCTGTGCAGGTCACCAGCCTCACTTCTCCAGAGCCATATTAATAATAGCAAGTGTCCAGAAGAAGGAAGGTGCAGAAGTCAGACATCATCTGTACTATTAGCTCAAGTTGTAAGCACACACTCTTAAGAATGACATTGACAGACTAGAGAACACTAGAAGGAGGTTGACTAGGATGGGAATGAGTCTGGAAACTTAGGTCTTGTGAGGACCATCTTACTAATTTAGAGAAGATTCAGGTCACGTGACATGGGTGTCAAATCAGCTAGCAATTATCAAGCCCATACTATGGGCAGGCGCTATGTTTAGCACCAAGAATAGAAGTACAAATAGAAAGACAGATAGTCCTTTCCCTTAAGAAGTATTCTAATGAAAGAAGACAGCATATTAAAGGAAGTTGAAAAGGGTGATGGGGAGAGAGGAAGGTGAATAGCCCTGGGGGGATTATAGGGAAAGTCCAAAAGTCTGAAGAGGGATCAAGACTGGACATTCTTCTTAAAATGGGGTCTTGAAGAACCAGCCAATCAGAGGGGCGAGGTCATAGAGGCACAGGGTACTTCTATTTAAATTCTATTTAAATCTTCTATAGGAAGCCTTTCCCCCTCCCTCTGAGTTCCATTGCCTTCCCTGTACTGTTTTCTGATTTATCCTGTATATAGCTTATGTATGTTTATCTGTCATGTATCTATATGTGGATACATTATCTTGTATATAGCTTTTTTTTTGTTTCCTTCATTAGTTTGTGAACTCCTTGGGGCAGACTGTCTTTTTTGTCTTTTTAAATTCCGGGCACTTTAAATTCCAGTGCGTGGCTCGTCCTAGGTGCTTAAGAAATGATTATTGACTGACTGGTGTGTGAAGTTACATTGTGTTTTCAAATACTTGAAGGATTGTCATGAGGAAGATCTTGTGGGCTGATGCTATTTGGTTCCAGAAATCCAAAGGAGGATTAAGATTAATAGATAGAAATTATCGCAAAGAGGGTCTGGGTTTAGCATAAAGACTTCCTAAAAATTAATGAAATTCCTATGTAGAATAATTGTTGCCTTTTGCCAGAGTGATTCCCCCTATTCCCAGAAGCAAATAAGCAGCAGCTAGGTGACTATCCCAGACACTATCGAGGGGTTTCTTGCATAACTTAAGAACTGATTTCTAATTTCCGTTCTAGCTCCAGTGACTTGTTGATAATTGTAGGAAGATGAAGTAATAGCCATAAATAGAGCCTCAATTTTACATTAGTTATCCATTTGAAGCTTTGCTTCTGTCAGCTGGGAATATTTTCAGTTTGGTGGTCATGGGTTAAATCATTTAAACCTCTCTAGGCCTCAATTTCCTGGGTTTTTAAAGATGATGCCAGAGAAATGTCAGCTCTGGCAAATCCTACCAATCTGGAAAGGCTTCAGATACAGGCTTAATAATGGGATGTGTGTCTGTTGTCCAAAGACCAGCTTAGTTAAGTTCCGAGATGCTCACTGCTAGGTTGGCTGCAGAGTGATGAATTTTTTGGCCACAATAATTCTTAGGGAAAATAATCTCCCAAGTCACAGAGTGATTGTAGTCTATATCAGTTGAGAAAGTATCCATAATGACAAAATTATAGACAGTTTGAGTTACTGAAGGAAGAAAATGAAAGTTTGGACTTTCATCGTTCAGTTATTTCATTGTGTCTGACTTTTTGTGACCCCATCTGGGGTTTTTTGACAAAGATGCTGGAGTGGTTTGCCATTTCCCTTTCCAGCTCATTTTACAGATGAAGAAACAGAGGCAAACAGGGTGAAGTGACTTGCCCAGGGTCACATAGTTAATAAGTGTCTGAGACTGGATTTGAACTCAGGTCTTCCTGATTCCAGGTCCGGCACTCCATCCACTGTACCACCTAGCTGCCCCCAGAAGTTTGGACTAGATCATTTCTAAGGTTCTTTCCAATTTGAACATTCCAGGTCAGGTATTTGTGGGCCATTTGTCAAGTGGAGCTCGGCCATCTTTTCCTTGCCTTGCCTGACCTCTAGTGGAGGTGTAAATGAGCACTGATGTAAGAGCCACAGTTAGAAGCCAAGATCTTGGAAAATGCCAAGCATGAATAATCGATCTCAGTAATCAAGAGTTTATTTCTCCCATCCCTTAGCATATTTTTATGACTGACTTTAATCTTCAAAATTTCTGGTCCATGAGTTGCTTAAATGCATAACTTTTATACTCTATCTTTTCTTTCCCCATTTGTTACACTCAAGAAGCATTTCATCCAAAAAAGTTGGTCAACAGTTCAATAAACAATCATTCAGGGCTCTATATTAGTGAAAAAATGTGTTTTTGAAGCATAACCTTATTTCATTCAAGTGTCATGAATAGGAGTCTGCTTAGGCTCCAGAAGTAGATTCAGGTGCTATGTCTGACACATCCTTGCAGTGTTCCACTGGCCCAGCGACTTCACTTTTCAATGCCCCGGGCAACTCCAGAATTTGAAGTTGTCAAACTGGTGGGAGTCTACTTTGGTAGAAGGAATTTCCTCCTGTCATATGCCAGTGATAGCACAGGTGCAGATCAAAACGTTTGTGTTTTTTTTTTTTAAATTTCAGTTGACAAATGACAGTTTGTTACATTTAAGTACTAAAAGAAAATATCTTGACATTTTCTATTGGGAGTTTTGTGCCTATTTGCAGTATTATTCAACTGTTTTAAAATGGAAAAAACATTTGCTTCACTTTGTTTAAGCATAGGAAGAAAATAGGTTATGAACTTTGAAAACTGAAACCAGTTATCCATTTTATATGAGTAGAAATGAATAAAGTTTTGGATTGGAAGATATAGTAAAAGCTTGTTCTTTTGAAAAAAGAAAAGGAATTAGAAATGATGAATTTCGCATTAGCCAGGTTAGAGAATTGGAGTTTTATTTTTCTTTGACCCAACTGATGGAAATGAACAAGGTGTGACTTTATGTAGATTTTGTGGATGTGTTGGAAATCCGTCCAGGACCTTGTTTCACAAATTATGGCCTTATTCTTGTTTATTCAGTCATCCCTTTTTGATTAGCCTCACTTGCTTCATTCCTCTCTATCCTAAGAAAATCTCCACTATCTCTCTACTTTGCTCTTCCCCAAATGACCTTCCCATCTTTTTCTTTTATTGCAAACTTCATGAGAGAGTTGTTTATGCTTGCCTCTCCTTCCTTCCTTCCTTCCTTCCTTCCTTCCTTCCTTCCTTCCTTCCTTCCTTCCTTCCTTCCTTCCTTCCTTCCTTCCTTCCTTCCTTCCTTCCTTCCTTCTTTCCTTCCTTCCTTCCTTCCTTCCTTCCTTCCTTCCTTCCTTCCTTCCTTTCTTCTTTCCTAGTTCTTAGCTCCTTGCAATTTTGTTTCTACCTCTATTGAAAATACTCCCTTTCTAAGGTAATTGGTGACTCTTATTACCTCATCTTTTCTTCAGACTACATGGGAGTTCTTTGATTTCTCATCAGCATTGGATGTGCTAGGCTACTCTTCTTCCTTTTATTTTTCTCCCCATGGTCTTAGTTATCTTTCCTCCTCTCTTCTACTTTGGCTGGTTTATCTTTCTAATCTTGCCTCCTTAGTCACCAAGTCTTACTGATATTTCTCCTCTGTGTCTCCTGCCTCTGCATCTTCCTTTCAAATTCTTCTGCCATTACAATAGTTGAGGCCTTTATTACCCCATAACCTGTTATTTGAATAGCCTTGTAACTGCTCTTCCTGCCTCTTGTTTCTAATCATGTCCCACCCTTACTCAGAAACCTTCAATAGTTCTTCACATCATTGGTATGATATCCTGGGGTCCTCTGGGATCTGGCCATTTCAGTCTTCTCTCCCACTGCTTTTCCAACAGGTAGCCAAACAGTGCTCATGATGACTTTGATGTGGCTTTTCCACTTTAGTGCCTTGTGATGTTCCTTCAACTGAAATGGCCTTCTCTCTCATCTCCATTTGTCATAATCCTACCCTAATGCTTTGCTCTAGTTCACATGCCAGTTCTCCCATGAAGCAAAATATCCTTTAGCAAAACTGCCTTCTGTGCTCTCGAACCATTTTCTTTATCCACATTCTGCCTGGTATTACAACTGCTTGTGCAGGTTTAATTTGCTTTTACTGGATTGTCAGCTCCTTCAGGGAGGAAAACTAAGATATTTTCCCCCTGCCTTTTTACCCAGCTGCCTAGGTCAAGTAACTAAAGTCCAAACTCCTAAGCAAGGCTTTCCAGGCTATCCATCTAGGTCCTCAGCCTTATCTCCCACTACTCATCACTACTCTATACTTCAGAAGCATTTCCTGCCTTTATTGCTTTGCCCATCCTGTCCTCTATTTCAGAATGCCCTTTCCCTCTAGTCTCCACCTATGACTAAGCATCTCCCCAGGTCTAGCTTAAATCCTACTTCCTTCAGGAAACTTAACCCTGGTCGTGTTGGATTCTGCTGCCTCGTCTGCCTTTTCATCGTACTTTTACCATTCGTATCCAGTTCTGTCTTGTATTTTAACTGTGACTGTATGATGGAAAGCAGAGCTCTGATGTTGGCTAGGTAACCTTGAAGGGACCAGTTATCTTCCCTTGGACTTAGTTCCTTCAGACATTAAAAAAGAGAATTAGACTGAATGTCTCTTGAATCCTCTTCCCGCTTTAGATCTATGATCGTTTGAGTGACAGGGAGAAAGAGAAGAAGAAAAAGTGGAGTGGGGAGCTGGCTCTCTACTAGAGTGCTAAATCTGCTCTAGTGTGGAGAGCTTTGGTCATTCTTATTCTTCACATTGTTGTGCATGTAGCAGACTCTTAATCCAAGAAGCAGAAGGGTGGTATTTAGCCTTAGTCTTATGTTGATCATCCCCTCTTTTTTTCACTCTCCATACGGATATCCATGTCACTGTTATTCTTGTCTGCCCTTTCCATCTCTTCCAATTGAACTTTCTAACCCTACAGATGATCAGTGAAGCTGTCTAGCTACTTCTGATTTTCTTGGGTATTATGAACATTTCCAAGTTCTTTTTAGCACTGAAATTCAGTTGGCTATGGCTCAAGAGGTGAAACAGGCAATGGTGGGTCAGTTACACAAGGGCAGTTTGGAAAGGCTAGAACCATGTAACATTTTTCCTTGCATTAGGTAATAAAGTGTGCAATCTGAGGTTTAATTTTCAGGCTGAATGAAGGTCTCTGTTCTCGGAGTGAATGGTGTTCATTCTGTTCCTTTGCCTTATTTAAATGTAAACTATAAGTAGTGAGGCCATTCCTTTTCTTTATTACCTGAAATCGAATGCACTCTGGCTATATTACATTAGTAAAAAAAAAAAGAACCATTTTAAAATTAGAATCATAGAATTTAGAGGCAGAAATGTCTGTAGAGATCATTAGTGGTGCTTTTTTCTTAAGGCATAGCTACAGTTTCTGTCAGGTATAGGAA
This sequence comes from Notamacropus eugenii, assembly GCF_028372415.1. Lineage (NCBI taxonomy): Eukaryota > Metazoa > Chordata > Mammalia > Diprotodontia > Macropodidae > Notamacropus > Notamacropus eugenii. Next base: position 75,653,848 of record NC_092874.1, read on the forward strand.
TAATGAATCAGTGATTAAAAACCATGTGGCTTGACTATTAAAGATATGTCAGCTGCGCTATCCTTTCATATACAAATGCTTGAAGGATTCATTATTTTAGGGGGAAGGAGATTCCTGATGTGGGACCTCATTCAACTAATGCAGATTACAAATCATGTTGCTAAGGATCAGGATGGCATTTGAACTCATTTCTTTCTGGTCTACTCCCATCATGTAGAATCTCATAATTACTGAACTTTTTAAAGTTACCATTTTATCTACAAATTGTAATAGTAGCCTCAAAGTACACTTTGCCTCTGTGTCTTGAGCTACTTTGAAAGCCTTGAGAAACTTCATAGGAGCTGTGAAACTCTGTTTGAAAGGGAGGATATTTTAGCTATCAGTTGTAGACTACATCAGTTTTGCTGTCAATTGCATTTCCTGGGGAAAGAAAGCTCATTCATAGAGGTTTAACATCAGCATTTACTGATTTATCGAGTTCACTTCACTCAGTGAAGAAAGATTGCTGGAAGATTTTGGTTCAAATATCACTTCTGGTGCTTGCCTTGCATGTAATCTTTCCCTCAGTGGGCTTCAGCTACTTTCTCTGTAAATAAGGGGTCTTAGATTAGTTGATCTCAAAGGACCTTTGCAGCTCAAAATCTTTTGGCATTATTACATAGGATCATTTGAGGAAGACATTGTGCTAGAAATAACTCTGCACTGAGAATCTGGAGACTGTCATTCTAGACCTGGTTATTCTACTAAGCAACCAGCTTGACAAGGTCATTCGGTCTCTCTTGGTTTTAGTTTTCTTATTAGTAAAACAAATCAATGGTTCCATATTATATGTATAGTCCAGTCTAATTCTGCCATATTAGGATTCTGTGATTATTATTATCTTAATTAAAAGAACATTGTGGCTTACTAATGTACCACTCCAGTGCTTCCTTGGGGTATTGAAAGTGATTCTCAGTTTTTTATGTCTGGATCAGCAGTGCATGACCTCTGGTCCACTTATTTGACAATTGAAGAAACCAAGACTCAGGTTATAATCTCTCTAGATCTCACTGTCGTCAGCTGTCAAATAAGGGGGATGGACTAGATAACCTTGGAAAAGGTCTCCTTCATTTCTAAATCTATGGTCCTATGACATTTTACCAAGTTGGAGAGGCTTTTGACTATAGGCTGAATAACAGGCTTTCTGGTATCCAAGATCTAACCTAAGTTCACAGTTTCATCTCTGATGGTTGGTCATCAGGTGATGATTTGAGGGGCCAGGGGTCACCATAGCTAATTAAACTATCCACAAAAGCAATGCTTCTTAAAGCTTTTCTACTGGTGACCCCCTTTAGGGTTTAGGCAGCGTTTGTTGGTGTTGCATGGCCTGGGGGCATGCACAGTGCAAAGTGCATATGCTTTGTGTTCAGAACCAAGACTGCAGTGAAGTTTTGAGCCATATGGGCAAGAGGTGCCAGAAACACTTCAGATTCATTATACATTGAATTTTTTATTAGTTTTTGGCCGTTGTGTGTTTCTAGATTTTTACTGTTGCCAAATTTTTCTTTTGCAACCCACAGTTTAAAAAGCACTTCATTAAGACGTGAAGCATTGCCCCCTGCATCATAGGACTCATACTAGTGGAAATATATATTCTTGAAATGTTAAGGAAGCATGAAGGTAAAGGCAGCTGGGTGGCATGATGGAAAGAGTGCTGGACCTGGAGTCAGGAAGACCTGAGTTTGAATTCTGCCTCTGACACTAAGGTTTTAAGAACTTGGTCAAGTCACTTAACCTTTGTCTCAGTTTCCTCAGTTCCAAAATGGGGATAATAATAGCACTTGCTGCTCAAGGTGGTAGGAAGTTAATACGAACTGTTTGTGTGAATTAGCAGGAACTTTGCACCCCTTAAAGCCCTAAATAAATGCTAGATATCATCAACAATAACAGTGCCATCATCATCATCATCATCATCATCTCATATTTTCAGAGCTGGAAGAGAGTTCATCTGGTTCAATTCCTACTCTTATAGGTGAGGAAACTGAGTCCCAACATGGCTTGCCCAATGTCAGCCAGAAGTAAATGGCAGGGCTGGGATTTTAATCCAGTCCTTCTGACTCCAGAGCCAGCACAAACCATAATCATAATAACTCACATTTATATTGAACTGTAAGGTAGAACATTAGCTCCTTGAGGGCAAGGTCCGTTCTTTTTTTTCTTTGTGTACTGAGAACAATGCTCTGCACCTGAGTGAATCTTCACTGTTGAACTGAATGAAAAAATGAAAAACAAAAGACATTTACTGAACACCTAACATAGATTTCCTGACTCTGAGTTTAGTGTTCTTTACTATGCCAAATATGTATGTGTATATATTATATGCATGTGAATATACCTATATATGCATGTCATGTATATGTACACATACACATGTGTACAATTTTACTTTTAAATTAATTTTAGTGAAGTTGAATTTCTTCTAATTTTTATTGTTGCTGTTACAACTTCATTGAAGTGAAGTTGTACTGATTGGTAACTTTATTCAAAATGTTTTCATTCTTGTTTCTGTTTGAAACAAGAAGTGTTAGAGAAGATTATAGTGGGTTGTTTGGCCTTACTTTCTGTGCTTGTCTTAGTGTGGCGGTTCTTGTGTATGATACAGTCTCAATTAATTTCAGCATTAGAAAATAGAGCCAGTACTTAGCTTAGCTTAGCTTCCAGTACTGCCCTTCCTTGCTTGCCTCCATATTCATTTCACGTTCGCAGGAAAGAGTAGCCTCCTCCCCAAATTTGGTATTGCCATCATCTGGTTTCCCTACAAGATCAGAATCTTCTCTTTTAGAGGAGATTTGAATAAAAGGAAACATCTGACTCTGGGCCTTTTGTTTTCATTGACTGTCAAAAGTTCAGCTTGTGTCCATTTCTCAGATGAGCAAGGTACAGAATACAGTGGATTCTGTGACTGTCTTTCCTTGGAATTCAGGGTAAATAGAAACCTGTTTTTCATTGGTGATAGAAGGTGATCTGTAGACATGCAGTTAAGATAGTTTTATTCCCTTTCTCTATGCATATAGTTAAAAATATTACCCTGTGCTTTGATCCAAGAAAAATGCAAAACAGTGTATTCTCAGATGTTGTTTTTCTGGGTAATCTACAGGAACCTCCTGAAAATGCTCTTCCCCAGCATTGTAAACATTTAAGCATGGTTTCCAATGGAAATTAGTCAGTGATCTCAGAAGTTTTCTTCAGAAGCACCACACTCCATTGTTTCCAAGAGCTCTACCGGTTTCTTGAATTTGTATTAAAGCAGATGCTTATCTGCTCTTGAATCTGGAAGTTAACATTTTTAGCAGAACTTGAGAAGGATTCTTTATTATGTGCACCTAGATTTTGGGGAAAGGCACTAATTCTGTCCTCTTCTGCCTTTTGCCTATCTTGCTGTTTGAGTCACCCTCAATATATTTGGTATTCTTAGGGCTGTGGTGATAGATGCCATTCATGGTGGGAGGGAGTGAGGTGTGCTGGAAAGAACTCCAGATTCAGAGACCTGAGTTTTAATTCCAGTTCTGCCACTAAACCAGCTGTTTCCGACTTGTAGCAACTGACTTAATTCTCTGGGTTTTAATTATCTCATCTATAAAATGAGTAGCTCTCTAAGGTCCTCCTAACTTGAATGTTCCATGAATCATTTATAAACTGAAAAGATGTGATGGGGATTTCTGTTCCTTTTTCATCTTCAAAGTGCAGTATCTTATAGTGCTCATTGTGCTTCTGATTAGGAATTGAAATAATGACCAAGAAGCCCAGAAATCATGATACCTGTTCACTAGATTCACTGTTCCGCATCTGTAAACAAGAACATTGACCCCATGAATCAGATTTCTTTTTTTTTATTATTTTTTAATGTTTAACAATCACTGCCATACAATTGAGATTTTATCCCCCCCACACCTACCCCCCACTACCCCCCTCCCTCCCCACGACTGCATACAGTTCTGTATAGGTTCTACATATACTTTCCTATTGAGTATATTTTCACTATAGTCATGCTATGTAGTCAGACTAAAATAAATGAAAGAAATCATATAACAAATCAAAACATGATACACAAACACATACACATACACAAACATGATCTGCTACATTTTGTGAATGACTTCAATATTTCTTTCTCTGAGTGTGGAAGGCATTTTGCCTTGAGAACCACCTTTGGGATTTTTTTTTTTATAAGAAGTTTTTGCATTATTACAAAATTCCAAGTCTACCAGAAAAAACTCTCGCACACTGTGGTCGTTGCTGTGCACAAAGTTCTCCTGGTTCTGCTCCTTTCACTCAGCATCAGGTCATATAAGTCCTTCCAGGCCTCTCTGAAGTCTTCTTGTTCATCATTTCTTATGGCACAATAGTACTCCATTACATTCATATACCATAATTTATTCAGCCATTCCCCAATTGATGGACATCCCCTTGACTTCCAGTTTTTGGCAACTACGTAGAGTGCTGCTATAAATATTTTTGTACCTGTGGGACCCTTTCCCATTTTTATGGTCTCTTGGGGATATAGTCCTAGTAGCGATATTGCTGGGTCAAAGGGTATGCACATTTTTGTAGCCCTTTGGGCATAGTTCCAAATTGCTCTCCAGAATGGTTGGATGAGCTCGCAGCTCCACCAACAATGAATTAGTGTTCCAACTCTCCCACATCCTCTCCAGCATTTATCATTTTCTTGTTCTGTCATGTTTGCCAATCTTATAGGTGTGATGTGGTACCTCAGAGTTGTTTTGATTTGCATCTCTCTAATCAATAGTGATTTAGAGCATTTTTTCATATGATTATAGATATCTTTAATTTCTTCCTCTGAAAATTGCCTGTTCATATCCTTTGACCATTTATCACCATGAATCAGATTTCTTGGAGCTCTAGCTCCTTCATTCTTATGAAGTAAAACTCCTAATTGTCATCTCCTCCTGCAAAAATGAACTGCTTTTCTCCCTCATTCTTCCTTTGTCCCATTTCCCTACTCATCTCTATTTCCTCCCTTCAGCCAGAGCACACATCTGCAGGACCCCTTTGCTTTACTCAGCAGGGGAGAAAGTATGTGCATGACGAGCAGATGAGCATGACAGGAAGAGTGATTTCTACAGGAATCTGTGTAAGGGAACGCACTGGCTGACTTCATAACCATTTTCCCTAGTGGGCTCAAGTACGAAATGCTTTCTGTAAAATCAGGCATTGCAGGACTAGACATGAAAGTGTCATTTGGCCCTGGACAAAATCCCTGGGAGTGCCAGTTGAATCCTGCCTGGCAGAGTCCAATAGTCCAGTCACAGAGCTGTTAATGAAGTCTCAATTATTTCTGACATTTCACTTGTTCAAGTCTCTGCTTTCTCTTGTATGATTGGAGGGCTGTTATCCATAGATTAGAGCCAGACCTGGCATAGTGGATAAATAACTGGCAAGGGAATCAGCAAGACTTGGGTTCGAGTCCTATCTCTGATATCTAGTCAGATCACAAGCAGATCACAACCTGTTAGTGCCCTATGCATCTCCTCATAAATTACAGGGGTGTTGCCAATCTGCATCCAGGGAAGGAGTTTTTAAACCGATGAAAACATAGTTCCAGAATGACAGGAAAAGAAGATTCTAGTTAGAGAGGGATGGGATATAAACTGGGAAAGGAGGCAAGGAACAAAAAGGTAAGGGAGAGCCAGGACTCCATGAGAAAGGTGAGTGGATTGTTGAAAAGCCTGTCAGAGCCTTTGAAGGGGCCCGAGAGTTGATGATATATGTTCTTTGCCCTTTCACTCGTGTGAGTGACCATTACCACAGGTGTTTGCCTGCCTGTTGGCTTTTTTTTTTGTTGTTGAATTCTTTATGGCCCATTCCAGTTGGGAAAAAACAATTCTGCCACTTACATAAGGAGAGGAATGTTTTTAGCATCACAGGACTTCAACATTTAAAGGGGACAGTGGTGGTTAGTCTCCTCATATCTTTGTATGTCTCCCAGTATCATATCTAGTAGCAGGGGTGTGCTGAAGCGAGTTTGTACCAGCTCAAGCTACTTGTTTAATATTTAGTGCGAGCATTTATACCTCAGAAAATGGCAATGCCACAAAGAAGGACTTGAGTTATGGCTTTCTTGGTTGTCTAGACTTAAGAAAGCATCAGGGAAATGTTAATGATGTAGATCAAATTTAAAAGTGGGTCATATAAACATTTTTTTAAAGCTGATTGTTGGGGGCAGCTAGGTGGCACAGTGGATAGAGCACCAGCCCTGGAATCAGGAGGACCTGAATTCAAATTTGGCCGCAGATACTTATGAGCTGTGTGACCCTGGGGGGAGGAGCTTAACCCTCATTGCATCAACAACAACAACAACAAGAATAACAAAGCTGGTTGTTAAACATTTGCCAGCAACAACATCAACAACAATAACAAAGCTGGTTGTTAAACATTTGCCAGCATACTCCTGCATAGTAAGCACTTAAATATGTACTAAATGAATGACTTTTACAGATGTTTAAACTGAGGTTCAGAGAAGTTATGTTGAAATGCTAGGAATATGAAGGAAGTAATCCTGTTGTGCTCTGCCCTGGTCAGACCAGGTCTGGAGTGTTAAATTCAGTTGCATTCATCATTGTTAAGTTAGAACAAGTATGGAAGAAGACATCTGATGTGGTGAAAGGCCTCTGAAAATAAGTTAGAGGAAATGGAGATGCATTAGGCTTGGAAAATGGAAGACTTATTGGAAGTGGGAGGTGAAACAATAGCTATTATTTGAAGGTCTGTGTCTTGGAAGATGGGTTAAATTAGTTCTTTTGGGTCCCAGAGGGCAGAATTAGAAGCATTGGGTAGAAATCACAAAATGATATGGTTGGGCTTGATATTGGGAAAGTCATCCAAATAACTAGAGTAATTCAAAAGGTCATCCTTAAGAGGAGGTCAAAAACAAACAAACAAAAAAGCTGGACAACGATGCGTCAGAGATGTAAAAGGAATGCTTTTTCAGGCTTGGCTTTAGCTAGATGACCTTCAGAGATCCCCTCCAATGCTGAAATGATTGATTCTGGGAAAGTACTGAGGCCCAGTCTGGTCCGATTTTCATTTTATAGACACTCTTGATACCATATGGCTTAATGATTAGCATTTTCTACTTTTTGCCACATGCTGATACTTCCTTTGAAGGGGGTGTTGTTGGGGACAGAATACCCTAGGTTTTTTTCTTTCTCTGTCTTTTAAAAAGTTGAGTTTTCTACCTTAATATGGGGAGAAAAATAAGGATTCTTCTGTAAAGGCTCCCAACATGTGGCTTGTTTTGGGGAGAATTCTGAGAGACTGAAGGTATACAAATATTTTTGTCACCAGGGAAAGGAGATGAGCAAAATGCCAGGAGAAAGGGAATAAATTTAGGTCAATTGATTGACTGTTGGAGAGCCCCTCACACTTCATTGGTTTTCAGCTTTTGTGCTCAGTAGTCCAGGGGATATATAGAACCTATTGTTTGGAAATAGTGTCTTGAACTTAGAGGCAGAACCTACGTTTAGGAAGTACTGGTGCTTGTGATTTCTTCCCTGAGACAAGAAAAGCTTGTTTACTGATCCTGTTTTGCAAAGCTACCTCCTCACCAGTGAATTCACCAAACATTTCCCAAGTACATACTCTGTGCCACACACTGTGATAGGCCCACTGCAATCTGGCTTCTGGTTCTCATTCTCCCTGCTCCCTGTCCCCACCATGGACGCTGTTCTTGATGATCACCAGTGACCAGTCAATGCCCAAATCCAGGAGCCTCTGTTCTGTCCTTATCCTCCTTGGCCTCTTGGTAACTTTTGACCCCATTGATCCACTCTTTTCTTGAGGATTTTATCTCCCTTGGTGTCTTCAGCACTGTTCCCTATTATTCCATCCAATCCTTCCTCCATCCCCTCTCTCTGATGTCCATTTTTTTTGCAGCAATGATTGAATTTGAATTAGATTTTAAACTCATTTATGTAACTGTATGTTTTGATGTTCCAAGCTAATTTGACTAGTAATCAATTTACTTTAGACATTTTTTTCCTCCTTCCCCCTGCTTCTTTCTTTGTCCCCATCATATGTCTCTATTGACATCTTCGCCTTTTCGTATGCTAGCCTCCAGATAATCCTGTCTGGCTGTGTTCATCCTTTGTTTTCAAAGAAGACCATTGGAAAATTATGACATGACTTGCATTTGTTGTCTTTTTAAATGAATGGGAAAACTGCTTCCAGTGAATAGATTCTAAGATTCTTGTACTGTCAAAGAAGAAAAAACAATTCTTTGCTACCATCCTACTGCAAATTCTTGACAGATGTTTTAGCTTTTGGATGAAGAAAAGTCTTTGACAAAGTACAGTTTGGAGATACTAGTCAGACCAGTCACCGAGTTCCCCAGCCCTTCATAGGAACATACATTTAGAGCTGGAAGGCATTTCAGAGGTCACCAATTTCATCTCCTTTATTTTACAAATGAGGAAACTGAGACCTGGAAGGATTAAATGACTTGCCCATTGTCACACAGAATTAGCATTCCAGTCTAGGTCCTCCAGCCCCTGTGCTCTTGGCACAGTGCCAAAAAGACTTGATGCTTCTCTCTCCAAAGAGTGCTGCCCAGTCTGGGAGCCTATGAAATTCTGTCATTCCAGTGTGCATTCACTGTGATTTAGCAGGCTCCTGGGGTGGAAGGGCAGCATTTTCCAATGAGATACAAATTACTGGTAGACAGTTGTCCTCAGTGTCTGTCATGTATGTATGTATGTATGTATGTATGTGTGTATGTGTTTTCATATTCCTCCTTCATCCTCCTTCTCCAAGACCCTGAACTGAAACCCAAAAAGTTTACTAGCACAAGAACAGGTTTTTCTTCCTCCCTCCCTCCCTCCCTCTTTCCCTCCTTCTCTTCCTTTCTTCCTTCCTTCCCTACTTTCTTCTTTCTTTCTTTTCTTTCTTTTATTCTTTCTTTCTCTTTTCTTCCTTTCCTTCTTCCTTCTCTTTGTTTCTTTCTCTTTCTTTTCTTCCTTTTTTAAGGACATCTAACGATATGATCACTTAGTCATTAGGAGATCTGACAGTTACTATACTATTAATTCTCACTTTTGCGATATAGTTCATATGTTTTCATTTTGTTTCTTTAAAGATTTGAACATGGAATTCAACCCTTCAGACCACCCTCGGGCCAGCACAATATTCCTCAGTAAATCTCAGACCGACGGTAAGTTATTATTTATGTCTCTTTTTCCTCTTCTAAAAGACATTGTAGGCAGTTGGCCTTTATTTAAGTTTTGCCTTTTCTTTTGATTTGCAAGGTCACACAGTAACTTCCAGGGTCTCTTGTATTGCCTAGAGTGTCTTTGATGTTTGCCTCTTAGTGGGGGTGGGGTGGGGTGGGTAGACTTTAAGTAAAAGATACCTGTAGCTCCTCCTCCTTGGAAGAGGTATCTCAATCCTTCCAGTCCTTTCAAACTGTAGAGGGGCATGTTCCAATCCACATTCTTCTGATGTCTCTCAGAAATTTGTTTCTTTTTGGAGGTAGTAGCTTCTTTCCTGTAAGAAATGTGCTACGTCTGGCTTAGCTCTAACAACAACATTATGCAGACTTCATGTGAAAAAGCTGGAAACAACCAAATGTATCCTCAGCTGTAAGAAGAGAAATTCTCTTGTTGCAAAATAATAACAATAATAAAGCAATAATTTTATTAGCATCTATATAGTACTGTAAGGTTTGCAAAGCACTTTATAAATAAATAATCTCACACACACACACACACACACACACACACACACATATACACATACACACAGATAACCTTATTTGTTCCTTACAGCAGTCCTAGGAGGAAGGTGCTATTATTATCCCCATATGCAGAGAAGGAAACTGAGACAGACAGAGGTTAAGTGACTTGCCCAGAATTACGCAGCTAATAAGTATCTAAGGCCAGATTTGAACTCAAATTTTCTTGACTCCAGGTCAAACCCTCTCTCTCTATTTACTGTGCCACCTAGCTGCCCCACCCCCAAGAAAGTCCAGCACGAAGGCCTTCTTGCTCATCTTAACCTGTTGGTCCTTGTTCTTTTTTAATTCTCTTTGCCTGTCTCACTGCTCTGCTGGCCCTGCTATGGCTCTGCTGTTATGGGGAGAGAAACTTACATAATAAAACAAAATAGAAATGGACTTGTTAAAAGTTGATCAGATAACAGAAAGACTACTTAACCAGGGGAAATTTGTTAGGGAGGAGGCTAACACATTGCATTGAAACACGTGGATCCCCAGGAGACTCCTTCTGAGACTAACCCTCACCAAATAAACTGGGAAAATCTTTGAGTACTGAACTGATTTAAGGAAGAACCTAACTGTATTTCAGATTTGACCTTTAACCTAAAGGATTAAAGTTATTTGCAAGAGCAGGTTATTTTTATTAGTTGTTATATAATGATATTGTATATGGTTTCTTTGTGAAGGGGTGGGAATTATGTTAATTTGTTATTGATGATCTCTGTGCAGACAGATCACTCTTGATCTGATATGGTTTAATTTCAGTACTTTTAAGAATTCATGTGATTGCATTTGGTGAAGCTGATCTCTCTAATACAGATTCTCCCTTTGTCTAGACCTTAATCTGTGGCTTTCAGGATGGCCCAAAATATTAATGACTTTGTGATCAGCCATCCAGTGGTGCATCTCTATGAGCTTATCCAGGCTAATCCTCAAATAAAATAAACAGTCTGTTGCTAGCCCCAAACTTTGCAGCTCTATAGAACTGTGCAGAACTTTTTGCTCCACTGGTATTAGTTGTCTAGACTCCAAGATTTGACCCAGAGTCTGCTAAGTCCTTTATGACTGGAGCCCCTGCCTGGGGAGTGCTTGCTGACTGGTGGCTCCTCGTTCAGTGGTCCCTTGCACCTGGGACTGGCTCTACTTGTACTTCATTTATTCCCTGGCTACTTCACTGGCTACCATGTTGACATTCCCTGCTCCCCCAACCCTTCTGCCTTTGCAGGTTTGGAACTACAATCAATGAACTCTCTAACTGCCCCTTTGCTTCTCTATGGCACCTCTCCCCATTCCTGGCGACCACTCCTTTATTATATGCTCTCTCCACTATCAGAATTCAAGCTCTTTGAGAGCAAGGATTGTCTTTGCTTTTGTATTTCTGCATCCTGTTCTCAGCGCTGTGCTTGTTGTATAGCAAGCACTCAGTAGATTCTTGTTCATTTATTCATTCTTACCCTTATGAGGTACCACAAGGAGGACTTTGAGCATCAGATGGTTCTCTTTGTTCATGACAAATGAGAATGTGCTGAGAGCTTGAAAGAAATCATTACGATCCTAAAAGAATATGAACACATTCTGCCTGTTCTTTCTGACCAATTTTTCATTGAGTTTTCAAGGGAAATGGTAACTGTGAAGGGACTTGAAGTCTTATGTGATGGAGGGAGGGAGCTTTTGTTCTCTTGCTCTAGTGAAACTGGAGCTGTCAGAAGATTTGGGATGGCCAAGGGAGAGAAGGGGATGGCTGGAAAATTTGGGCCAGTGAAAAATGTGAAAGATAAAAGAAGTATATATAAGCTTTATGAATTCCATATGTGAAAAATAGTGGCAAAGTTTACTTAACTTCATTGTGTTTGACTTTTCTTCTAGGTTGCAAGCAGGGCTTGACTGGTAAATCTTAACAACCAGCTACTGGGGGATAAATGTTTATCACACTTCGTTTAATCTGCATTCTTTTTAAAAGTTTTAATAATATTTCATTTTCCCCTAATTATATTTAAAGCAACTTTAAATATATTTTTTAAAGTTTTGAGTTCTAAATTCTATTTCCCTCTTACTCCTTCCTTCCCCTCCCTCTTCTTGCTTCCTTACCTGAAGTGTAAAAATAGTAGATATGGTATTTTATTCTTAAGAACTCCCAGGTTCATAATTTGAGCATAACCAACCCAGAAATGAACTATATTGGGATCCATATATGGATATCCCTTACCCAGGTTTTTTTCTTGTATTAGCCAGATACAGAAACTATCCCATAAAGTTGGGGGGCTAGGGAGGGCAGTTGAGGGTCTCGAAAGAGACCAGCTTTCCATTGAATGATTCCTTATATCTGTACTACTGTATGCATATTATCTTGAACTCTCTGTCCATCCATGTCTCCATGTTCCTTGTTTTCTCCATGCCTCTATTTTTGCCTTTTGAATTATTCTAGGCACAAAAGACACTTTTTTAAAGCTAGGAGAGAATTTATATCTTCAGATGATTTAATTCCCTTTAATTCTCCTCTCTGTTGAACCTGATGTTCTTTCTTGTCTTTGCATCTCAATGACACCCTTTCATAATTCATGATAGGTTTGCACTTTGGATGCTAACTCTTTGTCCATCCTGAGTCACCTGGAGACAGATTTTCCTTTATATCTACATACTTAATCTGGAATTCATAAAGCTTATATATACTCTAAGTATTTAGTACTGGTAAAAGAGTACTAAATACTTAGAGCTTTTCAAGGTCTGCTGTTGAACTCAAATGGGCTATGTCATCAGTGAACTCTCATTTCTTGTTTTCTATGTGCCAGACATTGTATTAAGTAAGCTGTGGGGATACAAAGAGAGGCAAAAGACAGCCCCTGCTCTTACAGAGCCCACAGTCTGATGGGAGAGACATGATGCAGATAGCTATGTTCGAACGAGATTTAGACAGGGTAAGGTGCACCTCTGAGAGAAGGTGTTAAGATTAAGGAGGTCTGGGAAAGACTTCTTATAGAAAGTAGAATTTTAGTTGAGACATGAAGAAAGGCAGGAAAGCCAGGAGGCAGAGATGAGGAGGGAAAACATTCCAGCCACGTGGGCTAGCCAGGGAAAACAAGAGATGGAGATGGAATGTTGTGGAAATGAACGGGAACAGAGGCCAGTGTCACTGGATTGAAGAGTGACACATTGGGTAGAAAGTTTAAGGTGTAGATTAGAAAGATAGAGAAGGGTCAGGTTATGGATGGCTTTAAAAGACACAAGATTTTATATTGAATGTTGAAGGCAATAGGGAGCCACTGAAGTTTATTGAATATAAGCTGATGACATGATCAGAACTTGTGCTTTAGAAAGATCATTTTGACAGCTGAGTTGAGGATGGACCAGAGTAGGGAGAGAACTGAAGCAGGGAGACCAATGAGCAGGTTATTGGCAATTGTTCAGGCTGAGGGGATGATGCTGTCACCAAGATGGTGGCAGCATTTTGGACCTCCACCCTCAGAAATAATAACATGTGTATTTATTTAATTACATATAAATAATAAATTAATAGGACTGATTTAGATTATATCTGTAAGTATTTGGGGCTTTATTGAACTGAAGAGCTATTAAGCCTCTTTTTGTCCTAGATGTCAGAAAGATTGGTTTTGGTGGGAGGCTTTATCTCTGCATTCATAACTAGATGGGAAACCCCTTCACAACAGGACATTAATGGCTTGCTCACCATGACGGTTTAGCTTATCAGGCTTCTCCTGCTAGTGTGATTAGTCAGATAGTTTATGCAAAGCACAAGTGATTTTTCTCTGCAACACTTGTTATTAGAAAACAGATGTTATGAGCCATTTAAAAAGAAAGACGTTTCTATGCTTAGGATGTATATTCCTGCATGGGAAAAGATAGACTGTTCTTTTTACCTATCCCTGGGAGCACATGTTGTCATTGCTGTTGGGGGTGCAGGGTGGGGGAGGGAGAAGTTGCCCAAGACTTTTTATATTCTTTGACCCTGTCTTTTCCATCATTTCTGGTGTTGGATTTGTTCTACTGAAAAAAGTGTGGTCTACTTTAAAAATTACATTGAGTCTGTATAGTGCTAGTAAGAGTCAGCGTGGAGTCAGTCCTTGAAGGAGCATTTATTAAGTAGGTTGTGTTGGATGGAGAGCTCTCCCTAGGTAGAAAGGCCAAGTCTCTAGTCCAGCTGTATCACCCTGAGCCAGGAGTGGGAAACTTGTGGCCTCAAGGCCTCTTGTGGCCCTCTAGGTCCTCAAGTGCAGCCCTTTGACTGAATCTAAACTTCACACAACAAATCACCTCAATAGAAGGGTTTGTAAAACTTGAACTCAGTCAAAAGGTCACACTTAAGGACCTAGAAGTCCCCATGTCACCTTGAGGTCACAGATTCCCCTGTGAAAATCACTTGCCCCTGGGAAAATCACTTAACCTCTCAGTACTCCAGACATTTTTCCCATACTCTAAGTTGGCAGAGTAGGTGCCAGCCCGCACTGGAAGGAGAGAATTTCTTTTATACTAGTGAAAAATACAGTCTGAAAAATTACCTTTTTTCAATAATTAGAAGAGAATCAAAGGAAAAGAAAATTAACCATATTTCTAAAAGAGTCTTTGAAATAATGAAATGAATGAAAACTACTTGTCCAGTACCTGGCATCATGGTAAAATAGGCTAGAAATGAAGATATGGACCAACTTTGATCTGGGAGATGATTCTCTGTGCTTGCTCACATTTTCCTACCGAGCAAATTGGTAAATGATTAGAAAACAAAGGCTATTTAAGCTTTGGCTATCAGAAATACTTCCACACCCTGTCCATAATCCTTGTCATCATTCAGTATAACCACCTTCTCCTCTTTATATTCCCTTTTCTGGAATGTAACATCCTCATCATTCCATTCCCTCTCTATGTCTCGCACGGTTACTCTGACTCAAGTTGAATGCTTGAGTTCAGGTCATTTCAGGTCAGGTATAGCCCGGAATTCTCTACTAGCCTGGAATCATCTTGAAGATCTAGGGATACAAAACCATTTTAGGGAATTCCCCAGAGATTTCAGATATCATTAGGAAGTGTAGGATCCTGTTCCATAAAAGGTACCCTCTCATCAAAGATCAGAATCCCACCTCTTCCCCACTAAGGTAGTGATTACCTATTAATATCAATCAATCAGAAAACTTGTCTAATTTTCATCCCTTAATTTAGTGTAGTGATAAAATTTCCTGTTTGCAATTGGCAGAGCTCTTTGACTGACCCCAAGCTTCCCATGAAAGCAAAGTTCCATCTTATCAAAATTGACATTTTATCAGTGTTGCTACATGGCAGTGAGGTCTCAACTACCCCTGCTTCTGAAGAGCTAAAAATGAACATCACACAGAGGGGAATGGTGGGTATGAGCAGGTTGCAGCATGTAACCAGTGAAGAACATCCAAGAATACCAAGGGTAAAGGATGTTATTCAGGAACTGTATAATACAAAGAGAAGTTGGGCTGTCCCATGGCAAGAGTGAGGGATGACAAATGGATGGCCAGAGTGCTTTGCTGGAACCTTTATGATAACTAGAGAAAGTGAGGAAGATGTTGACCACATCATGTGGGACACTGAGGAGAGCCATTCAGATGGGTAATCTTGGATGGGTTACACTATGCACCACTGGAAGGAATTCTCAAATCAATGAGATCACAGATCCCTTGAGTATTTAAATAGTGATAAAATGGCATCCTTTGTTTTAAAAAGATTTGATAATTATCACCACCACCTCTCCCCCAGAGGTCATGGTCACATCCATGTGTGATTTTGGGGGAAGATTCAGGGAGAGGAGGACAAAATACTAGCAACATTTTTTCCTTTGGAGTCTGGGATAGGTAAGGTACAAAATCATGCAAGTATATGGGAAATCTTAAGCACGCAATGGGTACTCAAGAAATGTCAAAGTAAAGAGGGGAGTTCTGATTGGGGAACAGTCATCTGACATGTCTAGAGGGATCTAGTAGTGCTTTTACCATCAGGCAGTTGTTTCCAACCTTGCAGTAGCCTTACGGTCAGGAAATATTCCTTTGATGCCCTGTATAGGAGATCTGAACCCTATCCTAGTCCTGACTAACAACAAACTAGTTTTGTGTTTTTGGGCAAATCACAACTCCTTTGGGTCTTTTACTTGAGTGGACAACCTCCAAGGTCCCTTTTGCCTAAAATGGTTTATTTTTCTGTGGTTCTTCAGTTCTTCTTAGGGTTGTCTTACCCCAATACTCAGGTGTTTAGCTCATTAATTTCTCCATGGAAAGAAAATCTACAAGCATCAACAGACACTGGAAACACCTGTTCTGTTCTGAAAGTCATTTGGTGGTTGTTTTCATTTTGAGCTCACTTAAGGTAGAGGCAAAATACTAAAGAATGTGAGATAGTATTTTGCAGGTATGTTGAATGTCTTAGAAACCCAGTAGGTTTTCCTTGAGAATTAAGGATGTAGTTGTCTCCATAATATTTTTTTTTAATGATGAAGACTTATTAAGTTCTTCAGTATTCTGAACCATTGGCTGAGAGCACTCAGTATAATTGTTCCTCTTTTTTCATTTTTAAAGTAGTGGTTAAAGTGATCTTATATTTTGTTGCCTTATTTCTTGCCCAAATTCTAAACTTGCACCCGAATATGCTTCCTCAAATTCTCACTAAAAAAGCCCTTCTTCAGTCATCTAGCTGGTAATTACACACCTCCGGGACTCTTCATCTTCTAACTCATTAAAATAGGCAAACTGTTCTTCACATACATTATTGGAGCTTCTGCTGGCTGTCGTGAGAGCTGATTGTTAATTTTTCAGTGTGAGCATTTATATCTCACAAGTTGGTAAATGCTACCAATAAATTGAATTAGTGTATTGTTGATGGTCTTCTCTGTATTTAAGAAGGTGATGGAGAAAATGTTAATGCTGATTAAACTTAAAAGTGAGTCATGATTTTTCCCCCTGGGAGATCTGGTTGTTAAACTTTTACAAGTACACACCCCTGTTTCTATTTCTGTCTCTGTCTGTCCGTGGTCATCTGTGGTCCATCCAGCATGTCACCAGTATTGCCACTGATTTAGTTACTGTCATGACTGACTCAAAGTGGGGCATGTAAAAGTGGCAAGAAGGGCAAAGATGGAGCCTTCTGTAGTCCCATCTCACCTTAATCCCCCTTTTTAGTCCTTTTTTCTCTTAACTACTCAGAATAGAAGATGATGTCATGATGATCAATCACTGTACTTTTAGCATCTGTTTCCCCTTGCCATTCATTTCAGTACAACTCAAAGAAAAACATGTATCATGTTGTTTTTTCTAGATTGTATTTTTTGGTTTCTTCTAGATCCCTTCTCAGGTTGCTCACCTACCTCTCTACAGTAGGGGCATCTCCTGGGTCATGCTGGGTATTGAGCTTTAGTCAATTCGGTCCTTATAGTAAATTGGATCAGAAGACTCTGTCTTTTTCAGGGTCAGGTCCCCCGGGGTGCTATCCTTTGATGAGGACTTTTCAACTCTATAAGTTTGGAACCTCAGTAGTAGCTCATACAGGATTTATTACCTTTTCCTGAAACTAGCTTACACTATTCCAGGTTGGACAAGATTGAGCTATACTATAATATCAATTTGTTAATTTTCTTTGGGTAGTGACCAAATATTCTTGTTATCCATCAAGGGCTTTTCCTACTTGGCATGAAGTCAAATTTATAATTAAGTTGTTTGGTGTATTAGTGTCTTATGAGAATATTTCAATCTTGTAGAACCTGGTGAGCTGTCTTGATCCTGCTGTTGAGTTTACTTTGCTAGTGAACAGATATTTGTACCTACCAGGCTTGGTCATTTCCCTGACACCATGCCACCTAAAAATGTCTTCTAGTTAGCTGGGTAGAAACTATCACCTGTATATCATTTTTCTTTCTCTTTTCTTTCATCTTTTTTCATTCTTTCTTTCATCTTTTCTTTCTCTTTGTTGATGTCCGGCATCAACAAATTCTTATTCTCCATCCTAATTTTTCCCAACTTCAGGGTGGCCATCACTTTTTTCTTTTAGTAGTATTCACTGCAACAGTTCATTATCTTCTAGGAAGAATTTGTGTGGGAAATGTCCCATACACATGCATGATGATGGATTTTTATTCATTTAAGTTGAGCAGGACACTGCTACTCTGACTTTGTTATTTATCCCTCTTCTAGACCTACCTCAGTGACATCTTGTTCTAGACTTGGGAAATCCATTGACACCTTCCCCCCACTTAGCACCACCCTTTTTTCCTTCATGGGCTTCTGTCTACTGATTTTAGTTCCCTGCCTTTTTACTCTGCTTCTCTCCTTTCCTTATTTCCAGGTAGATGAGGGTCAGGGGCTTTGCCCATATCCCTGAGGTACATAAGAACCACAGGGATGGGTGAGAGGCAGGGTCTGGCTGATATTTACCTGGTGGAAAATGATAGATCTGGAACATTAATTATAAAGAGATGCCTTTATACATCTGGGAATCATGCAAAGGATCTTGGGCTCTTAGGTCCAGAGTTGGAAAGGACCTCAGTGGCTATGTAGACCTTCTTTCATAGTTGAGGAAACTGAGGTACAGAGAGGTTAAGTGATTTGCCCAAAGTCACATAGGGAATAAGTGACAAACAGGATTCAGAGCCAGGTCCTCTAATTCCAGAGCCAATGCTCACATAAGAGATACTGTGAGATTCCAATGAGATTCAAACCCAAATGTCCCAGGAAAGGTACTCTGAGCTTGTAATGACCCATGGGAAATGCAAAACATCTGAATTCAGTTTTCAGTTTGTGCTTTCTTTGACCTCAGCCTATCTTATATTCCATAATGATTTTTTTTCTACTCTAGTCTGGACTATACTAGATAGAGGGATGTGTGTGTTTGGACTTTGTTCCATCTCCACTGGTAGTCTGGGTCTTTGGTTAGCTTTTGCAAAGCCACATTCAAATTTATGTCATCTAAAATATTCCTGGTATTTCTCAACCCAGAAATTACTAATGAAGATATATCCAGCTCACTTCAGAGTGGGCAAAGACCTGTATTCAAATCTCAGAGGTTTAGTTTTGAAGAAAGCACTCATTTGACTCCTTTCCACAGGACACTGTAGAACAAGTTGCCAAAACTGCCTGGCCTGATGCCTTAAACATATATTAGCTATCTGATAAATGTTTGTTGATTGAATGAATCCACTGTAGCATAACGGATCAAGTGCTGATTTTGAAGACAATGGACAGGAGTTCAGACCTGCTTCTTTCTAACACTGGGATGTGTAGGTCACCTCATACATCTCTGAGTTTCATTTTTTTCTCATTTATAAAATTAAGAAGTTAAACTAAGTCAGTGATGTCAAATTCAAATAGAAATGGGGAGGAGCACTGGATCATCTCATAAATATTCCTGATGGGCATAGTGACTTAGAAAGCCACATGTTAACATTATCTATGTATTTTTATTTATTTTGTTAAATATCTCCCAGCTACATTTTAATCTGGTTCTGGATACAGTCTGGAGCATTGTGGACCAATGTGAGTTTCATCTTTCTAGACCGGATAACATCTGAGGTCCCTTCCAAGTTTCCATCTATGATCATGAGATATGAATTGCATTTCTTTGAAATGATGTATAGGTGATGGTTTCTACCCAACTAATTGGAAGACATTTTTTAGATGGCATAGTGTCAGGGAAATGGCCCTAGATCTTCCATCAGGCTACTTTGCCTTCTAGTCCCAGCACTGCTCTTGACTTGGGTAAATCTTTGTGCTTTCTCTGAGCAGTAGTTTCTTCATTTATAAAATTAGCAGGTAATACAGATAATCTCTGTTGCCTTTTCTGGCTATGAAATCCTATGGTCCTTTTTCCCCCTCTTGTATAGTTCCCCTTTTCAAGACAAGATAATATTGATTTGATTGATTCAGGGGCTAGGGACAATTGCAAAAGGACAAAACTAGCCCACTCTGTTTTGAGGTCCAGTTTATGTGGTCTATATTAGCACAGATCCCCGATTATTCACTTTTTTGTGAACCCCTTTGGCAGTCTGGTGAAGCCTGTGGACCCTTTGTAGAAAAATGTTTTTAAAATGCATGAAATAAAATATATAGGATTGCAAAGGAAACTAATAATAAGTACGCTATGAAAATATTTTTAAAAGACCCTAATTTAATAAAGTTTGGGTTTGGTAATCCCTAAAGACCCTTCCAGTTCTAAATTCTGCATAATCTCTACCCTCAAGGAGGTTTTATTCTCTAAGAATTTTGATTTTGAGCCAGAAGGCATTTAGCAATTACCAATTTAGCTCCCCATTTAACAGATCAATACATTGACTTGCAGAGGAGTTAATGACTTGCCCACAGCTACACCAATAGCAAGAAGCAGAGGTGATATCGAACTCCAGATGAAGTGTTCTTTTCACTATTTTGTAGGATACCATTCTCCCTCTCCTTCTCCCTTTCTCTCTCTCCCTCCCTCCCTCCATCTCTCTCTCTCTGTCTCCCTCTCACTCTCTCTCTCTCTCTCTCTCTCTCTCTCGTTTATTTTTTAAAGTACCTAATACCTTTTAAGAGTTCCATTGCTATGGATTAAATCTACTATTATAATCAATTTAAAATCCACTTAGTATTTTTTAAAGAATATCAAAACATATTGTAAACTGAATCGGAGACAAGAGGCATCCATCCTTCCAAAAAAGAAAACCAAAACATCATTAAGACTACAACTAATCACCCTTTAAAAAGGGGAATGTGACTTTATTAATGTGTTCAGTTATTTGGGAGCTCTGAAAACAACAGAGATTTTGGCAGATGTGTTGATGTTAATCTAAGGATATAGAGAATTTTAAAAAAATTAAAATCTCTTGTTACAAATGACTTCACATCTCCCTTCTGTAATAATAAAACACAGCTTCTAAAATACTCAGCTTTTCAGAGCTGATTAATCAGTGTGTCCTTATTTGATTTCTCTTTAGATAGAGTGGCAGAAACACAAAGATAGAGAGGGAGACATTGTATCTTTGAGGAGGATACTTTTGACACTGCTTGTTGGGTAACCAATCAGTCAAAATTTGTGCAGTGAATCAGAACTTGGGGGAAAAGAAAAAGCAGAGAAATGTACAGAGCATTACAGATACATCTTCATTCTTAATTAACTCAGGCTTTTAAAAAAGGTTTTTGGTGGGACTAGCTACAAGCTGGGTCATTCTCCAGCATTATTATCACTATTTTACTATTAGTCCTTAATTTTTCTCTTAATTGTCCTTGCAATAAATCATCCTTTTTAGTGCAATGGTGTAAGAGGGGTGTTACATGGCTTGGCACTTGCTAATTGGTATATTGATTCATAGACAATGTAAACTCTAAAGAGCTGCTCACGTATCCTTTGAGGAAGGTCAAGGATTATTCTTTAGGATACTTTGAGTCATTCTTCAGTGCAGAGGATGTCTGAGCCTTCCTAAGAGAGCGCTCAGATGACAAGCTTATCTCTCTCCCTCCTTGAAACAATGGGAACCCACTATGCTGTACCACCTTAGCTTCTCTAATTCATTAATTAGTATGTGTAGGTTTTGTTGGGACTGGAAAAATGGTATTTGGTGAAATTAAAAGTAAAAGTCTCCTGTAGGACAGTGATTGTCAAACTTTTTGGTCTCAGAATCCTATTATACTCTTGAAAATTATTGAGGACCCCAAAGAGTTTTTTTATTTGTGTAGATTATGTATCTATAAGTTGTATAATATGATACGTTATGTAATATAAAAGTGTATAACATAATAAATATTCTAAATTTTTTAATTTCACTTGTTTAAACTAACAATTAAACATAAGTATCATGTTAATGAAAAATAAGTGTTTTTCCAAACAAAACTAGTAGTGAGAAGAATGATTTGCTTATTTTTGCAAGTTTCTTTAATGTCTTGTTTGATGGAAGACAGCTGGAGTCATATCTGCTTCTGCATTCAATCTGTTGCAATATCTTGTTTTGCTTGAAATATATTAAGAAAATCTGGCCTCACATAAGGTATGTAGTTGGAAAAGACAGGAATATTTTAATAAGTAATATTTTAATTTTGAGCTCAGATCTCCTGAAAGGTCTCGGGTACTCCCAGGGATCTGAGGACTGAACTTTGAGAACCCCTTCTTCAGGATTTTATTTTACATGATTTTATTGTGATTCATGTGTTGAATGCTTATTTATTTTATTAACTTTGTCTTAACCTGTGATTTCATAGATGTAGGGAATGACCCAGCATGGAAATTCTGTCTTCCCGTGTAGATTAGCAACTCATTTGTAATTTATAATTTCAGGGATTTACTAAAGCTAACAAGTTTTCAAGATAAGATTCAAACTTAGGTCTTTTTGACTCACAATGGGGAACACCTAGCTGCCAACCCATCCTTGCCTTGGTAGCAAATACTTTCTGAGTTGTGTCAAGGAATATATGTGATGGACTGTTACATGTACTTTTCCTTTACCTTTGTCTTTCTCTTACCTAGACCTGCATATGTCTCTCTCTGTCTACACACACACACACACACACACACACACACACACACACACACACACACATTTATATATCACAGAATTAAAGAGTTTTAAGGTTTTTGTTGCCATCTATCTGATCCAACCCACTATACGTGAAAATAATCTTCATTATAACATAGTGAGTAAAGTTGGTTGGTCCAAACTATGCTTGAAGACCTCAAAGGAGGGAGTTGGTGGAGAAGTCACCGTAAGGCATACCATTCCACTTTTGTACAACTCAGATTGTTAGGAAAATTTTTCTGTTCTCAAACACAATTGGTATCTTTTCAACTTCTATCTATTATAGTCCTCCCAGTCTGCCCTCTGGGGCCAAACAGAACAAATCTAATCCCTTCTCTTTAAACGTTTGAAGACAGCCAACAAGTGTCCCTTGAGTCTTCTTTTCTTCAGGCTAAATATTCTGAGTTCTTTTGGCCAGTTCTTATATGACATGAACTCAAGACCGTTTGCCATTGTGGTTGTACTCTTTTGGATACTTTCTAGCTCATCAATGCCCTTCTTAAGCCACTGTACCCAGAACTGAGTGCAAGACTCCAGAAGAAGTCTAGTGAGGGTGGAATATGGTGGACTTTTCTCTGTTGCTGGAAGCTATACCTCTCTTAATGTAGCCCAAGAACTACAATTAGTTTTTTTGGCTATCATAACATATAGTACACATCTATTAAGCGTTTTTTGACTGATTGGCATCCCATTGCTAATTAATAGTGAGCTTATAATCCACTAAAAACTATATATTTTTTTTCAGAACTGACAGCTAATGATGCCTCCCCCACTTTGAGCTAATGAAGTTATTTTTTCTTTGAATCTAATTTTAACTTATTAGATGAATTAGATTAAATAAGATAATAATTGTAAAGTGCTTAGTTTTGCACAGTGCCTGGCATATAGTAAGTGCTATATAAACATTGTAGTTGTTGTTATTCTTATTAAGCCCAGTGCTCCCAGTTTGTCAAGATTCTCTTGAATTCTGATTCTGTCATCTACTGCGTTAACAACCCCTCCCAGCTTTGTATCATCTGCTTGCAGATTTGATGAACATAGCGTCTATGCTTTTGTCCAAGCCACTGATAAAAATTAAACAGCACAGGGACAAGCACAGATACCCGAGGCACTCCACTGGAGACCTTCTCCCAACCTGACATTAAACTACCACAAATAATCTCTAAGTCTGGTCATCCAACAAACTCTGAATTCATATGATTGTATTCTCTTTTAATTGATAGATCTCATTTCTAATGCGTAATATGAGACTTTATCAAAAGCTTTGCTAAAATCTAGGTAACCCATATCCATAGCATTCCTCTTATCTACTAGTTTTACAATCCTATCAGAAAAGGAAATGAATTTAATCTGACATGATCTGTTTTTAATGAAACTAGTTCTTTGTATTCATTGTCTTCCAGGAGACTGTCCTTACGTAATATAACTGTGTGAGAATTGGAGGAACACCTCTTCACCCTCATATGTAGTTTGTAGATTAGTTTACCTTAATTGAGTTGACTTTCCACATCCGTATTGTTAAGTTCTTTCAAGACTAGTGATTATGTCTTATTGGTGTTTCTCGTGCCCTCTTATAAATAATAGGTGTTCAGTTATAAGCATTTGATTGATATGCTCTAGAATGCTCATCGGTACAAGGAGTTCCTAGAAGGGGTTATACTTTCCGCCTTCTCTACAAATTCTGGTCTTAGTGAGGTGCAGAGAGCAGAGGTGTCACACTCAGAGCCCTTGGGGCCCATAACATTCCTGAATGCCTCTGAATCGGATTAAAATGTAATTGGGAAATATTTGACAGAATAAAAATATAATAAAATAGATAATATTATGTTTCAAAACCAATTCAATATGTTGCCTAAAGGGATCCTTATGTACAGATTAGTTTCCATTTCTTGAGCTTGATGCCACTGGTTTAGAGCCCTGAGGAGTTAAATGTCTTGCTCAGATTCACATAGCTAATATGTATTGGGGGCAGGACCTGAACCCAGGTCTTTCTGACTTGGAGGTGAGCTAGCTCTCTACTATTTCAGGATGCTTCTCTTCTACAAATATCCATAATACAGACTGAAATATGATCAATGTGTGTGAGGATTTTAAAGTGCTGTGAGATCAGGTTAAGCTTTCCAGTTCAAGACATGAAGCAAGGCTTTATGGAAGAGGTGGTATTTGAGTTCTGGTCTCCTCAGAATCACAGCCTTTCTTGAACATTGAAATGCTAGAGATGGATTGCCTTGTCAATAGCATCTGGTTTCCCTCTGCCACAGTTCAATTTAATTTCACAGTTTTTGAACTGTTTGCTACATTTAATGCCATTCAGGCCACAAAGTTGAATAAGACATTGCCCCTACGTTGAAGGAATTTATAATCTAGTGGGTGAAAAGAAACAGGTATAAAAGTAATTAGCTTCTTTTTAGTTTATATTATACTTTGGAAGTCCTAGCTTTTATTTGCAGAAGCTCTTCTGCATTCCTACCACTCCTTCCTTGGGTAAGGTGGCAGCATTTTGAGACGCACGGTAATTTTATTGGAGAAGATGGATCACTAACAGTTTAGCTACTTGTGGTACAGCACCACTCAATGGATCTCTCTGTAGAAACAGGAGTGGGTCCTTTGTCCTGTGAGAGTGGTGAAGCAGAGAATCATAGTTCTGTTTAAGACTT
The DNA here is from genome assembly GCF_028372415.1 of Notamacropus eugenii. Lineage (NCBI taxonomy): Eukaryota > Metazoa > Chordata > Mammalia > Diprotodontia > Macropodidae > Notamacropus > Notamacropus eugenii. The sequence goes on from NC_092874.1 coordinate 75,678,770, forward strand.
CTTGTGCTAACGTAACAGCAGATACAGCAAGCGACACCTGTTGGGGGATGTTTCAAAGTCAAGTCATTGACCTCGATGATCAATAATTGCCTCTACATGTATGCCCTGTATCCTGACATAGTAGTGTTGTCATACTTCTGTCATTTTTTTTCATTTCCTCAGTCTGGAATAGAATTTTAAAGGTATGAATTAACACATAGAGCAATGGGCTTGGAGTCAAGAAGTCCTCAATTCAAGATTCTTATCTGTGTGACCTTGGACAAGTCATTCTTCCAGTCTCAGTTTCCTCAACTCTAAAATGGGGTAATACTATCACTTACCTCGCAGTATTGTGGTAAGGATAAAATAGGGTAACACATGTAAAGCATTTTCTACACCTTAAAGCGCTACATAAATGCTGCCGGTATTATATTACATTTAGTTGGGATAGAAATTATCTTTGGTTAGCTGCTTAAAGTTTATGAGTGCTTGCAATTTTTTATTAGAAGACTTCCTTCATCCAATTAACATTTTCTGTATCTTCAGTGCTAACTTTGCTTGCTTCCACAGCCATAAAAGGCCTCAGCTATTGGTCTAATATGTTTTCAGCGTCAGAGAGTACACTCTCAAATGAAGATTTCATCTATCAGTCAAGTACAGAATGAAGCTTCCTCCTCAGATGGTATTTGAGTAACAGGATACCTGGTAGCAGTAAGGAATGGGGCCATCCTGCAGAGGCTCAGCCTAACTCTGCGCTGTGAGGGAAGTGTGGTTTCTAGCAATGTAACCTTTCTGTTGCATCTTTTGTTTTCACAGTGAGAGAAAAACGTAAGAGCCTCTTCATCAACCACGTAAGTGAAACTGCCTCCTTGTTTTCTTCCTGGGCAAGTGCTAACATTAGTGTCATAGCTGAAAACCTTAATAATGATGTTTCCTGTTGGTTAAAGCTTAATTTTTATGTTTTAATGCTACCTAGAAAACTGCCACTGATGCTGAAATGTACTTTCTCTTCTGTTTTTTTTAAAATAACATGTTCAGTGTTTTTATTGAGATCCCAGCCTAAAGCTTCTTCATGATAGAACTTTTGTGAATATACACTCCAGTGATACCACAATTTTCTAGTGAAAGCCCTTCCCTCCATCCCTCCCTTCTTTCTTCCCTGTCCTCCCTTTCTGTCTTCCTCCTTTCTTCCTTCTTTCCTTTCTTTCTTTTTCTTTCTTTCTTTCTTCCTTCCTTCCTTCCTTTCTTTTTCTTTCTTTCTTTTTTCTTTCCTTCCTTCCTTCCTTTTCTTTTCTTTCTTTCTTTCTTTTCCTTTCTTTCTTTCTTTCTTCTTTCCTTCCTTCCTTCCTTTCTTTTCTTTTCCTTTCTTTCTTTCCTTCCTTCCTTCCTTCCTTCCTTCCTTCCTTCCTTCCTTCCTTCCTTCCTTCCTTCCTTCCTTCTTTCCTTCCTTCCTTCCTTTCTTCCTTCTCCCATTTGGAATAAAAACATTCCTTGATCCAAGATCTTGATTCTTGTTCTGCACCTCTCTCCCCTAGAGTAGTTCTCAGTGAACTCAACAGTTTGAAAGAAAGGGTCCTTTTGTTACTGGGACAAGTTCATTCCAGAATGCCCTGTTTTAAAAGGTATCCCCATCTCTGCTGGCTCTGGCTCTGACTTAACCCAGTTCAGTGGGGACTGCTTCTTTTACTTTTTCCTTCCTTTAGGCTCAAGTGTAGCTGCAGCCAGGTACAGGTGTAGCTTGTAAGCTGCAGGACTCTGACTTCACTGGGATGCCCCAGCGTGCACCATGCTAGGGTATTTTGGCTTCATAGAGGAAGCCCTGCCATCAGAGCAAGTTCTGACCACCTCCCCCCACCCCTGTCCTTTAAATATGCAGCATTCTTTTCAAAAAGTCCCCCAAACTGCTAAATTTTTAGGAAGGGAAAATTAACATAAATGTTTGTAAATGTACTTGTGAAGAATTATGGGATGTGTATTCAGCTTGAGAAAGAATTCTTCACTTTAAAGAAGGTCCTCATTGGTTATTTTTTTTAATAGTAGCAACTCTAGTGTATCTAATCATTTCTTTACAGATTCTTAACTACTTACTGAGAAGATGGGAGTGAACTTTAGGGTACAGTCTTAGAAAGTAAATGCCAATAAAACCATAATAATTTTTGAAAAAATCATCTCTGATATTAGAATGGAGGCCATTGGAGAATGATTTGTAAATTATTTACGCATATCTGTTTATGAATATGCCTTTCTTTAAAGCAAAATATTTTTGCACAATCAACTCTTAATGGTGGGTTCTAATAATCCCAATCTTTGCTTTTCTTTCACTTTTCTTCTGTTGTAATTTGGACATTTCATTGCTTATCAGCCCTTCCCCCTAGAGCAAAGAAAAGTGATAGAATCAAAACTCAAACCACTGTGTGTGTGTGTGTGTGTGTGTGTGTGTGTGTGTGTGTGTGTGTGTGTGTGTGTACTGGTCATGAATAGAACTATTTAAAAGCTCCATGAAGGAAGAATTTAGTTCTTCGAATTATTCATGCCATCCTTTCTCTCTACCCCCATCATGACAGATTTTTAAAAAATATTTCACTATACATAGATCATTGGTTTTGAAGTCAGAGGCTAGGAGTTTCATTCTTGGACTTGTTATTTACTTGTTGTTTGACCTTGAGTAAGTCACTTAACTTATCTGTGCCTCAAGTTCTTCATCTGTACAATGGGAATATTATTCAAACTATGTGTCTCATAGAACTAACCTAAGTAATATTAAAGTATTGTATCAACGTGAGTTAATTATTATGTATGTATGTATTATTTGCCCCCCTCATATCATATTTTTGACTGGGATGAGAATCTCCTACCATTAACTTTGCCTCTTATTTAATAAACAGTCTTACCACTTGTCACTGAAGAAACTTCTGCTCATAGACAGAAACTAGCAGAAAATACTAAATCTGACGTTGGACACTTTAGTTCTGTGACCCTAGGCAGGTCACTTAACTTCTGTGTGCCTCAGTGTAGTTAAGTGTAAAATGGGGATAATAGTAGCTCCTAGCTTATAGGGTTTTTGGGATAACTAGATGAGATAAATTTTTTTTTAAGTGCTTGGCTGGTAATTTCTTATTTCTTTCCTCAAAGATAGAAAAAGAGAGTTACTGTTTCCGTACATTTGGGCTTTGTAGTATTTTGTTTATTTAACGTTAGAATGAATGATTCTCTTGGTCTTTACAACCTATTAGATAACTCAAGCACATTGTATTACATATGGCAAAATACTTTGCATAATGTACTTTAATTTGCCTTTCGTAAAATAATATTTTGAATTTTTTTCCTTTGTTGTAGGAGTCTACTTAATTTTCTGTTAAAATAGTCTGTTGTCACTTTAAATTAACTATCTGAAATAAGTTTCTAAAGAAGCCAGCTTGTGTTGCTAAGGGCAGTCCGAGCTGTTAAAATAAACTCAAGGGTTGTATGTATATAAGGTGAAGGAGAGGAGAGAGATTTGATCTGTTTCTTACCCTGAAGAATGAGTGAATGGAAAAGCAGCCTTTTCTGATTGGAGGAAAAGAGGCATGAAGTTTTGCTGTTCTTAAGGAGAAGATTCCTGTTTCCCTAGAGGTTAAAGTTGGACATCTGTAATTTTAAACTGTGGTGAGCTGAAGCAGAATGCTACCATTTTAAGTCTGAGGAAAAACCTACACCTCGTGTTGTTGTAATCCTGGCACCCTACCAACACTTGGTGGGATTATATCTGAAATGTAGTTGTAGTAATGCTTATCAGTCTTTACATGCTGAAATTGCATAACACATCATGAAATGGCAGCTTTTTGGCAGCCTTAATTTGGGGATTTTTCCTCAGCGACCCTTTAAAATGAAAGGGCATTCTCCAGAATTGTTTTATCTCCCTTTCTGCAGCCATTCAGGAAGGTAGGTCAGAAATTTGCATATCTGAAGTACTTACTTACTGTAGATTGTCAGATCGTCCTCAGAATTTGCAGGGAAGCCAAATTTTATCCTTTGTTTATCAATCTTTGGCCAACTGCAGAATCACACTAGAGATTCTAATGTAACAATTGTAATTTGTTAGCTTTGTCCTTCAGGGTTTGACTAAATTAAAATCCATTTTTTCTGAATTCAGCCTATAAATTTTCAGATATGCTAAGTGTGGGCTAAGATTTCTCACAAAAACGTTTGTTCTGTTGGACTCCTGGCTTAGCTGGTCTAGTTACTGGTATGTGAGCCCTGAAGTCTTTATTGCATCTCATATATAACGACTGGGGAAAAATAGATAAAGCAGGGCAATATTGAGAGTTTGTATTAGAAGTGCCTTGCCTATGCCCCTACTCGACCAGTAAGTGTCAGAGCTAGGATTTGAGAGCCCAAGGGTCCTTTGATTCCGAGTCCAGATTACCTTCTGTTAAACCAGACAGACTCTTGGCAGCATTATCATTCCCATTTACAAATATGGAAATTGAGTCTCACCAAAGGTAAAATGAGCCTTTCTCATGGTCTTCCCGCTAATAAATGATAAAATTCAGATGAGAACCCATCTGTCATGATTCTTGCACTTCTGAGCCCCGTACTCTTTTCACTGCATCACATCTTTTAAGTGCACCAAATACACTGAATTCCAGAGAAAATTACTGAGGGGGGAATATAGAATATATTTAATTTGAGATATTTGAAAGTTGGAAAATGTGCCATGTGTCTTTTGTTTTTGTTTATGGCACCTATCATGTGGTGTTCTTTCTTGTTTAAAATTTTTATTGAGATCTTTTATTTCATATCATTTTCGTTTCTGAATATATTCTCTTTTCTACCACTTAATAAATAGTTACATCTAACAAAGAAAAAAAAGGAGGAACAAACAATCCAACAAAAGCTAATCAGCACAATAACTGTCTATAGTGTATGCAGTGTTCCACACATTTTAGGCTACCATCTTTGCAAGTCTAGTTTGTATAAAGAACATTAATTGGATTGAGAGTCAGGAAGCCCATGTTCTAATCCCAGTTCTATCATAAGTTGAATGGCCTTAAGCAATATTTTCTCCAGTTTTTTGGTTTAGTTTCTTCATTTGTAAGATTAATGAGCTGGATTTTAGATGATCCAGAAAGTACCTTCCCACTCAAAAATCCTGATTCATTGTTAGAGGGTTTCAATATATGATAGATGGTAATGAGAAATACGTTTTTCTTCAGTCTCTTTCATGGCTATATGTCTGAGAAATAGGATATGAAAGCATTAGATAATATGTGAACATATTTGCTAGTTTTAGATTCTGGTAGTTAGTTCATAACCAGTTACTGCAAATGAATAGGAATTTGTCTTGTTTGAAGTAAGTATAAGTATAAGATAAGTATATCTAAGTATAGATTCACTATCATAGTAAGATCAGTTTTAAAAAAACCCCACAAAATAGAGACTATTTGCCAGCTTTCACTTTTGCTAATAAATTAAGAAGAAAGTTGATAGGTTGAACTTGTCTATGCTTGGCTTTAAAGTCCTGTATCAGATGGTGTGGTTAACTAGCCCATGCTGTCAGGGTGTAAAGGTTGATCGGCAAAGGAAGGCCTCGAGTACTTGTTTCTCCATTTTATAATCTGGTGACTGCTGAAATTAGGTAGCTTCTTGGGGCTTAAATTCCATTTTGCTAAACCTTCAGATGCCTCACTTTTTCCATTTCTAGAAAACTGAAAATATACCACCCAGAACTTTATTATTAGTTTCCAAGTTAGGGTACTTGATTGTACTTTTTCTGTACTTGTTGCAGAGGGTTAAGTGACATGCTTGAAATTGTCTTAAAATCACCATCTTCCTCTTCCTACTGAGATCAAAGGAAGTCAGAATTGGAGGAGAGCTCAGAGGCTATTTGGACCAATCTGTTCCTGAGTAAGAATCCTTTCTACAACTCAAAAGTAGTCATCCAGTCTTTGAAAAACAGAGAGACAGAGATAGAGATAAGATAGAGACAGAAAGAACCCACTTAAGGCCCATTCTACTTTTTGATAGTACAGTACTCATTATTAGGAAGGTTTTCCTTATGTAACGCTGGAGCTAACTCTTCCCCATCCCCCAGAAAAAAAAAATATTTCAGGTTCAATTTGCTCTCTGATTCCACAGCCACTGAAAACCATAGCTTATGAGACTCCACTAAAGTATTTACTTTTACAACAAAGCCAGAGGACACAATATTTTCCCCATAAACCAGGGCATATTCTTTTACAAGCACAGACCTTAGAGATATTACAGGTTTGGTTCCAGACCACTACAATAAAACAAATATTGCAATAAAGTGAGTCACACAAATTTTTTTTGGCTTCTGCTGAGAAATATATATATATATATATATATATATATATATATAAATATAAACATATAAAAATTATGTTTATACTGTACTCTAGGAAGTATGCAATAGTATTATGTCTAAAAAAATGTGTGTACCTTAATTAAAAAATACTTTATTGCTAAAAATGCTAACCATCACTTGAGCCTTCAGAGAATCATAATCTTTTTCCTGGTGGGGGGGTCTTGCCTCTTTGTTGATGGCTGCTGACTGACCACGATGGGAGCTGCTGAAGATTGGGAAACTGTGGCAATTTCTTGAAATAAGAAAATGATGAGGTTTGCTGCATTGATTGACTCCTCCTTTCACAAAAGATTTCCCTGTAGCATGTGATACTGTTTGATAGCATTGTAGCCACAGTAGAACTTTTTTCAAAATTGGAGTCAATCCTCTCAAACTGTGCCGCTGCTTTATCAGTTAAGTTTACTAATATTTTTTAATATTGTTGTGTCTTAGGGAATAGTGGGAGGAGTGGGAGAGAGATGGGGGAATGGTGGTCTGTTGAGCAGTTTGAACATATGCAATTTGTTGATTAAGTTCTCTGTCTTATATGGTTGTGGTGCATGGCAGCCCAAAACAATTGTAAATAATACCATCAAAGGTCGATGATCACAGATTGCCATTACACGTGAGATAATGATGAAAAATTTGAAGTATAGAGAGAATTACCAAAATGTGATACAGAGACATGATGTAAGCACATGCTGTTGGAAAAATAGCATTGGTAGACTTGTCTGGGGCCGTGTTGCCACAAACCAATTTGTAAATAATGCAATACCTGCAAAGTACAATAAAGCAAGGCACAATAAAATGAGGTGTGCCTATATACGCATATCATTTGAGAAGAGTGGATTCCTTTAGGGAGTATGTGGAGAAGCTTACAGATTGGAACACTTATGGTCAGATCTCACACATGGAAGAACTCAACTTTGAAAACATAAGATGCTCATTGACTTCTGGTGATGTCTTTGGGCTATTCTTGCTCATCTTGTGGTTGCTGCTGAGTGTAATAACTCCTAGGCATTGCTTCACTGAACTTACTGTTAGGCATGTGATTGTAAAGCTTCTCTTTGCTACCAGCCTTTCCCTTTAGCTGGAGTCTTCAGTTAAGTGTTTACCTCTTCTCCAAAAGAGGAGTGGGTTCTGCCATCTCTTTCTACTTGAAGCCCTATAACTTAAACTTCAGCTCCTTCAAGGGGGAAGGAAGACCCCTTTCTAATACAGTACCCTTTCTAGGGGGAAAACTTAGGTGCTGTTTCACCATTAGTCAAGGGATCTGTGTGTTCCTAGAATCTTAGATTCCAAGGGTCATCATTGTCTTGTGGAACACAGAATAACCAGCCAGCTACTTAGAGCCTGTAGGCACTAAGTCTGCTTTTGATGCTCCTTCCTCTTACTTATCAGGATCACATCTCTTTCCTATTCTTCTGAATCCTTCTTAATTTTTTCATGGCCAAGTTACATTCCCCAATGTATTACATTCAGTGGCAACCTTTCTAACAGACTCTGTGCGAGTTTGAAACTCCCCAGTTTTCCTCAGATCATCCCTAGCATCCTTTGGATCTCCTATAGGAATAAAAGGAGGAGGCAAGAAGAACAACAAAATCCACGTGGGTTTATAGTGAAGTTACAATCTCCACCTTAATTCTCCGCTTCAGATTTATTTCTTTATTTTGTATGTGTAACTGACTACTTGTCTCCCAGGCTTTGTGCTGTCCATAGCTCATATCAAGCCTAACTCTGGTCTGCAACTTCTGCACATTGCCTATAATTCATCTAGGTGGCACAGTGGAGAGAGCAAGGGCCTGGGTCAGGACAATCTGAGTTCAGATTTGGCCTTGGACACTTCCTAGCTGTGTGACACTGAACAAGTCACTTAATGCCTCAGTTTCCTCATCTGTGAAATGGGGATAATAATAACCTCTACCTGCTAGGGGTGTCCTGAGGACCAAAGGAGACAATCATTGTAAAGCACTTAGGAGAGTGCCCAGCACATAGTAAGTGCTGTAGAATGATAACTATTGTTATTATCACTGTTATTGTTGTGTAATTCTGCCCTCTGAAGCCAAGTAAAAGATATAATCTCTTTTCAGTACGGTAGCCCTTTAGGTACTTGAAGACAACTCTTGTATTCCTTTTTTGAAATGTCTTCTCTAGTTCCTTTGACCATTTGTCATATTGCATATTCTTTTTTGAAAATGTATACTTTATTTATTTTTCAGTTTTTACTTCCACAAGAATTGGAATTCAAAATTTTCTCCCCTTCCTTCCCCACTTCCACCCCAGGATGGCATGTACCCCATCCATCCCTTCCTCCAGTCTGTTCTCCCTTCTATTACTCAACCTTCTTCCATTCCCCTTGCCCTCTATTTTCCTATAAGGCAAAATAGATTTCTTTACTCCACTGTCTCTATATCTTAATTTCCAGTTGCATACTAAAACAATTTTTAACATTCATTCTTAAAGCTTTGAGTTCCATATTCTGTCCCTCCCTCCCCACCCACCTTCATTGAGAAAACAAGAAATTCAATATTGGTCATATATGTATAACAATGCAAAGCACTTCCACAATGGTTATGTTGTAAAAGATGAAACTACATTTCCCTCTGTCCTATCCTGTCCTTCATCTTTTCCATTCTCTTCTTTGACCTGTGCTCCCACAATAGTGTTTGCTTCTTATTATCCCTTTCCCCAACTTGCTGTCTCTTCTATTATCTTCCCTCTCTTATCCCCTTCCCCCTTGCCTTCCTGCAGGGTAAAATAGATTTCCATATCCAATGTGTTATTCCTCCTTAAGCCAAATCCCATGAGAGTAAGGCTTATTATTATTTCCTTTTATCTCCTCTCTCTTTCCCTCCTTTGTAGAAGCTCTTTCTTTGTGAGGTGATTTGCTATATTCTACCTCTCCCTGTCTCTTAATCCTAGTACATTGCATTAAACAGTAAATTTTATTATTATTTTTTAAGGTATTCTCCCTTCATATTCAGCTCACCCTGTGCTCTCTATGTGTGTGTGTATGTATGTATGTATATATACATACATATGTATAAATGTACATGCATACATACACCTATGCACATATACATACCTACACATATATAATATACAGATACATACATTCCCATATACACCCACATATATATGTATTCCCTCTAACTACCCCAATACTGAAATAGGTCTCATGAGTTACAAATAACATCTTTCCATGTAGAAATGTAAGCATTTCTACTTAAATGAGTTCCTTAAGGCTTCCCTTTCCTGTTTACCTTTTCATGTCTCTCTTGATTCTTATATTTGAAAGTCAGGTTTTCTATTCAGCTCTAGTCTTTTCAATAAGAATGCTTGAAAGTCCTCTATTTCATTGAAATTCCATTTTTTCCCCTGAAGTATCATACTCAGTTTTGCTGGGTAAGTGATTCTTGGTTTTAATCTTAGCTCCTTTGACCTCTGGAATATCATATTCCAAGCCTTTCTGTCCCTTAGTGTAGAAGCTGCTAAATCCTGTGTTATCCTGATTGTATTTCCATAATACTTGAATTGTTTCTTTCTGGCTGCTTGTAATATTTTCTCCTTAACCTGGGAGCTGTGGAATTTGGCTACAATATTCCTAGGAGTTTTCCTTTTGGGCTCTCTTTCAGGAAGTGATTGGTGAATTCTTTCCATTTCTGTTTTATCCTCTAGATCTAGAACATTGGGGCAGTTTTCCTTGATAATTTCTTGAAAGATGATGTCTAGGCTTTTTTTTAATCATAGCTTTCAAGTAGACCAATAATTTTGAAATTATTTCTCCTGGATCTATTTTCCAAGACAGTTGTTTTTCCAGTGAGATATTTCACATTCTCTTCTATTTTTTCATTCTTTTGGGTTTTTTTTTTAATAACTTCTTGGTTTCTTATAGAGTCATTTATCTTCCATTTTCTCCATTCTGATTTTTAAGGAACTATTTTCTTCAGTGAGCTTTTGAACCTCCTTTTCTGTTTCGCCAATTCTGCTTTTTATAGTTTTCTTCTTCTCATTGGCTTTTTGGACCTCTTTTGCCATTTGAGTTAGTCTATTTTTAAAGATGTTATTTTCTTCAGCATTTTTTGGGTCTCCTTTAGCAAACTGTTGACTCTCTTTTCATGATTTTCTTTCATTGCTTTCATTTCTATTCCCAATTTTTCCTCCCCCACTCTTACTTGATTTTCAAAATCCTTTCTGAGCTTTTCCATGACCTGAGATCATTGCATATTTATTTTGGAGACTTTGGATGCAGAAGCCTTGACTTTGATGTCTTCCTCTGATGGTATGCATTGTTCTTCCTCATCATGCTGCATATTCTTGAGGCTCATCACCAACCTGACCTTCCTCATCTCAATATTCTCCAGCTCTTTCATTGTAACCTCTCTTTTATATGCATAGCTCATGGAAACTGCTACTGTCTCTTGAAGAACCAAGACAAAAGGAGCTCAGATATTGTTCCTGTAACTTTAGAAGTTAAGATGTCGTGTTGGGAAAAGGACAGTTAGATGAACAGTTGGAAGGGACTGATCATATGGGAGAAATGGTTTACTGTGAAGCACCTGTCCCTAATTAGTAAGAGGGAAGTGAAACTTTTATTCTTGATCTGATAGCCACTTACAGTCTGTGTGACAGTCAGCCAGTCAGCAAACACTTATTAAGTGGCTAGTGTATGCCAGGCAGTGTAGGAAGAGCTAGAGAGAAGAGAGAGGATGTGAAGAGCAAGGACTTGTTTTGGTTTGTGTGTTTAATGGAAATTGTCTTGTTATTTTATGAGGAAATCCTATAAAGAGAACTTAGTGTAGCTTTTAAAGGGCTAGCAGCACAGTGTATTTGGGGATAGAATTTCCTGTGTGTATTAAAGAGAAGTCAGTGAAGGGATTAATGTTGAAGAGGAATAGACTTTAATCATTGATATAAAGTGAGATTAATGTCTTGAGACTTAAGTTTCCAGAAAAATGTAGAGGAATCAACTATTGATATTTTGAGGGTTTAAGGAGACTTAAAGAATGATGTTTATCTCATTTGTTAATTATATGAATATTTAATAGTTTTAAATATTTATTTAAATAGAGATGAGTAAAATAATTTGTAGTAGCAAAGGTGGCTTCTCAACTTCTTTAGAAAATTAGTATTTCATAAATTGGAGTGGGAGCCCAAATTAATGAGAAGAAATTTCAAATTTATTAATGAAGTATATGTTATCAAGAATACTCCTAGGTTACTATAGAGTTTGGAGTTAACAAATTTAATATATAACAACAAGAGTCAAATGGAAGGCCAAAGTCAGGTGACCTACAGGAGAAAGTGGTCGGACTCCTGACCATAGCCAGTTCACTTCAAAATTCACTCTTGCCCCATGAATGAAAAATATTTCTAACTTCCTTTTTCTTTGCCTGAATACTATGGATCTGAACCAAAATCAAAATGTTCTGCTTCAAAACTTGCTCCTGTGACCTTAGGGAGACACATTACTTGATTCACTGTGTGTATGTGTGTGTTTCTGTTTTTTGATAACCTACCATGTTTGCATTCACTATTATAGGCGCTTGGGAGAGCATAAAGGCACAGATAACCTATAACCTTGAGGAGATAAAAAGAAGCTTTTGATTACAGTATTGATTATGATGTTGATTTTTCATTTCATAAGACTTTCATCTCTCGCTTTGGAAAATCCTTGGTTATAGAATTTCTGAATTGGAAGGACCTTGTTTAGATATCTGGTCCAACTAGGAAAAATCCCTTCTTCAGCATACCTGACAAAGGGTCATCCAAACAGTGCTTGAAGACTCTAGCGATGAGGAACCCATGATCTCTATTGGTGGCCAGTTCTGGTTTTGTTAGTTTTGATTGTTAAAAAAGATTTTCTATCTTAAATTTGCCTCTTCCATCTGTTGCTCTCAATTCTGCCCTCGATGCTTTGAGGAAATCTAGTCCTTCTTCCAGTTGGCTGCCCTTCACCCATATGAAGACAGCTATCATGTACTTTTCCTCACTCCAAGTTTTCTCCAGGCTAAACATTCCCAGGTGCTTGAGCTGATTCTCACATGACATTCCTTCACCATCTTAGAAGCCGAGTCAGAAGTAGTCACTATTTTTTTTCCTTTTTAATCAACTGCTTTCATAAAACTCCTAGAAACAGTGATGGTGTAGATCACAAACGTATTGATTGATACAGGTGGGTTGTCTCCATGGGAAAATGATAACACATGAGTATCTTTTCTGGGGTCAGAGAAGATTTCCTAAAAAGATTCCTATGTCAATATTTTATTTATCTCTCTCTCTCTATCTTTTGCCTCTTAATCTCTATCCTATTTTTCTTTCTACCTTCAGTCCTAAATGTGTTTCTCCCTATCCTTACATTTATCTCTTTTCCAGTCAACCCTCCCCTTCAGCCTAGATGTTAAGGAGATTCAATCAGATAAGGTGTGAGAAAATGCTTTGGAAAGCTTACAGTGCTAGACAAATGTAAGCTATTACTGCGTTTCTTTTTTCATCCCCCTGTTCCTCTTTCGTTGTGATTTCCTAACCTCTACCCTTTTATTCCTGCCAGTGAAAAGTTCTGTATCTGTGCTGACAGATTACAGTGTTTCCCTTGTGTATTCTGCTAGTGCACTTGAAAGTTACAGTATGCATACTGAGATGGGCAAGCATCAGCATCCCTGACTTACTTATTTCCCCACTCCCCCCAAAAAAGTTCATAAAATGGTGTAGGTGAGATCGCTTTTAATTACAGCAGTAAGACTTTGTCCATGGTGTTGGGATTTGACCCTCCTAATAAACCACTGAAAACTCTAAAAGTTGTAGTTACACAGTTTAGGAGCAGGCCTGTCTGAGTTCTCTAGTTTGATAAACATTGCTAAGGGATTAGAGGTAGTAGTTCTTATTTCACACCTACTCATGATTCCTCCACTTCATTGTTGTAATTTAGTGAGTCTTGAGGATAAGAGTGGGAATGGAATGGTGTGTAATTTTCCTTTTAATCAGTCTGGTGCTCAGGCCCTCTCTGAGATGTCTCTCCCTCTTTCCTTGGCCCATTTTCACTCTTTCACCCCATCTCTCTCTTAGCTTGCTCAGTTTTTTTAAAATTTATTCAGCCTGTACAGTAACCTCTGAAGCTGAGAAAGGGAGAAAAGTGTGAAATTGGGGAAGCAACAACATCCTCTTTATTAGGAGCAGATATTGCTTTGGAGTCTGGATTTAGTAACAAAAGCCAGCCAAGAGAAGATGTTGCTCTCTCTTTTTATCTCCTTATAAAATGTGGTGACCTGCTTTTCTTCATTTAATGTCTCTTTTATTTTTATTTCTATAAAGTAGAACACACACACATGTGTGTGTGCGTGTGTGTGTGTATGTGTGTGTGTGTAATATTTAACCCCACTACCAATGGAAAACATGGAGATACGCTGTCTTCCAAAGCAGAACTTTCTTTCCTCTTCAGCCAGTGAATCAGCCAGTTCTCAGCCGAGCCTCCTATGTACACTGGACTATCCCAGGACCATGCTAAAAAACTTATGAGCCAGTCAGTCAGTTGTAACAATGGCTTATCCTTAAAATTTTAAAACCAAGGCCAAAAGGAGGAGGCAGCTTCTTAAGGAAAAATATTCTCAAAGGAAGCAAGCCTGTGTGGCATCACTCAGCTCTGACTATGAAATTTGTTTCCTAAAGGAAAAGGAAGCTCTATTCATCTCCTTCCAGCCCAGGGCTAGAAGCCAGCCGATCTGAGGTCTGTAACAAACCAGCTGTATTACCTAACTTAGGGCACTTAATCTAATCTCTGCGTAAAATAAGTGGGACATCTTCTGTAAAAAGGGAATCAGGATACTTTATTTGCCTGCTTCACAAATTGATTGTGAAGAGCAAATCATATAATTTATGTAAAAATACTGTGCCTAAGAACTGTTATGTAAATGCAAGGTGGTTATTGTTTGGTTGTTCTTGTGTCTGACTCTTTATGAACCCATTCCATGTCAGTGCTAAAAGATACTCATGTGTTATCATTTTCTTCTGGAGACAACCCACTTGTGTCAATCAATACCTTTGTGATCTATACCATCATGGACCATCCTATGCCATTGCTGTCCATAGAATTTTCTTGGCAAAGATGCTGAAGTAGTTTTCCATTTCCTTCTGCAAAGAAGAAAGTCATTTTACATATTACATGGCCATAATCTTTTGTTTATGGATTGAAGGAGGAGACAATTCATGGCCCAAAGAACTTACCTAAATGTGTTGGGGGGTTTTTTCCTCTCTTTGGCTCAAGACTTATGGTTTCAGAAATATTGGAAACTTCCAGGGTGAAATCTCCCTTCACCAATGCAAGATCAACAATTTATGTTAACTTAAGAATATGAGAGAATTGCTTTGGTGCTCAGAGGTTAAATGTATTGGAGGCTGAACCTGATCCCTGGACTTTCTGACTTGAGGCCTAGCCCTTCATCTCCTATATTATGCTGCCTCGGAAATATAGCTTATTAATAGTAAAATGAATGATACTGTGAAGATTTGTGTACTTCTTCGAGGTAGCCAAGTGGATCTCAAGCTTGTTAGCATGATCCTGGGATATGCCAAGGTACATAGGAGGCTCAGCTTGGAACTGGCTGAGCTAGAAGAAGTGACCCATTTCTTCATCTCCTACCCCATCCCTATCTTGCTTAAACTTAATTCAAGGGTGCTTTACAATTGCACTCCTCAAAAATTAAGCTTATAGGAGTATACACCCATATTGGTACAATGCCTTTGGTGGTTGCATCGTTACACCTTAAGCATTGGCTCTTTCTGTCAAAGTGTTCCCTGCCTTCCCTTCCACCCCACCCCCCCAGTTCACTTTGGAAAGTGAATCTGGCTAGAATCTGGAAAGACAAATCTGGCTAGCCTGTATCAATTGGCTATTTGTATTTTCATATTAGTGTATAGAGAACGAAAACTATAACAATGTGGGTACAGAAACTTAAACTCCTTTTCTTCTGGGATAATCTGGCTTTGATCCCTTTCTCCTTCTGGAAAATTAATTTTTTTAAACCAGAGGCACCTGAGATGACTCCTGAAATGAATTATTATGAACTCCCCCAAAATGTGCCTAACAATATGGCATATTTCTATTATACCTAGGAGATGAAACAGTAATAAAAAAAAGTACTTTAAGATTGCTTCTTGAGCCATCACATAAAAAAAAAAAGTCACATAAATAGTATAAATGGTAATAAACCCAGAGCAAGTCTTTGTGCAGAAGCAGCCCTGCTAAGAACATTGCAAAGGCCCCAGGGCATTGCTCCATGGCAGTGTCAGTACCTTGCCAAGCAAACCTATTTCTCTCCTGTGATTTCAGCCCTTAAGGATATCTCATACATCCTAAATGCATCTCTAGGGCTGTCTCTGGCTATCATTAGCTATAATGAGGAAGAAATACATCTCCCTATAGAGGAAATGCATTACACCATAAAGGCACTGAGAGCTGACTCCATTTGAAGGCAGATAAAGTCACTTATAAACTAATGATTTGCAGCAATGTTGTACACGGATCAGACCAGAGGAGAGTTCTGCCATACAAGCCAGCACTTTCCCATATTCTATTGCATTTCTAGGCTGGGCATTGATTGTTTCACCCCAAGTACCCTGTCAGCTTGTCCCCTCTAGCATTCAGTCTAGACTTGATAGCTGTCTGTCCTTCTCACATCTCAAGGCATCTTCAATTGACAGTGATAAATGCCTTACTTTTTCCTGTCTTTCTGATCACACTTCCGTCTTCTCTACTTCACTCAGTGACATTGTCATCTTTACTCTTTCCTCCTCCAAAAGAATGTCAAGTCCTTGTGGACAGGGATCCTTTCATCTATGTCTTTGTATTCCAAGCATATCTAGCACATGTTGCAGGCACCTAATAACTAACTGCCCACTGAACCCCATTGCATTTTTGGTGGACTCTGCTAAAGGCTGTGTGAGTGACTTCATTTGTTGTACACTTGATTTTTTTCATCTCAGCCTATGTTCTGTTCCATACTGTACTCTGCACACAGTAGGCAAGCAATAAATTCTTGCTAATAGCCTAAGGATGGAATTAATTTCTTTGGACTGTGACATTTATGTTACATGAGTTTTGCTCAACCTAACACTGAATTTTTCCTTATCTTTTTCTATAACAAAGCCTTGTTTTCTCTCACTTTTTATCAATCCTTTTTGTGTGTATTCCAGTGAATGAATTAGCTTTCATTTCAGTACATATTCTTAAGTTTTCGTTTTTGCCTCCCTTTTCCCTTCTAATTATGATAGTGAGATGAACTAATTATGCTATTATATCGATAGCTAATTATTAGTTTGTGATCCTCCCCTTTCCTCTTATTTCTGTTAAGACCCAATTCCCTGAAAAGATCAGTCAGTCTCTCAAGGGCATGGCTGAATAATACAATTACTCCTAGCTCCCAGGCTCCTTAACTAGATTGGACAGGACCCCACTCAAATGGGAAACCTAATTTCTGTTTAAAGTATAAACAGAATCCTGTCTAATTGAGCCTTTGCCTGGGGGAGGAGCCCTCTGTCCTTGATCCCCTCCATTAGAGTTTAGGGCAGCCCAACTCTTGCAGGAGAAGATTAGCCACAAAGGTCCAAATGCATATGGTTTCCCCTTCCCAGATGCCTAGAGGCTGCCAAGCCTTATGATCAAGCCACGTTCTCAGTAGGAAAGGCTGAAGACTTTTAGGCCACCTCCTCATTAAATGTCCACTAATCAGAGCTGGATTTCATTTGTCACTGGAGTTCCTGTCAGATCTGATTTAAAGAGTTTTTGAGTCTCCCTTGTGGTCTGTGGATACTGAGAGAAACCACTGACCATCAATTTATTGTTTATTAGCTTATTAATTACCCAGAAACTCTATCCGGGATTGTCATTCTTGACAATGGCTTATATTTCTGTGGTGCTTAATTCATATGTGCTCCTCACAAATGCCTGTGAAGTATATAGGAAAGATGTTCTTCCCATTTTCTAGAAGAGGAACCCGAGGTACGAATAGTCCTACCCGAGGTCATTTAGCTAATTAATGACAGTGCCAAGACTAGAGCTCATGTCTCATGCATGACTCCTGGTCCAGTCTCTTTCTATTGCCCAATGTTCTCTGTTTTTCTGTTACCATATTTTAATCAGACCTGAGTTAAGTACCCATCTATGTACAGTTTTTGGTTGAGATGTCTAAGATACCTTACAAGGATGAAATTTCTCATCTTTGGGGGCTTATATTATAAAATGGGTAACTCATTCTTGGACATACTTCACCAAGAACTGTATGACATGAAGAACTCACACAACACATGGAATAAGAATTACAGAATTTTTTCACTGGAAGGGACTTCAGTGGCCTTTTGGTTCAAGCCCAAATGAAAAAAAACCCTGGCTGCAATACATAAAACAAGTGTTCATCCAACTTCTCTCCTTGAAGCCTTCTAGCCAGTGGATCTCATCCCCTCCCGAGGCAGTCGTTTCAGCTTTTGGAAAGCTGTGATTGTTGTGAAGTTTGTCCTTCCATTAAGCCCAAATGTGCCCTCCTCCTCCTCCTAGGTCTGCCTTCTGGTGGTGCAGGAGGGGAAAAAAGGGAAGAAGCAGAAGGAGAATGAGTCTACTAGGGACTCTTTCAAATGACAGCATTTCAAATACTAGGAGATCGCTATCTGTCTCCCTTGAGCCTTCTCTTTTCTAGACTAACTAGTCTTGGTTCCTTCAGCTAATATTCTGTATGTTATGAGCTTACAGCTTTTCGTAATCCTGTTTGCCTTCCTCTGGATACTCTCAGACTTAACAGTGGCCTTCCTAAAACTATCATTCCCCCAGACTGAAGGCAGCACTCCAGATGTAGTCTGATCCAGAAAAGAGTACAGAAGGACCATCACCTCTTGACTCTTGGAAGCTGGTCTTCTTTCAGTCAAATTGAAGGTTGTTTTGTCTTTTGTGCTTGTTGACCCATATGGAGTCCCCTGAAAAGTCTCCCATCTGCTTCAGACAAAGTACTGTCTAAATCATGTCTTCCCCATTTTGTAACTGGGAAGTAGACTTTTAAAAACTCATGTATAAGACCTGACATTTATCCGTACAGAATTTTTCTTATTAGAATCAGCTTAATGTTCTAGCCTGTCAAAATCTTTTTGAATCTTGACTCCATCCTCCATTGTGTTAATGGTACCTTCCAACTTTGTGTCATCTGCTAATGTAATAAACATGCCTTTACTTAAGTAACTGGCAAAAATATTTAACAGCACAGGGGCCCTTTCCAGCAGACTTCTCTACAGACCTTGCCAAGCTGATGCCGGCTGATTAATGACTACCTACTCTGAGATTGACCATTCAGGTGGTACTGATGCCATCTAATTGTACCTTCTATCTAGTCTACATCTCTGTATTTCACAAGAGGAAAATAAGATACTTTAATAAATATTTTAACCAAATCAAGATAAAACATATCTGTAGTCTTCATGTGACCTACCAATTTAGTAGCCTTATTTCCCGCTCCTGTCTAAAAAAAGAGAAAATTTTGTTAGTCTAACATGACCTGTTTTTGATACAGCCAGTGCTGGCTCTTTGTCGTTACTGCTTCCCCTTTTTCAGATATTCACGAGCTATCTTCTTAATGAGCAGCTCTAGAATCTTCCCAGCTCATTGGCCTGTAATTATCTATAAGCTTTATTGTGCATGGATTTTGGAGATTTTGAAATCAAGAGACCTGGGCTCACAGTTTTACTTCACTGACTCACTCTTGGTTTTTGAGGTAAATTGTTTAACCCTCTCTATTTGTCAGTTTCCTTATTTCTAAGCTGAGACCTTTTGATTAGTTGAATTCTAAAGTTTGATTCAACTTGGATTCTAAGTCTTAAGGTTAATTTTCAAATACATAAATAATCATCATCATAATTATAATGATTATATTAATAACACTGCATAATATGTATATTAGTGACTATCAGATTCCTTATGTCTAAACTGAGAGCTTCAAACCATTTGATTTCTAAGTTCTGATTCAACTCATGGATTCTAAGTTTTCATGTATTAATATGTAAACACAAAACAATAATTATCATAAGAATTGTATAATATCACATAATTATATTAGTTTTATTAATACTATATTATTCTATTATATGATAGATGACAGCAGTGTTGTAATACAATATAGAATGATATGTAATATAAGAAATTCTATCAATTCTATTAACACCATATCTTATAATAATGTATCATATAATAATTGTAATATTTATTATTAAACCCACAAGTGATCTGTGACTTCATTGTAAAGAATTCCCTCCACCAATGGAGATATTAATTTTAAAACCAATGATTCTGTATTGTGTTAATCCATCAATTAATCAAGCATTTATCAACGGCACTGTGCTAGGCACTGGGGATACAGACATAAAAATGAAGATGTCCGCCTTCAAGGAACTTAGATTTTCATTTGGGGAAGCTATACGTACAAATGTATATAATAGATATGAAAATATATATACGTATATATATGAATATATATACGTATATATATATATATATATGGTCATTCTGAAGGAGAACTATGAGCAAGTTTATTATTGTGGTCTGGGATTATTATTCTCTTGTTATATTTTGTGAACTGCTCTGCTACAGTAGATTAGAGGAAAGAAAAACTCTCAGGGTCCCCTAGATAATGAATGCTTCAGGGGAGGCTGAATTTGAGGATGCTATTGAAAGAATGAAAAGTAAGTACTCAGTGATGGCGGGGGAAGAGGACAAGAAATGCAGAAGGAATATTGCCTGAGAAGCAAGTGGGACAGAAATATGTGTCACTTTGGTACAGCATAGGCACAAGGCAGGGGAGTAGAGGAATAACAGGACATCCAGCTAAGCTGTGGAGAGAGAGAGCATTTTATGGCTGAGAGTAAGGAGCTTAGCCTTACTAGAGTGGGTCACAGGATGTGTTGTCAAACACCAAGGATTGTAGAATGAGGGAGTCAAAGCAACGATAATGGCTTTCCTCAGATTTGTCTTTGCATTGATTCTTGATTCCATGTTTATTTTACTGTCTTCATCCAGTTTTTTTTTAAAATTGAACTGTTATAGACTGTCAATCACATATGCCAAGAGATTTATTTTAATCTAGGGCAAAAGATCATTGGGTTCTAAAAAGAACCAGCAATCCTTGCATTAATAGGAAGATGCATTTGCCCTCCACAGTAATGTGAAGCTTGGTTTAGGGCCAGCCAGCCATTTTGTACATCTGGTTCATCTGTTTTCTCTGGCCCCAGAAACCCTTCTGTCCTGATGCAGAACTTGTCTGCTTTCACAGAAACTAGGAAGGAAGGAGAGAGGAGCCATAGGGCACCAGTCTAGCTGACAGGCTCATTAGTGAGCTGCAGAGTAGGCCCAGTATCAATGGCATCTCAATGTGATGTACTCCGGACTCAGAGCATCTGGCTCTAGATCCCAGTAGAGCTGCTGACTCACTCTGAAACCTTGTGAAAATGACTTAAACCTTTTTGAGCCACATTTCCTCATTTGTAAAAGGAGACTTTGGATTAGATGTCATTTTAGGTTCTTTCTAGCTTTTTGGTCTGTGATTGTAGGATTATGTTTATAATGGTTTTCTGTGGTATAGCTCCTTGTTGGTCATACCAATTTATAAATTTTCCAATGTCCAATAGAAACTCATTAATTCAAACTCCTGGAATTTGTAAGATTTTTGAACACAGCACTTAGGAAATAGTTGCTGTCCTTCATTCTTGAAGAGAACCAAAATGACATCACCATGATAAAGTGAAGATTCAGTGTATATGCCTCTGGCTGATCAGGCCAATGTGAGCTTGTATGCTCTACCACACATTGGGCACAGATAATCCATGTGAACATTTGGGGTGGTTACTCCAAATTTGTGCATCCTACATTTCCTTTGTGTTGTCTTAATTCTGCTTTGCTTATAGAGCACAGCACCTTTTCTGATGTGGGCATGCCATGCTGAGCAGTCCTATACCAGTGTCTCCCCATGTCACACAATCAAATCCAAAGTTCTTGAGAGAGACATTGGAAGTATCCTTGTATTGCTTCTTCTTTCCACCATATGAACGCTTGACTCGTGAGAGTTCTCCATAAAATAGTCTTTTTGACAAGCATACATTTTGCATTAGAACAACGTGACCAGCCCATCAGAGTTGCGCTCTCTGAAGAATAGTTTGAATGCCTGGCAGTTTAGTTCTAGCAGGGACCTCAATGTCTGGTACCTTATCTTGTCAGGTGATCTTCAGAATCTAAGACAGTTCAGATGGAAGTGATCAGTTTCCTGGCATGGTAGACTGTCCATGTTTCACAGGTATACCACAATGAGGTCAGCACAACAGCTCTATAGGCCTTCAGTTTGGTAGTCAGTCTAATACCTCTTCTCTCCCAAACTTTTCTTCAGAGCCTCCCAAACACTGAGCTAGCTCTGGCAATGCATGTGTCAACCTCATTGTCAATGTGTACGTTCCTGGAAAGTATACTACCAAGGTAAGTGAACTTATCCACAGCATTCAGAACTTCTCCATTTGTTGTAACCAATGGTTCCATGTATGGATGCTGTAGTGGTGGCTGATGGAGAACCTGTGTTTTCTTGGTGTTAATTATTAGGCCACAATTAGGCAGCAGAGAATTGATCCATACTTTGTTGCATCTCAACTTAAGAGGCTGTGTTGAGTGCACAATCATCTGGAGACAGAAAATCATGAATCAACACTCCCTCCACTTTGGTCTCGGCTTGTAGCCTTTTCAAATTGAATCATCAATATGGTAGTTGACCTCGATGCCATGTTCATCCTCATTGAAAGTATTTGACAACATGGCTGAAAACATCATGCATAGAAGCATGAGAGCAAGCACACAGACCTGTTTCACTCCACTGGTGACTGGGAAGGCATTGTCCACTATCCAGAACTCAGGCAAACATGCCATTGTGAAAATTTGATGTACAATGCTGATGAACTTCTCTGGGCAACCAAATTTTGACATAATTTTCCATAAGCACTCATGACTAACAGTGTCAAAGACTTTGGTCGGATCTACAAACGTTGTGTACAGACCTCTGTTCTACTCCTGGCATTTCTCCTGGAGTTGTTGGGCAGCAAAACCGTATCGACTGTTCCTCGACTCTTTTTGAAGCCACATTGGCTCTCAGATATATGACCATCTTCCAGGTGAAGGATCAGCCTATTAATGAGGACTCTAGCAAGAATGTTGCCAGCAATGGTTAAGAGAGAGATCCCCCTGTGATTGTCACAGGACAATCTATCTATTCCCTTTGCCCTTATAGAGATGGACAATGGAGGCATCCTTGAACTCCTGGAGGATAACCTCCTCTTGCCCTATAACCTGGAAAATTTCAGTCAGCTTTTGTATGAGCAATGGTCCCCCTACCTTGTAAATCTCAGCTGGAATAGAATTAGCACCAGGTGCTTTGCCACATGAAAGGAGCCTAATATCCATCAAAACCTCTCCTTCAGTTGGAAGTTCAGCTAAGGAGGGATTGATTGGCTTCAGTCTGAGGTAGATGGTCAATGGCTTCAGCATTGATTGATGATGGTCTGTTGAGAATACTATGAAAATGTTCAGCCTTCAGATCTCTAGGATCATGTCCTTATCACTAATCAATGTGGCTCCATCAGCACTGAGTAGTTGTGATGCATCACAGGTTTTTGGCCCATAAATAGTTTTTAGGGAATCATAAAAGCACTTTGTATAGTTACTATCAGTATAAAACTGAATTTCATCTGCCTTCTTACTGAGCCAGGAATCTTGCATCTCTCTAAGCTTTGCTTGTGCTTTACTTTTGATGGAATAAAATGCTGCCTTTTTAGAGATGGATGAGATACCCTACTGGTAAATCCTTTGGAGTTCTTGTTTTTCATTTAGCAGCTTCTGGATTTGCCCATCATTTTCATCAAACCAGGCTTGGTGTTTGCAAGTGTTCTTACCCAGAGGAGCAAATGCAGTGCTGTACACCAAATCTCTGAAAGCTGCCCACTCCTTTTCTGCTCCACTGTTGCCAATTGTATGTTGGCTCAACTTTTCCTCCACATTGACATCAAACTGTTCATGCTCAGAGAAAAGCTCTAATTTGTTGACATTAATTCCCCTGGTAGTCATTTTGCCTTGGGGGTGGCACTTTTGATGAATGCTAATATTCAGCTTGTAAAGGATAAGTCTATGATCAGTCCAGCACTCTGCACCATACATTGCCTTTGTCACTCTCACATCTTATCTATTTCTTCTCCTCACAATCATATAGTCTGTTAGATGCCAATGTTTGCTGTGAGGGTGCATCCATGAAGTTTTATTGCATTTAGGTAAATGGAAAACAGTGTTGGTGATGAGAAGGTCATGTGATGCTCAAGTCTTCAGCAGTAAATGACCATTGCTGTTGCTGTTTCCAACTCCATTCCTCCCTAGAAATCCCTGTCAAATCTGGCAGTCTGAGCTTACTCTAACATTGAAGTTACCCAGAATTATAAGCTTGTCCTCTTTTGGCACATTGATGATAAAGGTCTCTAGGTCTTCATAAAATTTTTCTTTGACCTCATCAGGGTTCCTCATGATGGGAGCATAGACACTGATGATGGTGGCATGGTGTTTTCCTGCAAGTGGCAATTGCATTGTCATGAGCCTGTCATACACTCCTTTTGGCAGGTATACCATCTTGCTGACTAGATTAGTTTTGATCGCAAAACCTATACCAACTTCACAGTGCTCCCCTTCACCATGGCCACTCCGGAAAAATGTGTATCCTGCTCCAACTTCAGTAAGCTGGCCTTCATTTGCCAGCCTTGTTTCACTCAGGGCTGCTATTTGGATGTTGGGTTCTCTTGAGCTGAGAATCTGTTGAGTTCTCTTGCAACAGGAGCAGTTCTTCTTTCAGGTCTACTGGATTTTGTGTTGTCTATAAGTGTGCGCACATTCCATGTGCCCATGTTGAATGAAATCATCTTTGCAGATGTTTTTCTACATTTTTTTTATGTTTCGACCACAGAGAGGGATTTCCTGCCTGCTGCAATAATCAGGCCAGGGTTAGGTAAGAAGACACTGTTTAGGGCACCTTTTATAGCCCCCATTCTAATACCAGGAGGTGAGCAGTGCGATCCTTAAAAGGCTGCTCAGACACCCAAGGGCCTGCTGAGTCCCACTGCTGCTTCCAGTGAGAAACGACCCTAAAGCCTGAGTCACCTTTGTGCAGGGTCGTGACTACAGCTCCCAGTGTATCTGCACCTGCTGCTGCATCACTTGCCTGTCGCCACAGGACTTTGAGGCATAATAGTAAAATGGTATGGGTGATGTCTTTTGATTCAGGTGTAAATTGGATTTAAGTGAGTCAGAGTTGCACAAAATTGTCAGCCTCACTCTCTCTTTCAGAATCATAGTCCAGTGGTAGGACAGAGTCAAGACGACTGACGATGGCTCAGGATGCAGTGGATGACCTTGGCATCTCTGATGTCTAACCACTAAGCACTCCACATTGCCTGCTTCAGCCGCCTTCATGGCTGTTGGAACAAATTGTTCTCATTCACCCATTCCACCAGGGAAGTCTTCACATGCTTGGGGTAGACACCTCCCTAGCTCACCAATGGGTTTGAGACCCCTTGGTTACTCTCAACCTGCTTTGATCCTTCTCTCGAAATAGTTTTACTGTGGTGTGACCATCGCACATGCCTTAGCTTCTTGGAGTCACAGGTGAGAGTTGGGTGGAACAGGTGGACACCAAAGGTAGGAAGAGCCCTGAAAAGAGTTTGGCAGCTACCACATCAAAGGTAGTTCTCCTGAACACACCCTGCACCCCACTTAGGAAGTAAAATGCCTTTGAATATCGAGTCCAGTGATTCTTACCTGCTGGAGACCTTTTGTGGTTTTGTCAGATTATGTTTAAATGTAGGCCTAAGGTGAATTTTAACTTTTAAAATCATTTCTCATTTTACTGCACAGTGTCAGTATCTCAATTTTTAAAATAGGCTGCATTTGAAGGGAATAAAGCTACGTTGTTGGAGGTGATTCTGCAACTGGGACTTTTCACAGATTTAGATGGATCTTTTCTCCACATCTGCTCTCTCCTTATGAATTATGGTGTGACACATGGTGGATTTGAGCAGGCTACAACAGATTAAAATAAGAAATCGTGCAAAAGAGTGTAAATACTGTTATTCAGAAATGTATGACCAGAAAAAAAGATGGGCTGGTCATATAGCTAGATCTAGCAAGGGATTAACAGATGGATGATCCATATATTCTATTGCCTACCTACACTATCTAATTGGAAAGTGAGGAAGGCAATATAGGTGGGCACGTGGTGAACTTATCAAAGGCTGGACAGGTGTGATTGGTTACTGGAAGGAATTCCCATATCAGTGAGATCACAGATCACTTTGTAATATTATATTTTTTGAGTGAAGATATAAAAAAATATGTAATTTGATTTTATTTTTCTATGTATAATTTTAATTTTTTAGACTTATGGCAAGATACATTTGGTATTATTAGGGAAATACATCTGTGCTGCTTATGGTACCTAGTCATATAAGATTATGTCATCCATATTCTCTTCCAGTCTTCTTCTGGGGCATGCATACAAAAAATATTCTGAAGCTGTAGCCAGCATATTTAGCTCAGTTGCTTGGCAAACAAAATGATACATTTATTAAGTCAGTAATTATGATATTGCAAGATGCACATATGCAGAAGTGTGTGCTATGTTTGCATATACATATAAAATTCTCATTCAGAATGTTTTAAGAAATAAATGTTTTGGTAAAGTGAAAGTTGAATAATTTGGTTAACTGAGAGTTGCATATATATAAGCATATATTTTATTGTGTGTGTGTGTACATATGTGCATATATGGATGTGTTGCATGCTTCTGTTCATATATGTGTATGCATGCATATCCATTCTATGTGTATTTGCCTATGCACACACATACACACCAGACATGGGCTGCAAATTTCCAAAGAATCAGAATGCAGGAGACACAGACTTAACTTAAAAATGTCCTGAGGGTTATACAGTATTTTTTACTGATTTCATAATCAGGTAGTGCATCAGGGTCATCTCTATAAAGATTAGTTTCCATTGGACAAGATCATAAATTTAATTGGTGTGGGAGATCTGGCAAAATTACGATGACAGTTATCACTCACCCTGGAAGTTGGGTTTTGTTTTTTTAAAGGAGTAATCAGTTTATTTGCTTGCTGTTTATACCTTTCTCATAAAATCAGAATGTGGAAGCATTTATTTCTTCACATCTTCCCCTCCTCCCTCACTCAAGATTTCTAGTTATTGGAAGTTTTCAGTTGCTTAGATTTCAGATAAATAGAGTTTATTAGGTATGAATCATGCATGATATTGAACAACTTGCTAAAAATTTTAAATTTGACCTGATGTGACAAGTTGCATTAAAAAAATCAAATCCCATGTAGTTGATGAGTAAGAAACTTCAAATGTGAAATCATGTGAAAGCTTTTTGATTCAAGTTGCTTATTCCCTTGACCATTAACATCTGCCACATCTAGGACTTTTTTGAATCAGTAGTTAGCACTGGGAGACCCAGCATAAAAGAATTCAAACTACTGGGCAACTTTCCCACATTGAGGCTTGTTTTTGTTTGTTTGTTTTTGTTTTTTGGCCTTTGAAACCTTCAGGTCCCTTGTACACCTATGTCTGCTCTGTGACATTCATTTTATGTAGCTAATGGAGAGAGTTCCATAACCTGTGGAAAAGGGGGAAAAGCACGTCTGATTAATGGAAAGGGCAGGAAGGCAGTCACTGTTTCTCGAAGAGGGTTGTCCACACTCTAACCTTGGGAGGAATGTGCCTTAACATGAAACAGAAGGCATTTACTGTCAATTTTGCTCCATTGTTGGCAAAACTGCAAAAGTGATTCCCTCTTCCTTAAAAAAAAATCGAGCATTAATGAAGAATTTTTGAATATGTTTAAAATATAGAAGTATGTATGTATCAGTACCAATATGTGTATACATTGGTAATTAGTATTTTAATGCATAGCATATCTTTATATCACTTAAAGTAAAATGTACATTTCTTCATTTTCATCAGGTTGTTTACTGCCTGATCTTACAGTCTGTCACCTTAACTGCTATCCTGCAGAAGCTTCAAAGACGTTTTTTTTTTTTTTTTACCATTTTTAAAGTCGCTAAAATGTGGATACCATAGCCACTTACAAAGAGAGAGAACCATTTGTACACATTTAGATTTTCCTAATGAGACTGTTTAGAGTTTAATTCTGTCAACCTGGAAATGTCAAGTAAAAGTTGACATTTAAGTTCTAACTTGGACTTGATCTGCTTTCCTTCTGTTCTTTCCTTAAACAGCCACAGAAAAGTGAGAGCTTAAGTAGTCATGGGACTGAGTACAAACACTGCCTTTTAGATTTCCTGACTGGTTATTTGATTGTGGCTAGCAGTGTGATGTGGAAGAGAGAGCTCTTTAATTCAGGAAGACCATGGATGTTGCTTGGATTTAAGATATAAGAAGTTTATCATGTATGAAACACATGATCAGGATATTGAACAAATTGCTAAAAACCCTAAATGCTCCTTAACGTGACAAGTTGCGTTAAACATCATATGCCTTACAATTAATGATTAGGAGAGCATTTAACCTCTTGGCTGCTGTTTCCTTTGGTAATATGAGGATAATAATGCCTACTTCACAAGGCCATCATGAGGCTCAAATTAGATCATGGATGCAAAGTGCTTTGTGAGATTTAAAGCCTTTTATTATTTTTATGATAACCAGTGTTCAGGACTTAGTAACGTTTTGGTAATACAGCAATATAGCCTCCTTAATAACAATATATAAAATGATTGTTTTACGGGCTCATGGTTCCCTCAGTCATCGTAATTTATTGGGGTGAAATTTTAAGAGTTTGCTTACTCTTCAGTTGTCAAAGCTTGTAAGTTTCATAATATTCTTAAGACTAGAAACCTTATTTTCATATATTAGTTTTGGAGTAATGAATGAGGCAACTAGTTATATATAGGCCTTAAACATCCCTTTAAGATCTACCAAACAAGATTGATTGTTTATAGTTGTTTGGGATATGAGGAGGCTAGGCACTGATTTCAAGCTCCCTTTGAGATAATTTCATTATTTACTAGAGAACATACCTTAGCTGTCAACATAAACACAAAACCAAATGGAAATTTGACTGCTGTCCAGGGAATCTAATTTTTAAAAAATCCACTTTAGAATCAGAATTCTATAGCTAGTGTCTGCTGATCACAATATCCAGGCAGAATGTCAAAAATCCACTTAGTTTTAAATTAGATGTCACTTATTTGTAACTTATATGTTCCCCTTACCCATCCTCATCATATGGAACTTCCTCACTTTCAAATTTCACCAAATGAGTTCAATACTTCTTAAAAATGTCAAATGCCATGTTGGTCCCTCAAAATGTGTATTGATTAAAATTCAGATACAGCCTATAATTATTATTTTGGTAAAAAAATCAGTAAAGATCAAGGAAACAGCAGTGATATAAATGAGTATAATGATTTGATTACTTGTATGGAAAGAGATAAATTTTAAAAAAAGTTCCTTAACCTTCCATCATAGTGTTAGGGTTGGGAATGATATATAGGGAATGTGGATTTAGCTGAGTAGTTTATTGTCACAATGCTCTGGGGAATAAGTTTGTAATATAAAACAAAGCTGAAATGATTGCTTCTTCTAAAAATATAGGCCTTATTTCCCAAGGCATGGTTTGTTTTTTCTTTCCTTTCATCTCCATGACACACTCACAGGACTCCTCCCTTCTCCATCACCAAATGTCATTCAGTCTTCCATTTTTTACTGGAATTACAATATGTTGCAGGAATGGGGTGGGGTGGTTCCATGTTGAGTTTGAAGGTTAGTCATGACCTCTTACTTGCCCTCAGCCTCCCAGACTCATCAGCTACTCCCTCTTTCTCCATACCCCTAGAACAGAAGTTTTTCTCTGAAAAAAGGTGGTTAGTGGCCACAGTCCCACCTCCAAATGCCAGGTCGATTGCTGACTCATTCTTCTAGAAAGAGCTGAGTTTGAGTTTTTCAATTTGTTCTAAGAAAGTGTTAAAATTATTCAGTAATTATATTTCTATACCTCAAGGCCCCAGCTAGAGAGAATGTTCTCTGTCATAACAATGCTGCTATGAATCTGTCTTTCCTCCAGGGCACTCTCTTGTTTGAGCAAGAATGAACATAGTTTAGCAATTCATTGGTTGTGACCAGATTTATCATGCTTAAAAAAGAGTGAAAGGAAAGGCAGACCAATTCATAAGAAATGGAGATCCCAGGAGATGGGTGCACACAGGTACATATACTCCTCTGTGTGAGGCAGAGAGGGAAAGAGAAGAAGGAAAATTGGAGGAATCACTGCATCTTCAAACCAGTGGGGCAGCCATCTTGGGGATATAGCATCCATCCCAATACACCTCCTGCTCAGTTCTCCCACAAAAGTTTCATTTCTAGAGACTGTGGATGCCATGACTAGTGCTGTCTTCTCCATAGCTTCTTCTCTCCCAGTCACAGTAGTTGCCCCTCCCTATACTGCCTTGGTATCTGCACATTTGCTTTCTATGGAGGTGGTCCTCTTTGACCTTGGAATCTTCAGCTGTCCCTACCATCCCTTAGGATGGGAGAGTAGGTAGCTTGTCAGTCAGAGGGTAGTTCCTGTTATCCATAGGGTAAGGGCAGCTCCCCTGAGTGATTGGGGTTAGACTCACTGGACTTTCTGTCCCAAATCAGTAGGTTGTCCATATGTTCTTGGCAATACCAAGACTTGACATAGTTTTGCACATAGCTAATCTAAGCTTTGAGAGTAAATTCCTCTCTCATCCTGGGTAACCTGATCCCTGCTAATTTGATGTTTCTGTGGCCTCATAGGGAACAATTTCCTCCTTATAATGTCTCTTGGCTTTGATCAGAGTTCCTTGTTTGAGGATTCTTGTCTTTACCTGTATTTCTTTAGATAAAAATAATGGAGCTAGGTCCTCCTAAACTATAACTATTGAATTTGTTTTCTAAATACTATGGAGCCTTATTCTCTGATGTGGGCCAGCTGTTCCCCAAACCTGTCGCTCTCTCCCCTACTCATCCAGCACTTTTTACCAACCCTACTCTTCTCTCCCTATTGCTTGGCTTATACCAATTGTGTGTGTGTGTGTATATACATGTATACACACATATACACACATGTGTTTATATATGTATATGTGTGTATAATTATATATACATATACACATACATGATCCAAATTGTTGAAGAAAAATTCTGTAATATAACATACACACGCATATTTTGGGTGCAATTATTTCTCAGTGTGGATTCATATTGTTTTTATAGGGTTTAGAACTATAAGGGGACTGAAACCCTTTAGTCTGACCCCCTCCTTACTTAGGGAACCTAAGGCTTAGAGAGATCACAGTGATTTCCCTACAGTCACACAGAAAGTAACATCACTAGTATTGAAGCCCAGGTCCTTTCATTCCTTAAAAAGAAATTTACTTAGGAGTTTGGCTTACAATGAGTAGCAGCCTGTCTTTGGAACAACTGAATTTATGCAAGGCCTGAGCAGTTGTTCATTTCTTCTGCTTTCTGATATATCAGCTTATAACACATTTTAAAACAGGTTTTTCTATCACTATCACTTGGATCAATAACTTTGCTTTTTCAACTCTTACATAGTTCTGAAAAGTAGATGGGTCAAAGAGACGAATATTAAAGTAACTTGCATCTTATATGAAATATATCTTATAAAGCCTAGTGTGTAAATGGCCTCTAGATTCTAAATAACCCCATAAGAATAAGAAAGAAAGAGTTGATTCTGTGGAATCTTGTTGTAATGGTGGCATGGTAGACAAGGATCCTTCTCATTGTTGGCTAGGGGAGC
Organism: Notamacropus eugenii; assembly: GCF_028372415.1. NCBI lineage: Eukaryota > Metazoa > Chordata > Mammalia > Diprotodontia > Macropodidae > Notamacropus > Notamacropus eugenii. The sequence goes on from NC_092874.1 coordinate 75,710,006, forward strand.
TCACAGTGTGAAAACTCCTTCTCCTGCAGAAGATGGTAACCCAGCTGTCACCTACGATGCGGTAGATAAATCCTAGAGAGTTGCCTGAGGACCCCAGAATTATAGCCCTTTGGTGGCAGAGTAAGAACCCTACCATGTACTTTTGAATCTTGCTTCAGACACTTACTAGCTGTGTGACCCTGGACAAGGCATATAATTGGTTGGTTGCCTCAGTTTCCTCATTTGTAAAATGGAGTTATCAGTAAGTATACACCTCACAGGGGTGTTGAGATGACTAAATGAGATATACTTAAACCTCTTTGCAAATCTTTAAGCATTATATAAATGCTAGTTATTTTTACTATTAATGTGATTACATGGGGCTTAATATTCCTCACCATACACCTGAATTCATGTTACTCTATAGCGTGGTTTTCTGCTCTCTTTCTTTTTGGATGCAGACTTTGCTTTTCATTTTTAAAAAGTCATTCAAGAGCAAATGCTTTTTTTGCTTTGGCAGATAAGACTTTTTAATCCTGTTCTCACTGGGATTTAAGTAACTTTCACTAAGATTGCTCTTTTTTTGTGGGTAATCATCACCAGTGAAGGTGGGAAGGTGGGGAGGTGGGGGGTCTCCAAGAAGAGTACTAAACAAGTGTATAATTGTCATCATTTTGTTGCCTGTTGTTTCCTAGCATCCTCCAGGACAGATGGGAAGGAAATACAGCTCCTGTTCCACTATTTTCCTAGATGATAGCACAGTCAGTCAACCAAACCTCAAGTATACAATTAAATGGTGGGTATTCAGATCCATGCCTTAAATTCATATGCAAGTATGCCTTAAAGAAATGTGTGTGTATGTGTGCATGCATGTACATGTATGTGCATGTGTGTGGTTAAATAATCACCATATCAAGAAAGTTGAAAAATGGTTATGCTTATGAAATGTGTAGGATTTAAGGACATATGGGATGTAGATCACCTTTTCAGAGAAGGGACAAGGGGGAAGCTCTTGACCCTTTGTCAGTACAGTGGTCCCCCCAATTTCCACGGGTGCCTGTACTTTTCCTTTCAGGGATGACGACTGAAAGTAGTGACTTGACTTTTAGGCTGTTGAGATGGCTCGTGGGAGATCATAAGTAGCTAGGGTCATGGGGGTGAAATAGCTAATACATATTGATGGTTACAGGTTTCTTTCCTTCTTTTCTCCCTCCTTCCTTTTATTCTTTCTCCTTTTTCTCTTTTCATTTCCTTTTATTCTAAATTTAGGAACCATCAATAAAATATTCATATAAATTGAAAATGATTGCACACAATTTTAAAAAAAATTAAAAAGATGATTTTTTCCCAAATGTTCCTTATTTTTGTTAGAAATTCAAAATATTGGTACTCTCATATTCTCAAGCAGCATCCCACTCATCTTCTACAATGGCCACACGTGGATTCATCTGTTGGGGTTATTGTCTAAAAGTCACATGAAAGTTACACACATACACACACATGCACACACACACACAGTGTCCCAGCTTTGAACAGCTCATACTTTTGTCTGTACTGTTAATGTCTAAACCACCCCTGATTCACAAAGGGATCCTCCCCACAGTTTTCATCCTCACCCCCATCTCCAAAGTCACCTTATCCTTGCCGAGTGGAAAAGCCATTAGTGCTCTTAGGGAAAGAGCAGTTTCAGAAGTAGAAGGGAATAAACTGAAAAGAACACCTTAGAAAACTGACCTTAATGGTAGACCCCAGGCACCCTGCCTGTGCCCTGACCTAAATGCGGTTCCCTGCATTGCTGGAGGTTTGGTTTTTTTGTTTGTTTGTTTGTTTTTTTACATTTCCCTACATTTACTGCTTGAAATTTCACGTGGTAGAGGTTCAAGTGGGCTATCAGTCATTGACACATTAGTGTGAACTAACTAGTCAAGTTAATTTTCTCCTAATAGCTGAGATGAGTTACTGTGAAAGAAGAGTTTGCTTAGAAAGAGGAGAGAGGGGTAATTGGGTAGAATGGAGCTCTTTGGGAGCAAGGCTGCTCTGAGGGGGTGCTGAAGTTGAAGCAGCATGTGGGTAACAGGGAATCGAGCAAAGTCCCCAGAGGTGGCAGAGGAAGAAAACCAAGCTCTGTTATAAAGTTTTACCTGCTTCTAGGCCTTTCTGCTCTGAAAAGAGTAAGGAAATCATCTCCCTTCTGCTTCTCTTCTTTCCTTATTGTATTGCATGACTCCTCATCTAAGAACCCTAAAGTCATATTGGAATTATATTGATCCTAAGACCTTAGTACCATTTCTCTAATTCTCAGCTTGTAAGTTCCTCTTTTCAAAAATGCTTTTAAAGATTCTAAAAGTAGATGGATCTTGATTTTCTTATTGTTCCAAGGTGCTTTATAACTCCCTTTTCTTTGAGCATCAACTTTTAGGACTGGAAAAAACTGATCCCCAGAAATGGAGTTTTATTTCTTACTTGTAAGGAAAGTTAGCTAAAAACTGGAGGAATTTCAAATTTCCAGCATACCTCAGATCACTACACAATGTGCTGATTAAGAGGAAATTAGGAAGTTCAGGGTCTATCCACACTTCTAAAGCCAATGTCCTGAAGGGCAACTATCATAGAATGTTTCCTGATGTCTCTGACAAAGCCAGAATACTTGTCTGAATGGACCATTGGCATAAATTCAGTATCCTGTTTCTCTTAAGGTCAAACAAACACAAAACAAACTAGGTAATCTGTGTAGAGCAGGGGCCTGGAGCCACAGGTTCCCCACCTCTAGTGTAGAGTCTCCTCAGATCAAAAAAGGAGGAAAAAAAGATACTTTCTTGCCCAACACTAGTGATATTTCCACCAAGATACAAGCTATATATTTAGTAGCATTTCAGCAACTGAATCAAGATACATGAAGAGTTTGCTAAGAGAAGATAATTGTTGTAAAAGAAAAAAATACCTAGCAAACTACTTTGGACAACTTAATTTGCATTTTCTGAGCTATTGTAATACAATTCCATTTTCAGGCAGTAGGTAATAGATTAAAAAAACCCTTCTAGGTGTTCTGCTGTGGCACTTGAAGTGACTTTGAAATATACAATATGCCCATGTTTTAATAAGATCCTAGTACTGATAGGTGGAGGGCAGCCTTAGGGACCATCAGGTCCAGCCCCTTCATTTTACTAATAAGGAAACTGAGGTTGAAAGAGGTGATGTGCCTTGCCTACTGTCTCATTGTAAGTAACGGAGCTGGTATTGACATTCAAGCCCCTGCCTCCGTACCCTCTGTACTTTCTACCACATGGTAAAGTCTTACAAAATCTGGCACGTGCCGTGTTTTCTTTGTAAACGTCGAGGGACAAGTCCTAATTTTGCAGAAAAGATTAATGTAATAGCATCACTGGTCAAGGAAGAGAGAGGTGGTTATATTTTTTCAAACTGCATTTTCTAGATCTGATTTCTAAATGGGAGAATGGTATGCAAATGTAGACATTTATAATCAGATGGTATTTCTTTCTATGTTAAGTTCCTGATTTTTTAAAAAAAAATAAAACATTAACTCTTGTGTTTTGCGTTACAGTGTAGCACTTGCAATATATTATCACATCAAAAACAGGTATGTGGATAATGACTTTCTTTCCCAAGATATTAAAAAAAAAATTATCTTTGTCCTTTTTTCTTTACTCAGACTATAGGACTTGTACTTTTAAGTCACATTTTCATAGGACTTCTAAATTTGCTCTAATTCCTTATACACTCTCAGCACACATGCAGTTCCTTCCATAATATGCAGCTCCTCTTGAACTGGGTGGAGTCCATGCATGTAATAAGAAAAAGACAGGATGCTAACATGAAGCCCAGTTGCCCCCAGATGTCTGCAGGGTAACCATCCCTTATAGATGAGAGTGGATACCTCTGATTATTCACATTACACAGAGTTAAACATTCATTATCAGACTATGTAACTTCATAAAGAAATTTCAGTAGGCATTTTATACAACAGGAAAAACAATTTAAAGTAGTGTTAGGTACAGTTTTACATCTAGCCAAAAATAGCTCATTCTGGGGATTTTAAAGTTGATTATTAGAGAATATTTCATACACTGAATTGTTTCTTTTTTGTAATCATGAACCATGATTCATAGGTCCACCTGGAACTGGAAAATGCATTATTTTTGAAAGTTATAAAATACAGGATATCCCATGAAACAGGATAAAACACAGTGAAAATCAAAGCCTTGTCTGTTTTCTTATTTTTGTAATTCTGACCCAAATTTCCCAATCTCATCCAGATTAATCATTTAAATCCCAAAGAAAAGTGCAGCCTTATTGGTGCCATTCAGGTGCCAAGCCCCCAAAATGACTTTGCAGCAATGTTTCTGAGCGTTTTCTGTGAACTGAGCAAACATGCTACATTAAAGGTTAGCAGTGGTTAGGCAAGGCAGCAAGCATTTATGAAGTGCTTTCTGTGTGCCAAGTAGTGTGCCAAGCAGTTAGTGATGATCTACATGCACTGGCGAACATCTGGCACTGAGAAGAGAGGGAAGATGATGTTAACATGTGTGATAAATCTCAGCCTTAAAACTTACCTGTAGGTCTCTTGGGGAAGATGTGGCATCTCTTCCTGACCCAGTTTCTGCTTGATAAATTATACTGGCTGAAAACTTGGAGCCTGTGACAGGTCTATTTGCTTGATAGAGGAATGCTGTTCAAGTGGAATATACATCCATGAAAGGAGGTGAAAGGGTACAAGATGAGTTCGGTGTATATGTGCTTCAGAAAAGACTCATTCCACACTTCCCCCCCACCCTCCAAGAGCCACTGTAGCTCTAATTTCCCAAGCCCCATCCAGATTCTTTTGGTGAATCTCTTCCTCCATCTTTAGTGCTATGAACCTCAGGTCATTTTATATTTTTTTCCTAGACTTCCTGGATTGGTATTCAAAGGTTTTTTACTTTTCAACAAAAAGAAAAAAAGAGATACTGTTGAACTGTCTAAGAAAATTCAATGCTGAATTGTTAGGCTATGTCACTCAGATATCACTCAGAAAATAAATTTAGGGGCATTGCTAGTTTGTTAAGAGATAAAGGGGGCTCTTTACTCCCTTTAGATTTATTCTGCTTCAGTGGTATTGATGCTTAGCTGAAACTTTTTAAAATCTGGCTTGTGTTTGCTTGCAAAGGTGAAGCAGGCAGTAGTTCACCCTCCTTGAAAGATGTGCCTGGACCAAAAGTCACTTGTGTGATTCCCCTGCTGGGTTGTAAACTCTGTGAGGGTCAGTGCTCTAAATCTTGTTATTTCTGGTCTATCACAGTTCTGTGGACATGGTAGATGTTTAACAGATGTTTAATAATAATTATAGCATTCATATGCGGCTTAAAGATTTGCAGAAAGCTTTACATATCCCAGTTGAGTAATTAAATTGAGACCCCCTAGGAATTCCCATTTTGTAAATGCAAGGTAGTATGTTTGGATGTTTCTGTTTTGCCATTTTCTTTTCTCTTTTATTCTTAATCAAGCATTTTAAAGAGAAGGAATTTTCTGTTTGCCTATAAATATATACAAATTGTTTGTGGCACAGTGGAAAGAATGCTGTTTCTCACATTAGAAGACCAGAGTTCAGATCTCATTCCTAATATTTGCTACCTGTGTAACCTTGGGAAAGTCACCTAGCAGTTTTGGGATTCAGTTCCCTCATCTGTAATCAGATTAGATTACCTCTGACAGCCTCTTTTCAGATCTGGATCTATGATCTTGTCATCCTATAACCAAGAATTTTAAAGTTTCCCTTGTTATATCTGGCTCCTTATGACCCCTTTTGGGGTTTTCTTGGCAAAGACACTGGAGTGGTTTGCCATTTCCCTGTCAAGCACCTCATTTTACAGATGAGGGAACTGAGGCAAACAGGGCAAAGTGACTTGCCTAGGGTCATATAGCTAGTAAGTGTCCAAGGCCAGATTTGAACTCATGAGTCTTCCTGATTCCAGGTCCAGATGCTCTATCCACTATGCCCCCTAGCTGCCAAGGTTTTCTTATGAGCAAGGAATCCTACTGCATAGATATAAGCCACAAACAAAGTAACACTTGCCATCCAAGAATTTTTGGTCTCATGAATACCTTCTCTGGTTTTCTTTAGCAAAATATTTTAGAAGTACAGATAAGAGAAATTTCATTGTGCTAACTTAACGGATTCTGCAGATATATTCCACCTAACAAGATTAATTGATTTGTGAAAACATGATAGGTAACATATTATTCCTGGGGACAGTTAGTTCAGTGGGGACAGTATCATAAAAGTTACATATGGGCAGTGGGATTGGCTGAATAGTGAGAAGGGGTTTTATAATTTTAAGGTGAGACTAGCTACTTTAATGCAAAATGCAGCAACAAAAACCACAACAAAATACAACAATAGGGAAATATTCAGAGATGTGACAGGGGGCAGGGTGGTCCATCCTGCCTGCATTTTTTGAACTTATTAGAAGCTTAATACCTTGAAAGTTATCCAGGCACTATTTTATCAGTTAAACATGTCATGCATGTAAGCTTGTTCAGTATAAAAAGAGACCAAGGTTGAAGTCTGAATTATTTCACTAGCTAAATTGAATGCGGAAATCACAAATGGATCCTTGGAGGCATTTGCTGTTCATAGCCTGTGAGTTCTTTCCCATCAATGACAGCTTAGCAGTGGTTTTAACATATGCCCCAGCCCGTGTCCTTTCAGGAACAGCTTCGGGCTCAAAGGGTGGAGAATTGCAGGAAGAGTTTCCTTCTTTAGGGTATCTACATATTCACACACACAATATATGTCTATGTGTGTATATCTGCCTATGTGTACATATTCCACATGTACATACAGAAATAAACATATAACAAATGTAATACTCATATGTTCTATGTATATATTCACATATGTGTATTTACACAAGTGGAAAACTTCATAAGTGCATATGTATACATATACATACATACATATACTACATATATGTGTGTGTATTCACACACATCCTACACACATCTATAAAAGGATCCATAGGGAATCAAAGGCCCAAGTTTTCCCCTTAGTACAATTTATGAAGTATGAATTATTGCTGTTGCTATCATGGACTTCTAAAATAAACATGATTTCCCTGTAGCATGGGCATGAGGAGGGGTGGTAGTTATTGAATGGTCTCTGATGGCATTTCTTCACATCACAATTTATCAGTGCCTTTTTGAAATACATTCAAATTAAAATGTATTTTCCATCATTTTGTGAATGGCACACCTTCTTGTAGATGGTAAAATTCTACATTCTTTTTTTTTTTCTTCCTCAGGGACACAGATGGAAGGATGCTCTTAGATATTTTTGATGAGAATCTTCACCCCCTCTCGGTAATCTCCTTCCTCTCCCCTGCTTTGTTATTTATGAGATAGAGCGTCATTATTTCTGTGCTCTGCGGGTTTGGAGGTGAGTCACCTGAAAATGATTTCCTTCTGCAGAAATCCGAAGTGCCACCAGACTACGACAAACACAACCCAGAACAAAAGCAGATTTACCGGTTTGTTCGGACGCTATTCAGCGCCGCCCAGCTGACTGCTGAGTGCGCCATTGTCACCCTGGTGAGTACCTGTGGGGCACTGCCAGTGCTTCTCTTGATTTCCTGGTTTTACAGGGGCGCTGGAGGATTTACAGATCAGAAGTCAGGAGATCTAGGTTTTGGTCCTGGCTCACTTTCTAGGTATCTCTCTGTGACCTTTCTGGGTGTTGGTCACTGTATATTGATACAGTAAAGGGATTGGACTGGGTGACCACTGAGATCCCTTCCAGTTCTGCAAGTATGATCCTAAGACTAGCTGAGGCCTTTTCAGGAACAAGATTCCACGATTCTTGCCACTCTCTGCTTTCTGATGGCCGAAGGGCATATATGCTGTCAGCAGATGATCATCATCATATCTAACAAAAACTAATAGCTAACATTTATATAGCACTTACTCCGTGCTGGGCATTCTACTAAGTGCTTAACAATTATTATTTCAATTGATCCTCACAACAACTCAGAGAGTTAGGTGCTCATTTTACAGATGAGGAAGCTGAGGCATGGAGAGGCTAAATGACATGCTTAGGTCACACATAGCTAGTCAGAGTCTGAAGCTGCATTTGAACTCAAATTTTCCTGACTCCAAGCCCCGGTGCTCTATCCATTGCATCATCCAGCTGCCCCATTTGCCTAGTGCCGACATTTATAAAGTGGTTTAAGTTTTGGAAAGTGCTCTACAGTAACACCTGAAACTTACAACCTGTGTTTAATAGCTTTGCCTTTCTGAGAGGCTCAGCCCTCCAGATCTTAAAAGGAGCCATGAAGCACTTCAGGCCCAACTTAAGTTTGGTCTTCTTTCTTTTACCCAATTTTTTAAAACATTTTTAGTTAAAGTTTTGAGTTCCAAATTCTATCTCTCCCTCCCTTTTCATCCCCTCCCTGAGATGGTAAGCAGTCAAATAAAGGTCATACATGTGCAATTACATGAAACATTGTCATATGAGTCATTTTGTACAAGATAGATTTTAAGAGACTCAAAAGAAAAAAAGAAAGTGAGAACAGCATGCTTCAGTCTGTATTCAAACAATATGAGTTCTTTGGAGGTGGATAGTACACTTCACCATTAGTCCTTTGAGGTTGTGTTGGGTCATTATATTGCTGAGAATAGCTAAGTCATTCCCAGTTCTTCACTGAACAATATTACTGTACTGTGTACAGTTTTCTCCTGGTTCTGTTCACTTTACTTTGCCTCAGTTCTTGTGAGTCTTTCCAGGTTTTTCTGAAATCATCCTGCTTGTCATTTCTTATAGCACAATAGTATTCCATTACAATCATGTACTTTAGCTTGTTTGACCATTCCCCGGTGAGTGAGCATCCCTTCAATTTCCAGTTCTTACCCACCATAAAAATCTCAGGCTTCACATCTTGAACAAGATAAGTCATTCAGCCTGGTGTCATTAGTCCCCGATGATGCAGGGGATATCACAGACATTTTGACTGTGGGGAGATAGGGAGTGATAGGACTCTAGGGTACCCTGGATTGATGACATGATTGGCTATCAGAGGTATTTAGTTAGTGATGTACTGTCATGGCTTCTAGTTAAGTTTTTAGGACAGTTTAATGATGCTAACAAAAAATGATGGTTGTGCAGCTTGCTGTTTGAAGGAGTAGATTGGTTGCTGCTGTTTTTATTGTCTTGAGAGTATAATCAATCTAGCTTGTGTACTTGGTAGCATCTGTGTTTAGAGAAGATGGCTCCTTTTGCCATGGTGTGGTGGAAGACAGCACTGAACTTTTAGGCAGAAAACCTGGGTTCAAGTCTTGGCTGCTGCTTAATACCTCAGATTTTGGCTGAGTTGCTTCCCCTTTTGGGGACTTTGTCATGTATAAGGTGACAGGTTAGGCCAAATGAGTTCTAAGGGCACATGGTAGGCTTGAAATCCTGTGATCCTAATAGATTAGTAGAGATTCTTGGACTGCTTAGGCCTTATTTGGGAAATAAAATTAAACATATAAGATGTGTTTTCTTCTCTTTCTTTGATACAAGGATATGGGTAACAGAAATGAGGAATTAACTTTGCTTATGGTAGGTCAATTCAGGAGCCTAAATTCCAGCTTCATTTGTGAATAGGACAGATACACAATTATTTTTTGTGTATCTCCATAATGAAAAGTCAGGCATAAGAATTGAGATCTGTTCTGGAACTTAATGAAGATATGTTTTACCTTCCCTTCCCTCTCCTTTTCTATTTCCCCACTGGTTTCCATTATCACAGAAGGTGACAGCACAGAGAATTGGTTGAGTCTGTGGAAAATTATGGATGGGGTTGTAGGTAGGAACAGTTATAATTCTCCAACTCTTTAGCTGTCTTGTTAAATGTAAGCTGAAAGGGGTTTGAAGTTTGTGTTTTACAATCTGACTGTCAGAAGATAATATCCACAGTCAGCACAGTCCAGAGAATTGAGTTAGAACCTTCCTCCAGTTCTCCCCCACTGGGAGAGAGGCTGCAGTGTGAGCCAGGGGCTGCCCCCTCACGGTCTCGGAGGCCTGCCAGCAGCAGACTTCTGGGCAAGCAGACTGAAAGTGGCCTTTGAACAAGACATTTGCAACTGTTCTTCTTCTCTCTTTATGCCCTCCAGAATTAAAAGCAGCCATCGGTATTGAGATCTGGGCTCCCTCTTGATGGAGATGCATTGCCTTCTGCTTTTCCCCTGGGTGTAATCTTGGCATCTTGGCGAGCTGCCCTCTGTAAGATGGAAGAGAAGTGAAGGGGAGGGGTGGGAATGGGCGGTGGCAGCCACTGATGCTGAAAGATCAGATTGCAGCCTTCATGTCTGGTATAGAAATCCAGCTTTCTGGCCAAATGCAAGAACTGAAAACCCCCAGTATTTAAGTTAAACCAAAGAGGATATGGAATGGCTAGATGAATTTCAGATGAAAAACAAGCTGCACTTAGTTTTTTCATATTATACAGGAAGGGTATGGCTATCAAAATGCCAGCTTTTGTTTGGGATGATGATGATGATAGCGATGATGACGATGATGGCAATGATGACAACTCAGTGTTAGGTCACCATACTCAGTCAATGGAAGATGTGGTGGAATAAGGTTGAAATTTTTAGTCCCATCTCCCCAACTAATCAGCTGTGACTTTAGACAGGCACACAGTTATAGTATCTATCTCAGTGCCTAGATCTTCTTTAGTATTCAGTAAACATTGGACTTTGACAGATACCTTATCTAAATCTTCTGTTAAAGTGGATGTAATTATGACTTTCTGAGGTAGTTCTGCTGATGGGTGATTGCTTCAGTTGATTTTGTTTTAGTGTAGTATTTTGATTCTAAAATCTTTCATTTGTCATTAGAAATTGTCACCCAAACACCCATCCTCTAATGCAGCTTCAGCAAAAAAAAAAAAAATATTCAAAGTGTGTCACCAATTTAGTTTCTTATCCTAGCTTCACCTTTATCTAGCAGGATGACCTTGTACAAGTCACTTTCCCTCTTTGGGTCTCAGTTGTTTGATGTAAAATGAGTGGGTTGGACAGATCAATAATTATTGGTACATATATTGAGTTTTCTATCTTTATGTAGTTTCCTTGTTGTCTTGCTCCTTGAGGGAGCATGTCTTTTGCATGGTCCCTAATGCCTGGAATTCTCTCCCTACCAATGAAAATCCATTGGAGGTATGTGGGTGTTCAGGGAGGACTAGAACCTCCAGTGTGAGGTCTGCCTTTGGTGTCTACTTGGCACTCTCCCCTGTGGCTCCAAGAAACTGGCATTCCTGGCAGCTATACCTTATTAAACTGCCTTGGCAGATGGGCTAAGGCACAAACCTGTTGTTGAATTAGGGGGATGTCTATCCCAAGCATGTGAAGACTTTCCCAGTAGAATGGGCAGATGGGAGCATTTTGTTCCAACAACCTTGAAAGCAGCTGAAGCAAGTGCTGTGGAACACTTAGAATTTGGACAAACATTGAAGACTCTGAGGTCATTCACTGTATTCCAGGCCATCCCCAGTCATCCTGACTTTTGTCTTACCACTAGGCTTTGAAGACTGTAGAAGAGAAAGTGAGGCTGATAAATTTTTGCAACTCTAGCTTACTTAAATCCAATTCACAAATGAGTCGAGGTACACTTTAGAAAATGAAAGACAAACAACAAAATCCCACTTGCTACAAGAAGTTTTCCCTAATCCCTCTTCACTGCAGTGCCTCCCCTCTGTTAATTATTTCCCATTTATCCAGTGTATAGCTGACTTTGTATATATTTGTTTGCATGTTGTCACCTCCATGACTGTCCTTGGTCTCTTTTTGTATCCCTAGCACTTTGCACAGTGCCTTCCTGGCTCATCTTAGGCACTTAATGCATAGTAATTGAATTAAATTGAATTTCTTTGCATCCCCAGAGCTTAGCACCATGCCTGGCACATAGTAGGCACTTATTCTTTCTCTGTGCCTTGTCTCATGATCCCCATTTCACAGTTGAGGAAACAAAGTCTCAGAGAAGTATGTCTTGCCCACAATCACACATCTGGGTAGTTAGTTAGTCAGTGAGTTTCAGGAATCCAGATCTCTTTTGACTCCAAGTCCAGAGTTATTTTCACTACACCATACTGCCTCTAGATAATTTCTAAGTATGGAAATATGTTTTACATGATTCCACATGTATAAGCTATATCAAATTACTTGCCATCTCAGGGAGGGGAGGAAAGGAGGAAGGAAGAGAATTTAGAACTCAAAATTTTAAAAAATAAATGTTGAAAATTGTTTTTACATGCAATTGGGATAAAATATTATTTTTTTAAAACAGATCATTTCTAAGGTCTCTTCTAGCTCTTAATTTAGTGACTAAGATTCTTTAAGAAATCAGGTCAAGAGGGGCAGCAAGGTGGCACAGTGAACTGAGCACTAGCCCTGGAGTCAGAAGGACCTGAGTTCAAATCCAGCTTCAGACACTTGACACTTACTAGCAATGTGACCTTGGGCAAGTCACTTAACTCTAATGGCCTTGCCTTCCCCTTCCAAAAAAATGAAGAAAGAAAGAAATCAGGTCAAGAGTGGCTGAGAAGGAAAGAAGTAAGGTCTATAGGACCTGCCATGCTCCAGGCACTGTGCTAAGTGATTTGCAAACATTTCATTTAATCCTCACAACAACCCTGGAAGTCAAGTGCTGTTATTATCCCCACTTTGCAGTTAAACATACTGAGGCAGCAGAGATTAAATGCCCTGCCTATTGTCACCCAGTTGGTACAAGTGCTGAAGCCAGATGTGAGCTTAGGTCTTCTTGACTCTGATCTACTGTGGGACCCAGCTGCCTTCAGCTGGCAAAATGGGTTGCATCTGCTTCCCACAGTACTTGTCCTGAGAGTCTTTTAACTCTACAGACAATGATGACTAAATCATTTGGAACTTTGAGGAGAGAAATAACTAGATAGAACCTAACTTTCTGTGGTTAGCAACATTACTGTTGGCTTAGATCTGGGACAAGCAGAACCTTTTAAACTGCCTTCCCTTTCAGGCTGTAGATACCCTACAAAAAAACTGACACTAATGTTAAAACTTGCATTCTTTACTGCTGGGTGTTGTTGGCCCCAAGAATAGGACCAGTCATTGTTCAGTAACTTCAACACACACACAGAGACTCACAGAGACAGAGACACAGACAGACAGACAGACAGACACCCAGTGAATCCGGTTTCTTTTCAAACACATTCACTGTGAAGTGCTTTGTCTCTTCCCTCCAGATGCAGCTGTCTTCTGAATCATAGGATTCTACCTCTGAAAGGAGACCTTTAGTATCACAGAGTTCAGTCACTTCTGTAACATGGAGATAGTCATAAAGGCCCCTCCTCCCAGGGTTGTTGTGAGTCTCAAATGAGATATTTGTAAAATGCTTACTTAACAGAGTGAGATGCAGAGTAGAGGCTATAGAAAATGCAAACTATCATTATTATTAGGGTAGCTAGGTGACCAGTGGATAGAACACCTTGTGCTAGAGTCAGGAAGACCTAAGTTCAAATCCAGCCTCAGGCTCTTTCTAGCTGTATGACCCTGGGCAAGTCACTTAACCCTGTTTGCCTCAGTTTCCTCATATGTAAAATGACCTGGAAAAGAAAATGACAAAACTACTCCAGTATGTCTTCCAAGGAAACCCCAAATGGGGTCACAAAGAGTCAGATACAACTGAAATGATTGAACGACCACAATCATTATTATTATTATCTGTAACTTGAAGTTGGATCTCCTTGTTCTCAAAGCAGTACTTTGCCCCCTGTATCAAACAAACGACTCCCTCTCCAGAATGTACCTTGCCATCTGGGCAGTGCTGCATCCCTCAAAGAGAAGAACTGGTATTTGGAATGGATATGATAAATAGCTAAAGAATTTGTGTCTTTTTCTTGTAGCATCTCCATTTAGCTACTAAGGCTGAGAATAGTCATTTTAATGAAAAACATTAAAAAAAATCTTGCATTAACATAAATTCTTGACTGGGATAAATATTAGTTTGTCATCACCTGGGAAAATTAAATCTATTTTTTAATGTGACCTTTTTCTACAAAAAACCCCACAAAATATGGATCTAGAATAACTTAGAATGTCTAGTTTAGATGGTATAGGGAAGAATTGTGGGAGAACATTTTTCAAGAGTCTTTTTAAAAAATCGTAAGAATTTTGTGAATTATTTTTGCTCCAATGTGGGTCTCCTGTTGTTCTCATATACTTACTCTCTTCTGCTACATACGTGGCCCTTGGTTTACCTGAAACACCGAATGTGCAACTGACTGACTGTTTATGGATCAGAACTTTTATTTTAATCGGACGGGTGTTCGGAACTGATTGTCATATCAGTAGAAGGTCTGGATTTGAACCTTTAGCCATAATCAATTAGCACTTAGCACTCATCTGCTAATTTTTCTGAATGATTCTTTTAAAGCTTTCGTTTATTCTAAATTGTTCTGGATGAAAATTAATTAGTGGAAGAGTATTTATTGAGTGCTTCCTCTCTGCTGGGTGCTGTGCCAAGTGGTGGGGATGGAAATCCAATCAGATAAGACACTTGATCCTTGCCCAGGGCCAGTCCCTTGGCTCCCTCTACTTGCCCCTCCTGAATCATCCTCAACCTTTGTGCTTGTCCTTAAAAGAAAATGTTCTTTTAACCCCTCTCTTTGTCCTCTTTTATTCATTTGTATGTTTTTTGAAACCTTATGACTTACATGCCTGTTTTCTGTTGCAAAATTTATAAAGGCTAGAATGCATCAAAATGTAGCTAGATGGGGCTATAGACAGCATGCTGGACCTGGAGTCAGAAAGACCTGAATTCCAGTCCAGCTTCAGAGACTTGTACGAGCCATGTGCCCTAGAGCAAGTTGCTTAACCTGTGTTTCCTCAGTTTCCTCATCTGCAAAATGAATATGATACTAATAACATCTCTCTCCCAGCGTTGTTGTGAAGATCAAATGGGATGTTTGTAAAGCACTCAGCACAGTGCCTGGCATATAGTAGGTGCTTAATAAATACTTGTTTCCTTCTTTCCTTCCTAATGCAGATTGAAACCTCTTTATGTTTTTGATGATTATAGAATATATTATATATATACATATATAATATATTACAGTGATTACTCAGAGGCAAAGCTAGAAAAACGAGAAGAGAGTTTGTCATTCTTAGTGTTTTTTAGATCTGAGGAAGGGGGATGGGGCTAGCAAATTGAAACAATTAACCAAAAGCTGTTTGTAGATGGTGGATACGGTTGATTTTCAGTTTTGTTTTGTTTTCTGGAAGGTTCAGAGGAAGTCCTTAAGATGGGCTTTTTTTACTCTTGTTCAGTTGTGTCCAACTCTTCCTGATCCCATGGCCGAAAACTCATCAACACTGTCCATGAGATTTTCTCGGCAAAGATACTAGAATGGTTTGCGATTTCCTTCTCCATCACATTTTACATGTGAGGAAACTGAGGCAAACAGGGTGAAGTAACTTGCCTAGGGTCATACAGCTAGTGAGTGTCTGAGACCAGATTTGAACTCGGGTCTTCCTGACTCCAAGTCCAACCCACTGAGAAAATGAGCTACCTAAGGTACATTTACAGATGCTAAAAATGCGAACCTCAAAAACATAGTTTGGCAGTGAGGGGGCAAAACATGAGTGAGTGAGCTCTCCTTTCCCCCAAGTTCTCCTTCTGCATATCCCTGTCAGTTTTCTGACCTTCTGACTTTACTCAGACCAGAGCCGTAACAAAGAACTTGTTGGCAGTGCTGAGAGGAAGATGACCCTTTGGATGGACATTCCAGACACAGGAAAGCACGTGATGGAAAAGTCTAAGAATGTCTGGGGAATGCATGGCCTTGAGGCCTCGTTTGGCCTTCTAGGTCCTCAAGGCAGCCCTTTCATGGAGTCCAAGTTTTAAAGAACAAATCCTTTTAAGGGGATTTATTCTGTGAAGTTTGGATTCAGTGAAAGGGCCTGCACTTGAAGACTTAGAGGACCATATATGGCCTTCAGTTTGGCCTTCTAGGTCCTCAAGGCAGCCCTTTCATGGAGTCCAAGTTTTAAAGAACAAATCTTTTTAAGGGGATTTATTCTGTGAAGTTTGGATTCAGTCAAAGGGCCTGCACTTGAAGACTTAGAGGACCACATAAGGCCTTCAGGCTGTGGATTTTCTACCTCTGGGTCTGGCATGTTACAAAGGAAGTATAGACCAGGGTCAGGGGAACAGTATCTGGGTGCTGCTCAGGCCTCTGCTTGGGAGGGAGTCCTGGGATCATAGGTCTAGAGCAGGACCTTTGGTCAGTCACTTTGTGGATTGTAAAATGAGTTGGGACACAATAACCTGTCCCTTAAATAGTGATTCCAACAAGAAATGAAATACACTTCAACAGCTATTTATAAAGCACCATGCTAGGATAAAAAAAGTACAAAAACAAACTGCTTCTTCATTCAAGAAGCTAACATTCTATTGGGAAAGAAAAACATCTACAAACAACCAAATAAAACTATATACAGAGTAATATTACTTTCATGGGGGATGAAGCACTACCACCTGGAGGGATGAGGAGAGGCCTCATGGGTGAAGTGGCTCCTGATTGATGCTAGTGATTTCAAATAATGTCTGTACCCCTTTTTTAATTTCTTGGAATGAATATGCCATCCATTCATTCAGGAAGCCTCTATTAACTACCTATTCCGTGCTAAGAGTTATGCTCATTGTCACCTTGATATGAGAAAGAGGGAGAGAGAGAGAGAGTGCGTGAGAGGGCGTGGAAGCATCTGTTCTGAACAGAACTTGCATTCTTATGAAGGGGGACAGGCAGGGAGTCAGTCAGACGATAAGCATTTATCATATACATGGAAAGGAAATACAAACTCATCTCCATGGGGGTAGGGTGGCAAGGCTGGGGGTGGCATAAGGTTTGCAGTAGGAGAATCTGATAGGTAGCACTTCAGCTGAGATATGAAGAAGCTAGGGATTCCATGAAGCAGAGGTGTGGAAGAAAGTAGGTGTCATTCCAGGCATGGAGGAAGTGGAGGAAGATGTTTCCCAGAAAGGCCAATTTGGCAGGGCTTTAGAACATGTGAAGCAGGGGAGTCATTTATAAGAAGGCTGGAAAGATAGCTTAGAGCCAGATTCTGAAGAGCTGTAATAGCCAAACAAGAGTTGATGTTTTATGCTAGAGGCAAGAGGGAGCCATTGGATCTTCTTGAGTGGATTGGATGGGGAGAGACTGGATGCAGAGACTGGAGGTTCTTGTAATAGTCCAGTGAGAGGTGACAAAGGGACTAAACTGGGGGGTGGCTGTAGGAATGCAGAGGATTTGTTGGAGGAGAGATACAAGGAAAGATACTTCTTGCTGTATGCTGGTTTCAGTCCTGTCTGACCCTTCGTGACCTCATTTGGTGTTTTCTTGGCAGAGATAGTAGAGTGGTTTGCTGTTTCCTTCTCCAGCTCATTTTACAGATGAGGAAACTGAGGTAAACAGGGTTAAGTAACTTGCCCAGGGTCATATAGCTATTATGTATGTATCTGAGACCAGATCTGAACTCATGAAGATGAGTCTTTCTGACTGTAGGACCAGGACTCTATCCACTGTACTACCTAGCTGCCCAGAGAATCTTGGGGGAAATGAATGTTATATATGAAGCAGACATTGTAAATAATGCCAGTTTTGATGTGTTTGCATTGTATTCTGCTGGACCTCAGTACCTAAACTTAAACACTATTCCTCACATTCTAAAAAGATTTTTTACCACTGTGAGTGCAAGTGACCAGCTTCAGAGTTCTGTACAGTGCTTTTCCTCATGGCAGATATTTAATAAACATTAGCCTCGTTGGATTGAACTGAATCTTGCTGACTTAGGTATAAGGTTTCTTTTCAAAATTCATTTGTGGGGTTTAGGAGACCTTAAAAATCTATGACAGTTTAATTTATAAAATGCTTTTGCATATGTTGTCTTATTTGATTATCCCTACAATACTGAGAAATGGGCAGAGGATGTGAGGCTGATTTATACAAATGAGGAAGCTTGATTTTAGAATTAAAAGTGGGAGACCTCGGCCTTTTTAAGCTAAGGTTCATAGGCTCAGCAAGTCACCTAATACACAGTTTTTCTTCTTATCCATTATATACAAATATAGTTAAGATAAAGGACATAAGGCAAGGAGGCAAAGAATTTGAGAAAATGATGAATCATCCCTGTAGCATCACCATTAATTTTAAAGAATGAGGCCTTGCCGGTATTGTGGTGAAACCTTAGATGAGGGGAGGGGACAGGGGGCAGGACCCTGGTGGGGTCATTTATATACTGAGTGTGTTAAGCCTGGGGTCAAGGAGTTGGCTATCCATGGCCTGAATCTGATGCTGATTATCTGGGTGACCATGGGCAAATCTCTTACTCCTCTGGATCTTGGTTTACTTGTCCATGAGGCGATTATGATTGTGAGACTCAAGTGAGAGCATCGATATAAAATGCCTTGTAACCTTTAAAAGAATTTGTAAATGTTGGTTATTTAAGTGACAGACTTTAAGTGAATTAAGGTTACAGCTCGTGTTTTCTTGCACTTTGGGAAAAGAACAGAGCTATCCAAAATTTTCCCACGACTTTACTTCATTCCTCTCCCCCTTCCCACCCCATTAAAATTGTTGTCTGGCAAGAAAACAATGCTTGATGAAGTCTTGGCTGGTTAGGAGAAATGAAAATAAATTGTAAATAAAGCTTTTGGGGGTGGAATTGTAAAACATCTCACATAGTTAATTAAGATCATTGCAGACAGACTGTGCCTGGTTCATTTTGGCAAATTAAGTTTGAATAAACAAAATATCAACATCCCAGCTTTCCTCTTACCCCCCCTTACCCCCCCCCCCCCCCCCACATGCTAACTTTCTCTCTGAGTCTCTTAAATTTGATCACATTGGGATTCTGGCTGCATTTCTGAATTTGTGTCTTCTTAACTCCATATCTTCAATCTTTTGATCCCAGATAGGTTGAATAAACAGACAGGGCAAAGAACAATGAGGATTTGATTTATTTCCTAATGTCATTTGTTTAAAGTTCTTTCCAGTATATCACCGCCTGATGTTTCTAATTTTTTTTAAGAAAATTCATATTGATATTAGATGGTGTAGTTAAAACTCAAGACTGTACAAGCTAAATATTGGCACATTTTAATTTATAATTCAAATATAAGTCTTTGAAACCTCATTTTATTTGGTGGATCTATAGATTTAGGCCGTCAACTTTTTGCTGAATTAGGTTTATTGTCCACTTCGTATTTCACTGTCAAACTAACAGCAGGGATTTTGGTTCCTATTACTGAAAGACATATCTTAATTGCTTAATTTATGTGTTTAGAAATACTCCTTTGGTACAAGTCCTAACAGTAGCAGTACCTACCCAACTGGCACTTCCTAGTCTGTGTTAGTGTGTCTCAGGGGCTGGATTTCATCTGACATTAAATGTAGGAGGTTCACAGATTATTGTTCATTCTTCATTCTCAAAGGGTACCAATGATGTCAGCAGGATGATGTCTTGACTTGCAAGTGAATTGGATTTAAGTGAGGGAGAGCTGTGTAGAGTCATCAGCCTCACTGTCTCCTCTAGAGTCATGGGAGTCCAATGGCAAGACATAGGTCAAGACAACTGGCATAGGCCCCTGCTGTAGGGGGAGACCTTGGCCTTTTAAAATTAAGGTCCATAAGAGGCTCAGCAAGTCACCTAACCCCCATCTGAGCTGCAGTTTATTCCTTCACAGAAGAAAATAATAAAAGTACTTACCTCATAGTAATATTGTGAAGATTAAATGAGATGTCTACAAAGTACTTTGCAAATTAATAAATTGATTAATTAATAAATTCAATTAATTAAATAATTTAATTAAGAAATTTAAAAAATCATTCAGTTAATTAATTAAAGTTTAGTCAATGAATTAAAAATTATTAAATAAAATAATTTAAAATTAAATTGCATTTAAATTAAATTAAAATTAGACTATTAAATAATATAGTAAATGAATGAATGAATTCTTACTGAATAAATAAATTCAATAAAACACATTCAAATAAATAAATAAATTATGCAATTATTCTATTAATATTCCATTTGAAAGGCAGAAGAGATCTTGGTAGATAGAGCTCAGGATTCAGAGTTGGAAGGCTAGAGTTTTAGTTTTAGCTCTTCCACTGACTGTGACTTTGGGCAGATCACTTGGCCACACTAGGCCATCATTTCCTCATATCATGAGGGGATTGATACGATCTCTTTTTTGTGATTCCATGGAACAAAATCCTTTCCTGAATCAACTCCCTGAAGAGACTGTTAATGACTTAGAATGTGGGCTGAGCCACTGAGAGGTCAGATATCTCATTCAAAGTCACAGAGCTAGTTTCAGGGTCAGGTAGAATTTGAACTCAGGTCTTTATGATTTCAGTTTGGCCCTAACTTCTATAGTTCTGAAATTCTGTGTTTTTCTATGACTTTCAATTTTTTTATTTTTTATTTTTTGAGGCATCATACTTCAGTGACTTACCCAGATTTGAACTCAGGTACTCTAGAGTCCAGGGTCTCCAGGGTCAGTTCTCTATTTACTATGCCACCTAGCTGCCCCAACTTTTTGTTTTTTTTTAAACCTGAGAGGAAACAGACTGCTCTCTTAGCAAAAATTTCTTTCTTCTGCCTCCCCAAAGGCTTTGTCATTAATTTTCTAATGGTTGTCACCATTAATTTTCTCTGCATCATTGGTCATTTGCCTGCTTGGTGTCCTAAATCAGAACATGTCCGCTCTTGAGTATTTGTCTGAAGATGTAGCATCAACAGCTTTTCCTAAACTGGAGAGGGGCCTGACTTCTGCTTGTTAACCATTTACCTCTAACATTTGCCTTGTGATTGTATTCGTCCTTCGTTTTCAAAGAGGACTGTGATATCAGAGAAGTGATGACATGACTTGTACTTGCTATGTTTATTCTCTGAGGACAGGGGACTATAGTTGGTAGGCCATTCAGGTGGCTGTATACAGTGCCATACTTGTTAAAATGCCAGTCCTACTGGGCTGACTTTCACTGACACACTAGAATGCTTTCATCTTGCTTTTCCATATCAGAAAAGTTTCCAGTGCTATCTTTCAATAATACTGCATGTATGTATCCTCTTCTTGGAGGTCTCTCCGAGGAGGGTAAGAGCTCTCAGAACTCCCTTGCTCTTTCTAATCCACTAGTGCTTCCAGTAGTTACCTACCCTAAGAGGGAAGGGCAATAAATTACATTAGGGCCATGAATGTTGCATCTTGTTAATTAAGTAGTAGTAGTCTGCCATTTAGGAATCATGAATTTATATTTGTTATGTAGCATCTAAGATTCTGAGCTAGAAGGAACCTCGGAGACCTTTTATTCCAACTCCTTCATTTTATACTTGGAAGTGAAACTGAGTCCTAGGGAGGTCATGACTTGCCTGAGGTCACACAGGTAATAAGTCCTAGAGGTATGAGTTGAACCTATATCTTCTGGCTCTAGACCCATTACATGGGTCTAGTTTTTTGTTTGTTTGTTTTTAGGAAATTCATCTTGAAATTAAATGACATACTCAAGACTATCCAAGCTAAACCTTGGTGCATTTTTATTTACAATTCAAATATGTCTTTAAAATCTCATCTCATCTGATGAATCTGTAGTATTAGGCACTCAACAGTTCACCAAGTTTGAATGATTTCGATTTTCTGTAAATGATTCATTTATTCAGCAAGCATTTATTAAGCAGATGATTATAATAGTGCTTCTGTTTATAAATTTAGCCTTCACTCTGAGAAGGTGCTCTGGGGCCATGAAAAGTTTGCTGCATTTGGAGTCAGAGGAGTAAGTTCAAATCCCCACCCTACCCCATGTGACCTCTCTAGGCCTTTTTTTTTTCTTTTTTTTTTACAAAATGAAGGAGTTGTAGTAGTTGATTTCAGAAGCCCCTCTGCCCTGCAATCTGGAGGGCAACCAGAATGGCAAAGATCAATATCGTGCCATGTCAATATCATGGGAAGGAACAGGAGATGTTTAGGCTGAAGAAAATTTAGAGGAGATACAACTCTTTTGTCACCAGAAGCAAATCCTTTCACATCCTTCTCTGTATAATCTGGGATTTGGACTGCATTGAGACGTTTTCAGTTCTAAATTTGTGAAATGATGTGAAAGAGGATTCCACTGTTCTCCTTGGTCTTACAGGGCAGAAACCGAGAATAGTGGGTAGAAATTGCAGAGGGACACATTTAGACTCTTACTAACAATTAGAGCCACTTGGAAGTAGAGTGAGTTTTCTCAGGGCATAATGGGTTCCCTCTCCTGGGAGGTCTGACCATTGGATGACCTTTTCCCAGTTGTGTTTTACAAATACTTAAGTACAAAATAATATATGTTAAATGCAACAAAAAGTAAACAAAGTGCTTTATAAGGGATAAAGGGGGATAGAGGAGATCATTTTGATATTGGGCAGGGGAGAAGGTTAAGGAAGGCTTCCTCGATGAGGGGAATTTTAAATTAGGAGTAGGAATTCACCAGGTAAATTCAGAGAGTACATTTCAGACACAGTAAGCCACATTTGGCAAGCAACTTTGTGCCCAATGTAATAAGATGAAACTTAAGAGGATGAGATGTGATGCATATTTAAATTTGAAAAAATCAACTGTACCTAGTATAAGATTAAGGAGGCAAAAACTAGATACAGTTTGAAAAAAGATCCTCGGATTTTAGTGGACTGTGACATCAGTGTGATATTGAAACTCCTCATAAAGAGAATCTCTGTGTCCAGAATGAGGGCAGTGATATCTCTGTATCCCACTGGATTCTGTCCCAATCCCACTACATCTGGAGCATTAAGTTCACTTTTGGGTTGGAAGAGAGTGACAAGCATGGTGGGAAGTCTTGAGATCATTCCATAGAAGGAAGGATTGGAAGACACTGAGCTTGTTTAGCCTGGAAAAGGGGAAACTTATGGGAGAAGCATGATCACTGTCTTCAAGTACTTAAAGGGCTGTTCTGGGGAAGGGATATTTGGTCTGTTTTGCTTGGCTCCAGAAGACAGAACAAAGATTAATAGAGAATAGAGTTTGGGGAAAGGCAGATTTAGACTCAAAAGAAGAAGAAACTTCCTAATGATTAGTACCATCCACAAGTAGATCAGGATGCCTTCAGGGCTGACAGTGCTCCTAAGGAAGTTTAGGAGATATCCTCAAGAAAGGGACATCTCTCAGTCATGACTACCTGTCAAGAATGTCATACAGGCATTGGTTAGACTAACTGGCCACTGAGGTCTCAACTTTGAGATTATTTGATTCTGTATATAGTAATGTAAATAAAAATCATAACCTCAAACAGTACACTGCTGAAAGTCAAATTCTGTCAGTTTCATTTTTCTCTGATGCTTTCTACATTTTTTTCTATATAATCTCATTTTTCCTTCAATTTTTTTTCAATGTAACCAATCAACAATCACTTATTAATTTCTTTATGCCACTTAATAAAAAAGATCTTGAAATCTCAGGCAATGACATGTTTATTTCAAGAAATAATCATTTTAGCTAAAATACCACATCCACGTTTTAATATTTCTTCCATTCTGTTCCCTCCAAGACCTTGTTGCAGCCCAAGGTAATTTGAAAAGATTTGAACTATATATACTTCTCCAGGTCTGAAGTTGTATGGAATACTTTTTGCCTTCTCTTGCTCAGTGCTCTAGCAAAAACAAGTGGTGTTTTTTCCCCTCATTCATTTTCATTAAGTCTGGAAAGGCTGATTGAAACCATATTGAGAGGAGCTTTAAATTCCAGACTGAGGAGTTTGTATTTTATCCCAGTGGCCACAGTGAACCATTTTAAGCAAGGGAAATTATTTTGGCAGACTTGTTCTTTATGAAAATGATTTCGGTAGCTAGCTTCGTGAAGAATGCATTGGCCAGTGGTAAGAATGAAGGAGAGTAAAAGAAATGTGAAGCTGTTAAAATAGTCCCATGATGGGTAGTAAGAATTTTTGTTTAGGCAATGGTAACAAAAGATATTATAGAGGTCAGACCTCTGACATTTGGCAAGTAAGTTGAAAATGTTGATGTCATTTTCTATTCTTCTTACTCTCTCGTTCTGTGTATTGGAAATGACATCAACGTTTTCAAGTTGGGTGACTTGGCAGCAAGGTGGTACCCTAAATCAAAATAGGGAAGTTAGGAGGTAGGGAGCAAATGTAGAGAGGGGATGATGACTTCCGTTGGAGACATGTTAAATGAAGGCTAGAGAATCTAGAAGAGAACCTTGTAGTAAGAGGACATCCATTCTTAGGGGGTAGAAGGAGGAAGATGAACCAGCAGAGATGTGATTGGTCACTAGATAGTAGAAGAGCCAAGAGAAAACTCTCCTAGTTGCTAAGGAAGGAAAGAGAGAGGGTATATAGGAGGAAATGGTTAATAAATAGTGGGAAATGTTGCAAAAAAGCCAAGGAGGATGATGAGTACTAAGAAAAGGATTGTAATTAGCAATTAACAGGTCATTGGTAACTGTCTAGTCCCTTTGACCAAGTGATCTCACTATTGAAATTACTTCCAGAGAAGTCATTATGTACCAAAATAATCATAACCATACTCTGTGGTAAGGAAGAACTAGATAAAAGTGAGGGCTTATTGATCTTAAAATGGCTGAAGAGGTCATGGTATGTGAATGTAATGGGATTTTAATATAGAGGAAGAAATTTAAATATGAGGAATTTAGAGAAAAATGGAAGATAGTATGATGCAGAATAATGGAACCAAGGAAACAATATATACAGTAACTGCAACAATATAAATGGAAAGATCACCAGAAGGAAGTTGAACTCTGAGCAATTGAAAAATCAGTGAAGGTCCTAAAATAGACATAATGAAACATACTTCACCCCTCAGGGCATAGAGGTGAGGGACTAGTAGGATGATACATTGTGAGATTTGTTCACTGTATCAGATGCTTTGATTATTTTTCTTTGACACATGAGAAGGTTCAGTGTGTGTGTGTGTGTGTGTGTGTGTGTGTGTGTGTATGTGTGTGTGTGTGTGTGTGTGTTGGGGATTGGGGTGGGGGGATGGATGTGTCTACAAAGGCTCTGATCTAAATACAAAAGTTATGAGTAAAAAGATTTTGAGAGGTGCCATTTGTGATCTTGAAGAAAGTAGTTTTATTAGACCAGTATCGAGAAAAGCTGGGGTCTTGTTGCAACTTTCTTCCTATCACACTTTGCAACAGTGAAGCAGGTCCCTAAGGCAAGACCTTCCTTTGTGGAAGAAGCCATTTCAAAATCACCCTCTGGGCTCCTCTTTGACTTTTTACCCACTGAGAACATTTATATACACACTTACAAACAAAAGGTGTAGCTGCTGAACTGAAAAGTCCTAGCCAAAATTTAGTAGATGAATGAAGGATTTTTGCATCCCAGAGCTAAAACAAACAAAAAAACTGTCATGGTATTTTAACTTGTTAGATCATAGTAATAATAATAACTAACATTTAACTAATGCCAACGTTTGTTTGAAGCACTTTACATATTATCTCGTTTGATTCTCACAATAACCCTGTGAGATAGGGGCTGTTATTATCGATTCCCATTTTACAGATGTGGAGCTTCAATTTGAGAGAAGCTAAATGACTTGCCCAAGGTCACACAGCTATTTTGCTGTGTGGCAGGGTTTGAACTTAGTTCTTCTCATCTCTGAGCCCAGCACTTTATCTGCATTACATCATATCATCTCAGAATTTGCCTGTAGGTTAGTTAGCTTTCCTTATTTCTCCCTTCTTCCTGGATCTGATTTTCGGTTTACTTATACTAATGAATTTCTGCTATACATATCTGATGCTCCTCCTTTCCAACTTTTCAAATGTTGCCCTTTGTGTTTAATATTTCTTCCCTCAAAATGTGCCTTCATACCTCCCTTTCTCAAGTCCTTCCTAAGGTTTATACCTCTTTCATGAAATATTCCGTTTAAATTATGTCATAGGCTCCATTTTGACTTATGCTGCCCTATTCATGAGTAGTAGAATCCCTTAGCTTGAACCATTGCCTGTTGGGAATTCTCCATATTATATTTTGTTAGCATCATTCTTCCCAAGTGTCCCAGTTTCTCTTAATGCCTTTTATAAATACTTCAGTACTTTGAAAATAGTGTGGACACCCACTCTACCAGTCACACCTTCCATAACTTAGCAGATGGTCTTTGAGATTAGTTGTGTTGGAAGAATCAATCACCCTGCAACCAACCTTGTGAAGAATTTAAACATAGTTTGGAGGGTTTGATGGTATCATAGGGTTAGAGCTGAAAAGGTGCTTTGGACCACAGACACAATCCACCTGATGTCTGTTCAGTGGCAAAGCTTGTGATCTTTTGGCATAGCTTTCAAAAACCCACTGGTATGTCCATGCCATAGCCAGGCATCAGAGCAGGGCCTTTTTATCTAGCTGTTTTAGTATAGTTTATATATAAAGTAAAACCCAAAGTCCAAAACTAAATATTATAGATAGAAATATATGTGATTAAACTGCTTTGTTATTTCTTTGTGAATGAGTGTTGATGGCTCTTTGTTTTATCGTTCTCTCTCAATGCCTTGCATATAATTAGGGTGTAAGTATGTAGAAGACAAGGGATTATGTCTCTTCCATCCATTTTGCCCAAGTCTTATTGTAGTCAGATGTACTAATAAACTGCTTCATCATGTTTGCTAATAACTACAAAATGCATCTTTTCATTATATATCCAAGGATAACACAGGTTCATAAAACACATTATTTTGGAAGCATTGTAATCTGTAGCATTTCTATAGCTCATTGAAGTTTGCAAAGTGACTTGGTGTTGTAGTGGGTAAGAGCCCTAGACTTGGTAGGATGACCCTAGACAAGTCTCAGTCTCAGTTTCCCCACCCATAAAATGGAGATAGTAATACCAATATTATAAGGATCAAATGAGATAATAATTATGAGGTACATAGTAGGTACTATATAAATACTACCTGTTATTATTGTCTCATTTGAACTTCATGATAACCATAAGAGGTAGGTACCACAGGTATTATTATCCTCCTTTTCCAGAGGTGGACACTGAACATCGCAGAAGGTAAACCTTGTCCATCATTCCCCAGCTACTATCAGAGGTGAGATTTGAAGTCAAGTTTCTCCTGACTCCAGAATCCAGTGCTTTATCTCCTATGTCTTGTTGATGAGTTTTTTAATTTGATAAACCATCATGAAAGATCGCCGTCAGTATTACTTGTTTGCTTTCAGGACAGATTATGACAGTTATTTAACTCTTTGCTCACTGATTTAATTTTCCAACTTTGTCCTAAATCTTTTTAGAAAACAAAACTGATCACAACTGTTTTGCCTTCTTTATACTTTCATTGCTCTTTTGGTTACTTGTTAAAGCATTTTTTGGTGTTTGAAACAGTGTTGTTACCTGATATAGTGAGAACAGCTGCCTTGTGGTTGATGAGAATTATTTGGTCTCTTTAAAAATTCTGGTAATATTAAGCAAGTCAAGCCCAGTCAGGTCACTGATCTTTGCCAGAGACTCCACTGGAATTTCTGAGCCTTTTAGCTCTTTGACAGACCAAATGTTCTCAAATGGTAACTCCCTTTTTAAAGGGAGGTGAAGGACTGTGTTTTCAATATTTATATATTTTTTCTGTTTATGTTGGTAAGTAAAAAAAGAAAAAACTAAAGTCATTTAGCTCTGGCATTTTCATGTCTTCCCAGGTATATCTTGAAAGACTTTTAACTTACGCAGAGATAGATATCTGTCCAGCAAATTGGAAGAGAATTGTACTTGGCGCAATCCTATTAGCGTCCAAAGTTTGGGATGACCAGGCAGTCTGGAACGTGGATTACTGCCAGATCCTGAAAGACATCACAGTAGAAGACATGTGAGTTAATATAATTTACTTATCTCATGAAACTAATAAACTTTCTGAGATGATACTCGTTAATGATGATTGTAATGGCTAGCATTTGTGCAGTGCTTTAAGATTTATTAAACCCTTATTATGCTATCTCATTTAACACGTAGAACAATTCTGCAAGTGCTGTAGTTATCTCCTTTTGACAAATGATAAAGCTTAGTCTGAAAGAGGTTAAGTGATTCACTAGTCATTAGTGAGCATCTGAGGCAGGCTTCAATCTCGTGTCTTCTGACTCTAAGTCCAATACTCAACCATGCTGCCTAACTGACACCCTTGCGAAGTGACCTGTGGAGCATCTTTTACAGAAAAGGTTCACAAACAAGCACAGGAAGCTACTCCAAGTTTTATGTAATTATGGTCCTCTGAAACTGGTCTTTTTTAAAAAAAAACTCAACATTTCCCCACCTCTTTCAGTTTAAAAGGTGTGCCTACCCCAGTCATTACACTGGTTTTATGCAGCACATTTTAGCTATTTTTATTCAATTTCTTGACCCTCCTCATCCAAAATTCTACCTAGATGGTAAAGCCCAGAGTATGTGATTGTGGACTCAGATTCCTCAACTGGCATACCTTGACCTCTTCAGCTTGTCCTTTGTCCCATTCAGCTAAGAATTTGGCATGTCTCCAGGCAGTGAGGCACTCTATTCTGGTGTCCTTCAAAGCCTCGAGCTATCTTTCCAGAGTCTTTAGCAGAGAGACATTCCTCTCCTTTAGTCCTTTCTCTTTACTATCCTTTATTAAATGAAATAGGCAAACTGTGATGGCATTCTTGACATTGAAAAGAACAAGGCAGTATGCAATTTCTTTTTAAAAGTATAAACCATTTCTCCAGAAAGAGCACATTGTAGATTCCATGTTCCATTACAGGTTATAGATGTTAAAAACATTTATTTTATTACTTTAATCATGGTATTTGGTCATTAACTGACTCCTAATGTGTAGCATTAAAGTCTGACACACTAATTGAACTAGACAGAAGTGGAACCTTGCTGGCCATTTCAGTTGAACTAAGATGTGGTCCAGATATAATTTGATCTATATATTAGAGCATATAGATACACATGGCATACTACAGATGTAGGATTGTAGATTTCTTGTTTTCTAGGTGTGGAGACCTGGAAGGGACTTCAGAGGTGATCTAGTCCGGTCCTCTTTTTTTACAGAAAAGGAAACTGAGGTTCCATGGAGATTTAAGTGAATCATCCAAGATCACACAGGGAGTAACTTTTAAATACATGATTAGAACTCAGATCTTCTCATTCTAGAACCAGTACTTTGTCCATTCTTCCATGCAGTGAAGTATCCATTGTAATTATTTTTTAAAAAATCAGTTTCATATCAATAGGGAAAAAATATCTGAAATCACTAGTAGAACCAGATCCAGCAGTTATGCCTCTGCTGACCAAGAACAAAGTGACTTTGATGAAGAGGGATGTGTACCAGGAAAATGGAGCGTTGTGATAGTTTGGATGAATGAATAAAGGAATGAAAATGCATTTATTAAGCAAGTGGAGAAAGTGCTGGACTTGGAGTCAGGAAGAACTCCATTCAGAGTCTGCCCCAGACATTCACTAGCTGTGTGACCCTGGGCAAGTCATTTAATATCTCTCAATCTCAATTTCCTCTTCTGTCAAATGGAGATAATAATAGCACCTGTCTTGCAAGTCTGTTTTTGTTAGATTCTTTGTGGCAGCATTAAGACAGAAATCACAATTTTATTTTGGATCCATTAAAGACCCTGTCCTCTCACTTGGCCAGTGCTCTTTGTGTGGTTATGGCTACATTCCAACATTAGCAGGCTCTGTGTCCAGTCCTTAGCACTGCTGAGAATTATACAGAATGCATGGCCAGAATTCAACCAGCCCAAAAATAGTAGCATCAAATTTGGAATTGATTAGTTAGTAATAATTAATACAGTTAGTAATAATTTTAAGTTTCATTTAATTTATTGGATTCCCCCTAGAGTTTATGAATCATGAGTCCATGCTATCCTACCCTAGCCCCAAATAAGGCCTTTTTTGCATGGAAATAGGAAATTTTTAATTGAGTTTGACAGCTTGGTTCACTAATATTCTTAAAAGAACCAATGATACAGTGTATGAAGAGGTTAAATGTAGCATATTAGCCAAAGAAAATTACTGAATTTTTTTGACCTGAACTGTCTATCGTTTGTGGAAAATGTTATTGACAAGGTTGCCCCATCCATCATTTGAGCCAAAGGTCAGAGCATTAAGAATTTTTGCAGAAGTTGATGGATGTCTCCAAACATCTCATGGTGGGCAGAGGAAGAAAATAATGAATGTTTACATAGGCATAGCTTGTTTTGTTCTACTTAAAAGGTCAAACTACAAAGTTGAAAGGTATTAGAAGTCTAAATATTCTTTACTAGCTTGAGCCTACAACAGGGTTCTGCTTCTTCCCCAGGAGCTAGGTTTTTATGAATATGACAAATAATTAGTAATAAAAGAGGCAATGTGGTGGCATAGGAGGACAAGCCCCACCCATCCTTTAGGGAAATGTTTGGCTTCACTGAGGTGGAACGTTCTAAATCTGGCCATTTCAATAATAGGACTAAAAACTCATCAGAGAGTGGTTTGAAGGTAGAAATGAGTGTTAATAGCATCAGTTACACTGTTGTTTTCTGAAATTACTGCTGTCACTTGACCACACCCTCTTTTTTTTTTTTTTTTGACTGGACACCATCTCCCTGAGATTTGGTAAGGTTGCTCTGTCCATGGTAACTCTTCTCCCTATATCACTATTACTTCCCCTCCTTTCCTATCCCCCTTCTCAGAACTTTTTTCTTCCATTAAAAACACCATCCTCTTCCTGATAACTCTAGTTTAAAACCTAGGCATCATACTCCACCCTTATCCTCACCACCACCTCCTTCCCCAATATCCAGTCACTTGCTAAGTATTCCACTCTTTCAACACACCATGTCTCACATCTTTTCCCTGCTTATACTATCTAGTTTTGTCTCCTCTCACCCTTCACATTGATTGTTAGAATAGCCTTCCCCTTTCAATCCATTCCCAACAAATTGACCAAAAGAATCTTCCTAAAGCATATTTCTGAGGATGTCCTTCCTTGGCTCATGCACTATCAGTGACTCCTTTTTGCCTCTACCTAGTTTGGCATTTATAACTCTTCACAATCTGGCTAGACACATGGGACATTGCTCTCTTTCCTACACTCTACATTCAGGCCAAGCTGACTTCACTTGCTCTTTGGAAAGTCAGCAGTTCATCTTCCTTGGACCGTGTGATTGGAATAAGTTCCCTTTTCACTTCCTCTTGAGGTTCAGCTTAAGCAATTGAGCACTTGTTGAGTGTTCACCATGTGCCAGGCAATGTATTAAATGCCAGGACTACAGATACAAGCAGAGAGAGAGAGTTCCTGCCCTCAAAGAGCTCACATTCTAAGGGGGAGTACAGTACATAAAAGGGAGCTAAAAAGCTTGAGGGTGGGAGATAACCCTCAGATTCCAGAGGGTCAAGAGTGTAGCCTGTGGTGGAATCAGGATGTGGCTAGAGAGTGGTGTCCTTTACATGGAGGTTCTGCAAGAAACCAGCCAATCCAAGGAAGAGGTAGCAGAGGTGGAGGGTGCTTCCAGTGGGAGAAGTGCATTAGTAATAAAAGAGGCAATGTGGTGGCATAGGAGGACAAGGAGAATAAACTTCCTGAGTGAAGAGGTTTTGCTGGTGTGGCAAAGTCTAGAGAGTTAATGTTCCCTGGAGAGAAATAAGATTCAGTTCGTGATGCATTGGGCAACTCTTTGTTGAGTTCTTTTTGTTTTCTTCAGATGATCATGTATTTACTTAATCTTTTCACATACTTTGTCCCTTTTGAAGAATGTAAGCCTCTCAGGGGCAGGAACTGGTTTAAAAAATGTGTTTGTCTACTATCCCTAGCACCTGCACACAGTCTTGCATACAGTTGGTGCTTAATAAGTGTTATTAGACTTAATTGGATTGAATTATATAGTTAAATTTATTTCCTTGTGATTGTTTTTGAAGGGGAACAGAATATATTTCTCTCAGAAACGTAGGTTAAATAATTGCATTGATGTATAGGTGAAAATTTTGCATTTAAATTATATCACCTCCCAAAATGAGAAGACACTGTCTATTAGAAAGTGCCTGCCAGAAAGGAGGATTCTTATTCTATATGGTAAAGGTTTCTGACCTTCAGAAGGCATAATTCTAGAAATCCATTTTTAGAAACATGGCACAGTGGATACAGTGCTGACCTGGAGTCAGAAAGATTCATCTTCCTAAATTCAAATCAGACTTCAGATACATAGTAGCTATGTGACCTTGGGCAAATCACTTAACTCTGTTTACTTCAGTTTCCTCATCTATAAAATGAGCTGGAGAGGGAAAGGACAAACCACTCCAGTATCTCTGCCAAGAAAACCCTAAATGGTGTCATGAAGAGGCAAACCTGACTGAAAAACAACTGAACGGCAATTTTT
Source organism: Notamacropus eugenii (assembly GCF_028372415.1). Taxonomy (NCBI): domain Eukaryota; kingdom Metazoa; phylum Chordata; class Mammalia; order Diprotodontia; family Macropodidae; genus Notamacropus; species Notamacropus eugenii. The sequence goes on from NC_092874.1 coordinate 75,742,396, forward strand.
TTAGAAGAGTTGGGTTCTTTGTTTTTGACCTCTGACACTGGCTAGCTTTGTGACCTTGACCAAGTCATTTAATATCTGTTTGCCTCAGTTTCCTCAACTGTGAAATGAAGATAATAGCAGTACATACATCTCATGGTTGTTGTGAAGATCAAATGAGGTAATACTTGTTTTTTTAAGCGCTTAATTCAGTGCCTGGAACATAGTAGGTGCTCTATAAATGCTTCCCTTCATCTTTAAATAGCTTAAGATAACTAAGATGGCTACCTCTTAACTCCAGGATCAACTATATAATAATCCTCTTTTTCGTATTTAAAGCTCTTCCCACCTTTGCAGTCTTCTTCCAGTTTCCTCCTTTCTGTATAATCCCCAGTTCAGCTAACCTATTGCTGTCCCTCATGAGTAACACTTCCAGACTCCGTGCATTTTACCCTGATTCTCCCCATTCCCAGAATGGTGCCTCATCTCAAAGCCAACTTCTCCATTCCTGACTTCCTTTAAGACTTAGCTCAAGGTCCTTCTGTAGCTGAAGGCCTTCCCCAGTCCCCCTAACTACTCTCCTCCACTAGCCACTTCCCTGTGACTAGTGACCTGCCCATAGGCTGTGCATATCTTGTATCTATGTAGTGATTTGCATGTTGTCTCCCCGCTTGGAATATGATGTCTTTGGAAACAGGAATTGTAATTGGTGCTTTTTTTTTTAATCCCCTGTACTTAGCACAGTGCTTGGTAAGCACTTAAAAATCCTGGGCTTAGAGTCAGGAAGACTTGAATTCCAGACACTTGTTAGCGTGAGTACCATGTGATCCTGGGCAAGTTATTTTGTCTCCTTCAGCCTCAATTTCCTGATCCAAAAAATGGGGAAAATAACACCTCACCAAGTAGCTTGAGGGTTATTGTGAGAACTAAATGAGATAACATATGTAAAACTAATTTTTTTTTGAGTCAGTCGGGGTTAAGTGACTTGCTCAGGTTCACACAGTAAACGTCTGAAGCTGGTTTTGAACTCAGGGTCCTTCTGACTCCAGGGCCAGTGCTGTATCCACTGCACCACTTAGCTGTCCCAGTACTTTGTAAATCTTAAAGCGCTATGTAAATGCTAGCTATTATTGTTGGCCAACATTTTTTCTAGCTCTCTAAAGTAACTCTTTGGTAGTTTGATTGATAGAGCATTGAATAAATAAACTGATTTAGATAGTATTAGTGTTTTTATTGTACTGGCACAGCCTACTATGAGCAATTAATATTTCTCTTATTATTTATTTAGGTCTATTATTTTTTTTTCTTTTTTTTTTATTTAACTTTTAACATTTATTTTCACACAATTTTGGGTTACAAATTTTCTCCCCTTTTATCCCCCCCCCCCCCAAACCCGAGCTTTCTGATTGCCCCTGTGACCTATCTGCTCTCTCCTCTATCCTCCCTCCCTGCCCTTGTCTCCGTCTTCTCTTTTGTCCTGTAGGGCCGGATAGCTTTCTTGACCCCTTAACCTGTATTTCTTGTTACCTGGTGGTAATAACATTACATTTGGTCCTAACACTTTGAGTTCCAACTTCTTTGGCTCCCTCCCTCTCTGCCCCTTCCCCTTGGAAGACAGGCAATTCAATATAGGCCATATCTGTTTAGTTTTGCAAATGATTTCCATACTAGTTGTGTTGTATAGGACTAACTATATTTCCCTCCATCCTATCCTGTCCCCCATTACTTCTATTCTCTTATGGTCCTTTCCCTCCCCATGAGTGTCGACCTCGGATTGCATTCTCCTCCCCATGCCCTCCCCTCCATCCTCCCCCCCACCCTGCTTGTGCCCCTGTCCCCCACTCTCCTGTATTATGAGATAGGTTTTCCTATCAAAATGAGTGTGCATTATATTCTTTCCTTTAGTGGAATGTGATGAGAGTAGACCTCATGTTTTTCTCTTGCCTCCCCTCTTTATCTCACCACTAATAAGTCTTTTGCTTGCCTCTTTTATGAGAGATAATTTGCCCCATATAACTTCTCCCTTTCTCCTCCCCATATTTCTCTCTCACTGCTTGATTTCATTTTTTTTTTTTAAGATTTGATCCCATCCTCTTCAATTCACTCTGTGCACTCTGTCTCTATGTATGTGTGCGTGTGTGCATGTGTGTGTATGTGTACTCCCACCCAGTACCCAGATACTGAAATGTTTCAAGAGTTACAAATATTGTCTTTCCATGTAGGAATGTAAACAGTTCAACTTTAGTAAGTCCCTTATGACTTCTCTTTGCTGTTCACCTTTTCATGGTTCTTCTTCATTCTTGTGTTAGAAAGTCAAATTTTATTTCCAGCTCTGGTCTTTTCATCAGGAAAATTTGAAAGTCCTCTATTTCATTGAAAGACCATTTTTTCTCCTGAAGTATTATACTCAGTTTTGCTGGGTAGGTGATTCTTGGCTTCAGTCCTAGTTCCTTTGACTTCTGGAATATCCTATTCCATTCCCTTCTATCCCTCAATGTAGAGGGTGCCAGATCTTGTGCTATCCTGATTGTATTTCCACAATACTTGAATTGTTTCTTTCTAGCTGCTTGCAATATTTTCTCTTTCACCTGGGAATTCTGGATTTTGGCCACAATGCTCCTAGGAGTTTCTCTTTTTGGATCTCTTTCGTGCGATGTTCTGCGGATTCCTTGAATATTTATTTTGCCTTCTGGTTCTAGAATCTCAGGGCAGTTTTCCTTGATAATTTCATGGAAGATGATGTCTAGGCTCTTCTTTTGATCATGGTTTTCAGGTAGTCCCAGAATTTTTACATTGTCTCTCCTGATTCTATTTTCCAGGTCAGTTGTTTTTCCAATAAGATATTTCACATTATCTTCCATTTTTCGAATCTGCGCGGTATGTTCTGAGATACCTGTCTTTCTCATAAAGTCCTTAGCATCCATCCGTACCATTCCAGATTTGAAAGATCTATTTTCTTCAGTGAGCTTTTGAATCTCCTTTTCCATTTGGTTAATTCTGCTTTTGAAAGCATTCTTCTCCTCATTGGCCCCTTGCACCTCCCTTGCCAGCTGAGTTAGGCTAGTTCTCAAGGTGCCAATTTCTTCAAGATTTTTTTGGTTCTCCTTTAGCAGGGAGCTGATCTGTTTTTCATGCTTCTCCCTCATCCCTCTCATTTCCCTTCCCAGTCTTTCCTCCACCTCTCTAACTTGATTTTCAAAATTCCTCTTGAGCTCTTCCATGGCCCGAGCCCATTGGGTGGGCTGGGACACAGAATCCTCGATTTCTGTGTCTTTGCCTGATGGCAAGCATTGTTCCTCCCCATCAGAAAGGAAGGGAGGAAGTGTCTTTTCTCCAATAAAGTACCCTTCAATAGTTTTATTTCTTTTCCCTTTTCTTGGCATTTTCTCCAACCAGTGGCCTGACCTCTGAATGTTCTCCTTACACCCACCTCGCCTCCTGGTCCTCCCAGCCAGTGTTTGGGGACTGAGATTCAAATGCTGCTTCCCGCCTTAGAGTTTTTGGCGGGGGCAGGGCTGCTATTCAGTGTTAAATTAAGTTCAGGTGCTGAGGTCAGGGGCAGGGCCGCCTCTCTGGCTTGGTTCCCTCAGGGGGTTTATGCACAGACCTTCCGCAATGGATCCAGGCTTCCGCCCGTTTGGGGAGCCCCTGTCTGCAGCCGCCTCTCAGCTTCTATCTCCTGGGGGGGCCCGAGCCATGGGAGCACTCCACTCCCCTCTCAACCCGCCAAAGAGACTCTCTCACCTACCCCCGTCAGTCACCTGTTGGTGGGGGGGCTTGTGCCGCCGCTGAAGATCCCGTCTCTGGAGCCCTCCCAGATCCGTGCCTCTCGGAGCCCTGGCCACCGCCGCTGCAGGTCCGGGCTGGGCTCCGCGTCTGCAGCGCGACGGACCTTTTGCGAGAGGTTTGCAGGTCCCTCTGTGGGTGGGGAGACCCGCGTGGCCGCTGGAGATCCCGTCCCCGTAGCCCTCTCGGATCTCTTCCCCTCGGTGTCGTGGCCGCGGCGGGGCTGCACTCTGCTCCCCGTCCCGGCGCCCAGTCCATGGCGCGAAGGACCCCCTGCGAGATGTTTGCAGGTCTCTCCGGAGCAGAAATCTCCCTCGCTCCAATACTCCGTGGTCTCTGGGTGCAGAATTCGCCCTGGCTTGGTCCCCTTTAGCCGCTCTGTGGTTTGTGGACCCGGAGCTATGTGTATGTGCGTCTTTCTACTTCGCCATCTTGGCTCCGCCCCCCTATTATTTCTATAAAGATGTTTTGTAGTTATCTTCAAATATCCCAAATATTTTATACATTCAGTGATTATTTTGAATGGAATTTCTCTTTCTATTTCTTGATGGGTTTTGTTAGTTGTCCTTTTATTTAAAAAATGGGAATGTACAAGACTGGACAGTAACATTTCTTAGCCCTTTCCAAACCTTGTGGCCTTCCTTTAGGCCATCCTCCTCATCTTCCTCTGCCTCAGATGCAGGACTGTGTTCCTGATACTCTGGAAGGTGACTTTTTGCCTTATCTTATTGGCACCAGGTCTGCACCTCCCTTTCCAACTATTTTCAAACTATGCTTCTACTTGTATGCCCCCTTTCCCCTTCTAACTCATCTCTCCTTGGTACAGTAAGCTCCACAAGGGTGCTTAGCTGTATTTGTGTCCCCACAACTTTGTATAGTTCCTGGCACACAGTAAACAGTAAATGCTTTCTCACTCATGCAGTCATTTTATTAGCAAACCTTGGATTAGATTTTTTTTTTTTATGGAAAAGTGCTATGGGAAGATTGTTTATTAGGAAGTGACTCATGCATCAGAACAAAATGTATTAATTTTTAAAAACAAGGAAAAGAAGAAAATGCTGTCCTTGAACAACTGCATTCTAGATTGTAGATAATCTTGCAAAATCAGCATTGAATTACAGGTTTCCTTATAGCATTAAGTCAGCACTCTTATTCAGCTTTTGGCACGGAGGCTCTTGTGTGCTCCTAGAGATCACTGTATAGAGCTGAGTTGAGTTATTAGTGTTTTTTGATATTTTGACAGCATTCTGAGAAGTGTTACTATATTTTTCTGGTTCTCCTCCTAACGTCTTGGACCTACTTACTTGGTCCCCTTCTCTGGATCCTCTTTCCCTGCCTTCTTCCTCTCAGACCACCTTCCCATGAAACCCTCAACAAACATTAGTATTCTTTGGGATGTTCTTCTCAACCCTCTTCTGTTCTTTCTCTAATTCTTACACGAGTCTCTCTCCCTTAGTGATTATCTCATCCATTCCTGTGGTTCCATCTACCCCTTGAGCAACTCTCAAGTCTTTGCATAAATCTTTTTCCTGAGTACCAGTCCTAAAGTTCCTGCCATCTGCTCTGCATTTTTACTTGGATACAGGGCCATAGATTTAATGCTGGAAATGGCTGTAGAGGTCATCTGATCTAACCTCATCATTTGACAGATGAGTAAACTGGGGACCATAGATATTAATTAGCAAAATTGATACAGGCTGGATTTGAACCAGTTATGGGGTTTTTTTGCCCATATTTATTGTGCTCAATAGCAACCCCAAATCCATCATATCTGAAACCTACTTTCTGTTTTTCCAGGTTCCTGTTAATGACCCCAACAGACTAGAGACCTCACTGCCATCTTTGGCTCCTCCTACTTCTCCACTTTTCATAAAGCTACCAAGTCCTTAAAAAAATTTACATACATTTATAATCTGTGTTTTCCACTGCTCCCTCAATTGAACACATTGAAAAAAACCCTCACTAAACATGTAAAGCTAATCAAAACAAGGGCTCACGTTGGCCAGGACCGAAAATGTTTCTCTTCCTGCATTTTAAGCTTAACATTTTCATCTTTTGAACTCATGGCTTATCTTTGCATTGGTCAGAGTTCTCAAGTCTTTCAAGGCTGCTTTTCTCTAGAATGTGTTGTCATTGCATTACTTGTTCTCCTGGTTCTGTTCACTTTGATCTGTATCAGTTTATAGAGATCTGCCCTGTTTGCTCAGGAATTATCCATTTTGTCATTCCCTATAGAACAATAATATTCTATTACATTCATATGTTGTAATTTGTTCAGCCATCCCCCAGTAGGAGGATACTCCTCCTCATCTTGGTTTTCAATTTTTGGCTACTACAAAAAGAACTGTGTGGATGGATTTTTTTCCCTTTTCCTTGAATCTTCTTGGGAATATGTGTCTAGTAGTTGTATATCTAGTCCAAAGGATACACACAGTTTAATAATTTGTGGGGAGCATTGTTCTAAAGTGCTTTCCAAAATGGCGGCAATAAGTGTGCACGCATAAACCTGTTTTCCATTTTGCACATTTGTTATTTGCCTCTCATGTCATTTCTACCAATCTGATAGGAAGGAAGGATGAATGCAACAAGGAACAAAGTGGAGCATGAAAGTTGCTCAATAATTAATTTATATTTCTCTAATTATCATTGTTTTACAGCATTTCTTCTTCTAACAGTTGGTAGCTTGGGTTTATTCACTTGAAAACTGCCTGTTTATATCTTTTGATCCCTTATCTATTGAGGAAAGTGACTAGGTCTTGTACATTTGAATCAATTCCTTATATATCTTGGATATGAGTGAGACCTTTTTCAAAGAAACTCATTGCAAAATTATTTTCCAGTGGCCTCATATCCCTCTAACTTTAGATTTGGTGATGCATAAACCACAGGCCCAATCTCTATCTCCTATCTCATTTTCCTTTTACTCATCCTATATTCCAGTCAAATTGGATATAAAAGTGCTGTGTTTTTCTACCTCTGTGTCTTTGTTCATACTTTTCTATGTCTAATGCCTTCACTGTGTATCCTAGTTTCTACCAATCTTTCAAGTCCTAGTTCACAGGACATCATCCCCAGTCTTCTTATCTAGAAATAAACTCTCCATTCTCTCAACTTACATAGTACATTGCCCCAGCCTCCATGGCTCTTCTTCACATTGTTACTTATATTATGGTCATTTGCATATGCCTTGTCTTACCTATGAGATTGTGAACTCCATGAGGACAGGGAAAGACCTTCTTTGTCTCCCACGAAGCATCTCACATTTAGTAGGTACTAGAAAAGTATTTGTTGAATACAGTAAGGAAAGAAAAGTTCAGCACATGTGTACAAAGTGTGTCATGAGTGTAGCTTGGTGTCATAACAAAAGATTTGACTTCTCTAACATGGCTGTTTCACTTGGTCCTGACATAGACATCATACACAGCTTCCTGAGTGGTCTGGTTGGCTGCTACCCTCAAATTTCCCTGCATACCAGATGATGGGAAAGCCATTTGCTGTTAGCACAGCTGAACTGGAGGGGTGAAGAGGTAACCACCATCGCTGATAGCCCTGAGAAATGTACCAGCCTCCTGTCATACTAAAAACAGGATAGACGTGGCTTCCATTGCTGCTGCTTAGAAACCTGTAAAGTACTTGGAAGTGATGGTAGGGAGGAGACAAGTAGGACATCATGGGAATAGAGCAGTACAGCTGTAGAGTGCAGACAAGTGGGCCTCCTGGGTCACTGGGAGTTTTTCCTTTGGCACCCCTGGGTGTATTTGACCCATCCTGTGAATGTAACCCTGAAATCTTAGATGCCTGGATCTAAAGCCAGGATATCTCAAGTTTAGGACATTAGAGGAATTTGCTTGGACTGAATCTGTTTCATAATCTCAGTAACAATCATAGCTATCATTGTTACTGATCTCCACAGGTAAGTACTATTAATATCCCCTTTTCTACAGATGAGGAAACTGGGTCTGAAAGAGGTTAAGTGACTTGCCCAGGGTAGATGCAGTAAGTGTCTGGGTCATGATTTAATCCTATTTCTCTCTGATTCCCAAGTCAAGTGATCTATCACTCTGCCATATAACTTATTGGAAGCTTCATTTTCTGACATTATAAGATGTACTAATATTTATGAGGCAGGTGAGTTCAAATCTGGCCTCAGACACTTCCTAGTTGTATGACCCTGGGCAATGTCCATTAGCCTCAGTTTCCTCATCTGTAAAATGAGGATAATAGTAGTACTGACCTATTTCAAATGTAATAATATATAACATGTTCTGCAAAGCTTAACGTGCAATAATAATGGTAACTGTGATTATTACTAAGGTCATGGCACAGATTCAGCCCAAGCAAATTCCGCTATTGTCTTAAATCTACTTCCCAGGGTGGTTCTGAGCATCAAATGAGATAATATTTATAAACTACTTAGCAGTGTCTGACATAGTAAGCACTATGTAAATGTTAATATTCATATTAATATTTATAAAAGAGAATTTAGAAAAAGTTTTTCATTTCCCAACCTTGGTGCATCCCCCAAATGCAGACTTTGTCAGCTTCTTGTTTGCCCAGGGTTGCCTGGGAGGCTTGGATGAAAATGTGACAGAAAGAGCTTTATTCCTACCCAGAGACCTCCTAGATCCTGGCATATGGAGGCCATGTTCCTCCCTGCAGCAGGGCCTCTGGGAAAATGTACCTTTTTAAAGCAAACAAAAAATAAACTATCCTGAGCTTGACCTGAAAAATGCTATTACCAGAGAACCCTGATGCACTGAGTAGTGTTTCTGCCTTTCTAATGGCATAATTTTCAGCTCTCCTGATGCTAAATAAAAAGGGATTTCCTCTTAAAATTTAGGAACTTTGTGGTGACATCTTCTGGCCATTGCTGGGTTGACATCTGTCTCTCATTTCCTAAATTCGTACATCCTAACACTTTGACTTCATCAGTGATAGGCTTAAATTCTTTTTTGTCACTTGCTTTTTTAAAAAAGTTTCATCTTGGCTCAAAACCTTTCATAAGATAAGTCTCTGGTTAAAACCTGTTAAAGTTAGAAATAAATGACCAGAGTCAAAGAGATGATGAAAACAGTGATATGTGAGTAAATTGGGGCAAAGTACAGTAAAATAATGACTTAAATATTAAACCATAGCTTTCTACATCTTTAAATATGCAGTATATCTTTCATTTGTCTAAGTCACTTAGTTTACACAATTTGATATTGAGTTCACAAGATTTGACACGTTTTCTTTCACTCTTCATCATGAAACCACACTTCTATCACGAAACCACACTTCTATCACATTGGCATAGCTTTGATGAGTAGTCCATTTTTCCAGTTCTAGCCTAGATGGTGACCCAGAGGTTTTCCAATTGGGGGAGTTCTTGGGCCACTGAAACATGTTATCTCTTTCTCTAGGCTTAGCCTGTTTAATGACATGTGGCATGATCCAAGGTTATGAAGCAATGTTCCATATACATTAGGGAATTTCTGTTATTCTGGAACAATTCTGCTTCTCGTGTGTGTGTGTGTGTGTGTGTGTGTATGTGTGTGTGTGTGTATGTGTGTGTGTGTGTATATGTGTGTGTGTGTGTGTGTGTGTGTGTGTGTGGTGTATAGTAGTTGAAATTTCTTAAAAAATCCTGCAACCCTACAAGATAGGACTATTTTTTCCTCCCTTCCCACTAGGTTATTTAGTAATAAGGTTGGAATGAATACACACACATATATGCATATTCACATGCACATGTATGTATGTATGTATGCATGTATATGTATATACTGTATACACATGAACAGTTACATGCATATATACAGATGTATGCATACACATACATATGAAGACCAAACAATTTACATAGAGAAAGGAAGAGAAAGGGAGGGAGAGAGACAGACAGACAGAGACTGAGGTCTTGAATGTGACCCCTTAATGCTTCCTTTCTGGAGAGCCAAGACTGTCCGCAGTCATGGGTTCACTTTTGTGAAGTGTCTTTGTTGTCTGTCTCATTAGTTGTAACTCCATGATGCCTGATACCTTCCTCAGATCTAGCAGGGTTTGAAGTCACCTCCCTCTTCCTTCCCTGCCCCCCTGGCTCCTTCTTACTGCAGCTTCCTCCCATTCTGGACAGAAATGGAAGCATTCAAAAAGTCATTTCACACTTATATATCAAAGGGTGCTTGTATTTGCCTCAGGTCTCAAGGCTTCATGGAGAATAGTAGGTAGACCATAGGATAACCTGGGACAAAGTTAAAGCAGGAAAGGAATTCTCAAGGGATAGAAAACAAACAAACAAACTTGGAGGCAGTTTCAGCAACTAACAATCACAGACCAAAACAATAACCTTTGTTAGAAGTAAAGGTACAGTCCTAAAAGAACAAGATTCAACAATTGCAGATGAGAGCATTAGAGTTAGAATGACATCCAAGGCTCCCAAGTCTCATAGAATATAAGAGCTAGCAGGAATCCTGGGTCCAGCCTTCTCATCTTATAGATAAGGAACCTGAGGCCAGCAGAGGACAAGTTACTGACTTGCCCAAAGAGATACAACCAGTTACTGGCAAGGACAAGACGAGAACCTCTGCCTCTTGATGCACTGTTCTCTCTGTTACGCAATACAAAACTCATACAATTTTAGAATTGGGACAGATCCAAGAGGTTGCCTAGTCTTATTCTGCAGATGCATAAATTGAAAATCAGAGGAATCAAGTGACTTGTCCATGGTCACATAGGTGGAAAGTGATATTGGAAATAGGATACCAAGCCAGATCTCATGCCTCCAGGACCAATGCTCTTATCTCCTCTAGAGGAAATATTGTCAGCATTACTAACTTTTATATAATGCTGTAAGGTTTGGAATGTACTTTACATATGTTAATTCATTTCAAACATTGTAGGAAACAAACATGGTAGCCCATTGAGTAGCTTACTAAGCTGAGTTAGGCACTGAAGGTTCAGCTTGCATCACTGGAGTTCTCTAATACTTCAGGAAACTCATTGGTCCACACCCTCCCAAATCCTTTCCCCATGCTGAATGGAAGCCTGTAGATTTTTGAGTGCTTTTATGAAAAGGTGTTTCTAGATCCTTCTCATCTTTTTCCCTCTCCCCTCTTTTCCAGTTCATTGCTTTAGTAGTGACACATGGTAGAAAAGCATGTAAAGGGATCAGAGGCTATATGAATTCACAAAGAGATGCCTCTCGACACCTTTTAGCTATTGTACCCAAATTATAATGGGCTCTTCCTGTTGGGGCCTGCTGTCAGAAGTCCACTATCTGTGTACCGAGTCAGAGAGAGAGTGAAGTGAGTCATTGTGGAACACTTGTGGTGATCCCCCTCATTGAATCGAGCTCTGTCCTTCTGGGTACTGTCAGGATCAAGTAGTCTGTGATTTAATACCAAGCTCAGTGGCTAAACTGCAACTCTGCCCTTCAAATTAAGCTGCACTCCTCCCCCGCCCCGAATTATACAATTTCCCAGGCTTGAGAAACAAGCGAGTGGCCGTGCCCCTTTGTCTGAGCCCCACTGCCTAAGTGTGCCATATTTCTGGCTTTGTTTTTCAGGAATGAGCTGGAGCGACAGTTTCTTGAATTGCTGCAGTTTAACATCAACGTTCCTTCCAGTGTTTATGCCAAGTATTACTTTGATCTCCGTTCCCTGGCCGAAGCCAATAATCTCAGCTTTCCCTTGGAGCCCCTCAGCAAGGAAAGGGCTCACAAGCTTGAGGTGAGATGCTTGAGAATAGAATGATGCATTGTTAGGATGTATCTTGTGCTTTTCATTGTTAGCCTTGAAGTAGATGAGGGAGGAAGAAACTTTTTCAAAATATGGTTTGTTGTCAAAAACCAAAAGTAGTTACTGGTATGGTATACTCTGACAGTGTTCCTGGCTGCTCGGCCAAAAGTGAGGTTAGGAGCTCTGAGATCTATGCATGTTTAAAGAGATACCTGTCCAAGATTCTGATCATTTTCTAAATATCATCCTTTATTTCCTGTGAATATTTTATCTTTCTGTCTGTATGTCTCTCAGTCTATCTACCAGGATTCGCCATCTTCCATAGACTAGAAGCACTGGGCCTATTCATGGGCCCAGTCTCACTGCTGATCATCATGAGAACTTTGACCAGCTCCATTTCTGATTTAGGCTGATTTATCCCTTCTTAGGCAATCTTGTGTCCTCCCACTCCTAGGGACTTATCATATCGATGCCAAACTTAGTGCAGAGACTTGTTTGACTTCAGCTGTACTACACCTCAGAATGCCCTAGTTCAAGCAATCCACCAATTTCAGCTACCTGTTAGCTAGGATTTTATAAGTGGTCCACCATGCCTATCAAGTGTAATTATTTCATTTGGAAATCTCAGAGTTACAGAGTTGAAAGTGAATTCAATGGGTATCTAGTCTAACCTATATCTGAAAAAGAATGCCCATTGTGGCATAATTAAAAAGGTTGTTTAGCCTTTCCTCAAAAATCTCCAGTGAGGGAGCATCCTAACCCTCCAGGCAGTCATTCTACTTTTCAGTAGCTCTGATTATTAGGACGTGTTGGTTTTTTTTAACTTCATCCCCAATTTTTGCCTCTTTGTAATTTCTGCTAATTTCTGCAGGTTCTTCCCTCAGGAGCCATTTAGAGCAAGTCTTAATTTCTTCTATACATAAGGAACATACACATACTTGGAGACAGCTTTCATTTTCCCTAGTTTACTCTTCTCTAGACTGAGCATCCTTAGTTCCTTGGATCAGTAACCTTTAAACCAATTAAGTGTGTAACCCTTGGCCTCATAGTCAAGTTAAAAACCCCCCAAAGCCCCGTAAAAGATTTTCCAAAAAAGAGAATCATTAATGTTTCTTCCTAACATGTCTAGAAAAGTTAAATTACATAGAGAGAAAACTTGGTGTCAGAGCTGCAGCTTGGATTTTCAAATTTCTTTAATGCCTAGCTACTGAGAAATAAAGGCCAATTCTCTTTCTCTTGGACTCAGTTTGGGGCCTGGATTGGTCAATCCCTGTTCCTAAAATGACTCATGTCCCCAGTTCTATGGACAACTCATCTTCATGATGGGAACTTGAACTTCTCTCTACACCCCTAAACTGATGGATGTATGTGCCCACTTTGGAAAAATTAAGGGAGAAGAACAGAGAACGGGAGAAAGAGGAAGTAAGGTGAGGGGCTCTTACAGCAGTTTTGATTTGCTCAGAGACAAGTGCCAGGAGGAAGCAGCCCTAAAATATTATTGAACTTTTCCCGTCTCCTCTTTGTTGCCTCAACTAAGCATAGGCCAAGCCAGTCTAGAGCTTTAGGCATGGCCAAAGACCTCAAGACCCCACACTATTTTTACTCCACTAATGTATAATTCCCATGAAAATATTATTCTGCATTCAGTACATGGATAAGAGCAAAGATGATCTGCAGAGTGTTTATAACTGCAAATCAAACAAAATGTGACATTACTTCAGTATTTTTAGAAATCAAATAAGGAAATAATGAATCAATTAAATATTTCAATAAGAAATTTATTAAGCACTTTTAAATTTATTAAGCAGATACAATGGAAAGCATGCTGGACCTAGAGTCAGGAAGACTTGAGTTTGAGTCCTGCTTTAGACGTTTACCAGCTGTGTAACCCTGAACATGTCACATAACTGTTGTCTGCCTCAGTTTCCTCTACTGTAAAATGGTAATAATAATGGTACCTACCTCCTAGGGTAGTAGATCCTCTTGTGAGGATCAACTGAGGCAGTATTTGTAAAAAGTAATTAGCAGAGTGTCTGGCACATAACAGGTGCTTAATATATGCTTATTCTTTTATTAAGCGCATACTATGTGGTAGAGATGCAAACACAAAAATAAAAAGTCCCTGTTCCCAAAGAATTTACATTTTAATGAGAGAACTCCCAGAGAGCCACAAGGTACTTCAAAGGATATCTTAGCCAATTCTCTCATTTTTAGAGATGACGAAACGAAAGCCCAGGGAGAAGGCAAATGAATTACTTAATTGTAGAGGCAAGATCACAACTTCTGACCTCTTGCTCAGTGTTCTTTCCTCTGCACTGTGGTATGGGAAAATCAAAATAAAAAATAAAATCAAAAGTATTAATTATTGAGGGATCAATTTAATGAAATTTGGAAAGGAAAGGGAGGCGAAGGAGGGAGTGAGGAAAGAAGGGAGGAAGAAAAAAGGGACAGAAGGAAAGAGAAAGAAGGGAGAGAAAAGAAAAGAAAAGGGAAGGAGAAAGAAAGAGAATGAGAGGGAAAGGAGGGAAAGAAGGAAGGGTGAAAGGAAGGAAATGGAGTAAGGGAGAGGACAAAAGGGAGTGAAGGAAGAAAGGAAGGGCTCCAGGCCCAATGATCTATCCAGTGCCACCCTGCTGCTCTCTGAGGACAAAGAAATAGTAGACTGTTAAGTACTGAATAAAGCTTACATTCTCTGTTATTTTATTATTGAAGGTGCTTGGTAAATATTTGCCAAATGGAATCGCTTGATCTGAATCCAGTTGGTTCATGTCTGACCTTCTCCCTCTCTTCTGGCTTGTAGGCCATCTCTCGCCTGTGCGAAGATAAGTACAAGGACTTACGAAGATCTACAAGGAAGAGGTCAGCTAGTGCTGACAACCTGGCTGCATTGAAGTGGTCTCCAGCCATCATCTCCTAACAGTGGCATGTAGGATATTCTTACAAAAATACTGTTTTCACCCCTCTGGTTTCTCATTTGATTTGGGAAAACACAAAGACTCTGGGGTTTTTTGGTTACATTTTTGTTTGGTTTTTTTAATCCTTAGCTCCGACAAGCTGCCTTTACACTGCCTCCTCACCGTGTGGCATACTCGCAGCAACTTTTCAGTGGAAAGCTAAATCAGTATTTTGGAAATCCTGTCTCATGCCTTTTCCCCCCCGATATCACTAACCTTTGGTGAGGGAATGGGGGACTCTGCAGGAAGAAACAGAGGAAAAGGAAAGTAGTGTAGAAGCAAGAAAGAAAGATATAAATGACTCTCTCATCTTTTTGAGACATTGTGCTCATCAATAGATAAATACAAAACGAAAACAAAACAGGAGATAAACACGTTTGGATGTGCACTAAGGAAAATGAGCGGCATTTTTTTACCTTAACCTGAAATACAGCTCAGTACATTCTGTCGGATTTTTTGCATTCCTTCTAGCTGCTTTTCAGAGTTTGGGGGATTTTTTTTTTGTTCTTCTTTTTCTTTTTTGGTCCTGCAGAGCAGAGAATACAGTCTGTATCTACCATAGCACAAACATCCAAATAAATAGTATTGTTTGTTCCTCACTGCACTATTCTCTGTGAGCTGTCTTCTTAGCCATCATCCTTCAGAAGTATTATGCATTTCTTAAGTTTCTAGATACCTGAACTGTAACTTTGACTTTTGTCCCCAACAGTGAACAAGTTACCTTGACCATAGTGCTGAACCAAAAGTATACAAAGTGATCCAACATTCCTGTGCTGTTTCTTCTTTATGTTTTTCCCCAACCAAAAAATGGGAATTCACACAACGTGCTTGTGCCTTCCTGTGTTCTTGGAGTGATTTTGTTTTCCTCTGACCTAAAGACGCTGATGTCAAAACACTCAGACTTTATGGGCCAAGAGGAAGCAATGTGCTGCAGAAATCTCTCTTGGGTTGCGATTCTGATTCCCCATCCTCACCTCCCCCCAGGCACTTAGATCCTTGCTTGAATTCACATCACAAAAGTGGTTTTTTTTGTACAGCCCACCTAGGCTATCCCTCCATCCCCATCGTCGCTAGCAATATCCTCCTCAATTTTCATATGTTTACTTTAAATCAAAGTTATGTCTGTTTGTATAAAACTTTTTTTAAAAACTTAAAAAAAGGGGTGGGTGGGAGGAGGGTCTCACTGGGAAAATAATTGAAGAGATGAATGTTAACCTTTATTGAGGTATTTTTCACAGGTTGAATTAAAAAAAAACAACAACCCACCACCACCACCATAAACTATTTTTCATTGTGGGTGCTCAGAGAAATTTAAACAAAATCCAAACTGTGAAGAAGGTTGATGTTTCATGAATTATGATTGTACCTTTTTAATTTCCTAATTATTCCTGGTTTCCTTATGAAATAAAGCAGACTATTTTATAGTAATGTCAAGACTGAGAGACAGCATGGTACAGTGGATAGAGGGCCAGCCTAGAGTCAGGAAGACCTGAATTCAAATGCTGACTCTAATACATAATAACTGTGAGATCATGAGCAAATTGGTGAATCCTTCTGTGCCTCGGACGATTCTTTAAAATTAAAAGTTATAGATGAATTGCTGATCTTCATCCACGGAGGGAATTTCCAAACCCTGGAGTTCCCTGTACCAATGAAATCACAGGTCTGGACCTATATACATAAGTGACATCAAAAATGTGTTAGGGTGGGGGGGGGAGTGATAAATTTGAACTCAGCTCCATGAATCTGATTCTGTGAAGGTTTCTTTCTTTTTATACTTTTCCTTTGAATCTGACGACAGAAGACAGGTCTCCTAATCTCCTCCCTTAATTCCCTCCCCCCCTACTCTTTTTTTCATCAGTGATGTAAATGATAGATTTTCTGAGTTTTTTTTTTTTACATGGTTTTTTGGACTAGCTGAAAATCTAAAGATCTTCCACTAGTTTTCTTCCCCACCTTAGTGCTGGAAGGTCATAGACCTGACCTGTGAATGTCTTTATTCACACATCACAGTGTAACATGCCTTTGAAACAAATGGCCTTCCAGGGCCAAGGTACCAATTCCAGACTGAATATTCTCTATTGGCAGGCTCATGTGATTAATTCTCTCTGTCATCTGATTGTTGGCCCAGAACGATCCACCAAGTTCTTTCTGATCTATTTTAAAAAAAAAAAAATAAGCAAAAAAGAAAAGAAAAACCCAAACCTCAAAATGAAATAAATTCCTTCTTCCCCTGATCTGTGCCCATTCATTTGGGATAATTTCTCTGTTCATGTGCAGGTTCAGTTTGGAACAGAGAAAACTGAACAGAGCAAGAGCTCTGAAAATTAATAGAAAGTACAAAATGTATTCCAAAAATCTATCCAGCTGAAAAAAAATAAAGGGACATATTTTCTTAGCTTCTGGAATTTTAATACCTCTCAAGAAAAATGAGTTCCTTCCATGATGTAGATGGTCATCATCTTTTACCAAACCATTTCAGAAAAGAGGTTCTGTTATCTTTTTAACAGAAATTGTAGTTTTATCCCTTTTATTTGAATGAGAGACATATAAACTTTGAATTATGTAAATATCTCAATGCATCTGCTATAATTTTGTGGAGTTTATTAAAACTACTTTGAAGATTGTATAGTCTATTTATTGTATGTATGTACATACAGTCTGATACTTAAAATTTAAAGTGGATTCCATAAAATTTGGCTCAGTCTTGTTTAGACTATTGATTATTGTCTTCGCCTTGTGCACTGGACTCTACCTCTGTATAGGAGAATTTTCCATCCTCTTTCATTAGTACTCATTCTGTGATTAAGTTGATTATGTTTCTTGCACTAAGGTTTTATTTGAAATCTGCTGTAAGTGTAGATTTTCTATTTTCAGTTTTGCAATAGAAATCATTTGACCTGTAGTTAAATAGTTATTTTTGGTTTATTATTTTTTCTACATGATAATTAAACTTGCTTTTTTTTTGTTTTGATTTGTTCTGTTTGCCAAAAAAAAAAGTACAGTACCTATTGATAAATGGTAGTGACTGTAATCTGTTTGCAAGGTGATTTAATACCATACAATTAAAACAAATTACTATTTAGGAACACATTGTCTTAGTGTAGTTTTTGGGAGCTCCTCTGGCCAGAGAGTTTCATCATTGATTAACGAAGGGAAATTCTCTTACAGGGTGAACATGGGAACAGAGTTCATTGACTAAAATTATGACCTTGACTCAAGCAACATATTTGTATATTAATCCTTTTAAAATATGAAAATCATCTGTAGGATCAAGGCTTTTTATTGGGAAGGGGGATAGAGGGAAGGAAAGAAGGGAGTCGAGGATTGAGACTTATTTCACGTTAGTCTCTTTTCTTGTTTCATTCCCACCCTTAATTGATTATTTGCCAAAGTAGCAATCTCATCCCCTGGTTCCTTTGCACAGATCAAGAGTTTCTATCCCCACATCCAAGAATCCTTAGTTCTTTAAAGGTCCAAGTAAGATTTCGCCTCTTTCAGGGAGTCTTTCCTGATTTCTCTAGATGCCACTGTTCTGTCTCTATTTATTACTGGCTTTTAATAGGAACAGACAACATATAAATGAGTAGTCAAGTTATCTATCCCAGTAGAATGTAAGCTTTATTTACATTCTTATGGGAGACAATTTTTTGGTTTTGTGTTCATATTCCTGAAGTGCCTAGTAACATTGCCTTACACAGAGTAGGTGCTTAATAAATTGGGAGTGAAGAGATCTAATTCCCATTTTACAGATGAGGAAACTGAAGTTCAGACACTTAAATGATTTACCCAAGATCATACAGCTGGTAAGTGGCATGACCAAGACTTGAACCCTGGTCTGCTGATTCCAGTTCTTTCTACCCCACCATGTTGTACCAAAGTCTTCTTTATTTTCACACCCAATTTCTTTTAGTAGGTATCCAAGTGATTTTGTTCTGTCCATCTTACATGATAAAAGTTTCCTCTTGTCTTTTCTTACCTAATTTTGAACCAACCCTCCCTACTCGGAAAATGTGTCTTGATATTAAGGGTACTTCACACTGGTCTGAATGACATCAAGCCTGAAAAAGCAAATGGCAGGAGGGGTCATCTTGAAGAACGGCTTTGTCCTCATCCATGTAAGTAAATCCCGGCTTGTTGCAATGTCACATTTTAAAACTGACTTTTCTTGTAAATTTTTGCAACTGTAAATTTAATGCCACCATGGAGTACTTTATTGGGGGCATCCCTGAAGGATATGGATATTGAATGAATAAATGAGTGAACGAATGAACAACATTTATTGAACACTTAGGTACTGGGAATACAAATAGACACTCAACTCTATATAGTATGAGACAACACATAAATTCCCAAAGTGCAGTAGCACAAGAATAGCAATGAATCTTTAATCCCAATTTCATGGATAAAACCCTATTTCTGATATAGAGCCATTTGACAGTGCCAAGGACATTGAGGTCCAGAACTTTGTTTTCTGGGTCTTCAGAGGCTGTGGCTGCTGAGGAGGTTGGGGGATGGCTGCTTTGGTGGTCTGGGGCCTCTGTTATTTTTGAAACTCCTGGGCCTTCCTGTCTGATGGCAGTTAGCTGTAGTTGGTATTGGTGTGGCTAATTCTTAATGGCAGCTCCCCAAGTCTAGTTGGCCACGAGTTCTATGAGGCATATGTGAGTCCCAGAGGTTAGGAACTTGTTTGGAAGTCTGCAGTAGAGAGTGGGTACTTCATGGGACCTCATGACAGTAACTTTTAGGGTGATGCCCTTTGTCATCATATCAGCTGGCCTCCCATTGCTCAAATTTTAAATTGAACATATTATCTTCTACAAAACAAAAACCACAGAACCTTTTTTTTTTTTAAACAGGCAAGGAAATGAGAAGTACATTGTATATGGTAGATGCCTAATGTTTATGGGATTATATAGCTCCATACACACAATTAGGATTTTAATGATGTACCCACCTCTTAAGATTACTTTTATCATTTTTATAACCATATTAAGGCTTCTTGTCAATTCTATAACATAGGTATCAGAAAAGTTGATACTATCCCCATTTTCTAAACCAGGAAACAGAGCCAGTGGTAGGATACCTTTAGGGCTTGACCCTTTATCTCCTTTCTTCTTTTGCTGTTTATTCACTTTGCCATGTCCAACTCTTAGTGACCCCATTTGGGGTTTTGTTGGCAAAGATACTGTAGAGGTTTGCCATTTCCTTCTCCAACTCATTTTACAGATGAGGAAACTGAGGCAAACAGGATTAAGTGACTTATCTAGGGTCACACAGCTAATAAGTTTCTGAGGCCAGATTTGAAATCAGGAAGATAAGTCTTCCTGACTCCAGGCCCAGCTCTCTAGCCACTATGCCATGGACCTGCCCATCCTTATTCCTTATTGAATTCTATTTTGTGATCATTAGGTGATTGACTCTGAAGAGACTATGTGGCTTATTGGACCCCTTTCTGTAAGAAAGCGCACAAGGATTAATCCATTTTTGTTGATCCCTCAAGCAAGAGAAATGATTGAAAAGTTATGTGGGATTGCAATGCTACCATGAGCTATCCCCATCTGAAACATAAACAAGCCCTCAGGCAGTGATTTATCCTAGCAGCTTGAGGCCTAATCCTGAGGCAGCCTCTGTTAGAGCAGTCCCAGGAGATCCGGTTACAGCAGGAGGCAAATTCCAGCAGAGCATAGCAATGAAGAGGATAAATAAAATCAGATCTTTAAAGATCCTGCCTTTACCTCTCAGTTTATCATGCTGTTTGTTATGGGTTGGGTTTTTTCCCCATGTAAAATCTGTTTGCTCATGGAAAGTTGACATTTGAGGTACGTCCCTCTAAAATCTACCCCTCCCATCCTTACTTCGTAACAAGTTTTATCCTACAAAAATTATAAAATGGAAATGGGAATTTAATATAAGCTAATGTTCATGATGATGTTGGTATTAAAATGTTTCATTGAAGAAAGATGCTGAAATGGCAGCCATGAAGTCTTAGCTCCACCACTGACCTGCCTAAACCAGTGACTTAAACCTCCTTACCACCACCCTCATCCCCTCCCCTGGGCTTCAGTTTCCTCATTTGTCAAATAACAATCATAATTTCTGCCCCTACCTCTGTCATAGGGCTGCTGTGATGAGTTAATGTATATAAAATTGCTTGAACTGAGAAAATTGTATAAGGGATTATTTAATGTGCCAAACATGGATAAACTGTCAAACCTTTGGGCTAGCCTTCCTGGGGGTGGGGGTGGGGACTAGACAGGTGAGATGTAGAATTCTGGTTCTTAACTTTGAGGGATGAAGATATAAAGAACAGAAGAAAGACTTTTGAAAAAGCAAAAATATGGCACACAGATCCATCAAAGCAAGGAGCCAGGTGATAGAAAGCTCGGGCTTATGACTGTAACAGGGAGAGGCAATGAGCCCATGTATAAGTGTGATATTGATATACATAACATGCACATATTACATATGCATGATCTGTATGATATATGTAATAAATGCTATATTTGTGTGCATTTATCTATCTATATACAGAAAAAGAGACAGAAAGAGGAGAGCAGAGAAGGAATAAGTGAGGAATATTTAAGGGCACAGCCAGGTAATGCTAAGAAGAAGGATCAGGCCAAGGGAATGGACCAGATGTGGCCAAGGTTAGACCTTGAAGGTCTTTAAGAAGGGAGATTTTTTTTTTTAATCTGGTACTGAGGGATGGACAACTTGGGGCTCAGAGAGAGAAGAGTCTGCTTCCTTAGCCATTAAGGAGGCCTTGCTATATGGTGGTAAGAAGACCACAGAATGTGAAGGCATAAGGCCTGAGCTTCTGTCCCTGCTCTGTTAGGCCATGTGGTGCAATGGAGATAGTACCTACACTTGGATGCAGGGAGGACCTAAGTTCAGATCCCATCTGTGAAAGTAGCTTGGTGACCACACACACATACACAAACCCTTTGAGCCTCAGTTTTCTCATCTATAAAATGGAGATAAATGTTACTATCATTATAATATATTACCAGTTTGATATTTGATGTCATTTCATCTCTCTAGGCCTCAGTTTCCTTATCTGCAAAAGGAAGAGAATAGTCTATGTAACACCACTGGTGAGTATCTCTTTGGAAGCTAGACTTGGCCAACTGACAACTGGATCCTTCTTATTTACTTTTCTCTACTGGAATGAATCCTCCTAGGCCTTGCTTATCTCTTCCTTGAAGTATTAAGTTTAGAGTGTCATGGCCACCTCTTCCTCGCTCTGTCCCCCAGCCTTAGTCTCTTGAGAAATTTAATCAGTTTCACTGAATTTCAAGTCACTTAACTTGGATTCAATTGACTCACTTCAGCGCAGGGGCAATATAATGGCCCTCAGGTTCACACGATCCCTTTCTCAGCTACGTTAACACCTGGGCCATCCCCAGTCATCCTAATGAATATCTGGTCACTGGATCCAGATGGCTCAAGAGGAGAAAGTGAAGCTGGTAACCTTGCACAGCCCTCCCTCAAAACAAAGTCAAGTGCAAGTCATGTCATCATTTCTCTGATGTCATGGTTCTCTTCTAAAACGAAGGACAAACAGAACAACTCCTCCATTAAGGAATTTATGTCAGATGATAAGAAACGTAGTCATAACCATTCAGAACTTCCAGTTAGATCAGAAGTTCCGCTCTCTGTTCTAATTTAAATTTTATGTATTTCACTATTCCCCTTTTCTTTGCACTAACCTTTGTGAATGGTCCCAATTTTCTTTATGAATGAAGTAAAATCAAGATTCAGGAAATGCATAGATAAAAGAAGGTAGAAGACTTTTTAACAATACAGGCATGGGGAGGTGAACTTGAGGACCAGAGTAGATAAAAATTATCTGAAAAAAGATCTTGGAATTTTAATGACTGGCAAGCTGGAGATGAGTCAGCTGTGTTTTTAGTCTTGTTTTAATCTAGATTTGTTAAGGGGAACTCCCAGAATGAAACTCCATCAAGGTAGATTATAAAAACCACTGTAACCTTGAGTCTTAAGAAAGTTGTTTGGAACACAGAGGTTAAATGACTTGCCCAGCTGCAGAACTTGAACTCAGGCGTTCTTGATTCCAAGACAGCTGTCCTCTATGCCTCTTTATCTGTGTGATATGACAGCCAAAAGAATTAATACATAGGTTTTATTAAGAGAAGCAGGATATTCAAGACTAAAAAGGTGAGAAGCCTCACTGCACTCTTCCTTAATCAGAATATATTATACATATTATATGTATGTATATATGTCTATATGTACATGCATGAAGATGTGCATATATATATATAATACACAGAGCAGGAGGGGGAGGGAGGGGAAAGAAGGAGGAGTAGAAAACAAAAGAGGGGAAGGTGGGGGAGAGAGAGAGAAGAGAGAGAAAAAAGAGGGGGGGGGGAAGGAAGAGGAAGAAAAAGAGGGTGAGGAAAGAGAGTCATTTTAGAAAAGATACTGATAAACTGGAAAATTTCCAGAGGACAGTTCTTGATGCTAAAGGGCCTTAGTACTGTACTCTATAAGAGTTGAAGGAACTGGATAGTCCTCTCCTGGACAAAAATTGTAGAGTGTATTTATCGGATAGCTGTCTTGAGATATCTGAAGAATCTGTCATATAGAAAAGGAATTAGACGCATTCTGCTTGACCCTGGAAAGCAGAACTAGAAACACTGGGTGGCCATTGCAGAGAGGCAGGTTTGGGTTCAATGTGAGGGAAAACTTCCAAAAACCAGTTGCTCTGAAACAAGATGGGTTTCCTTAGGAGAGAGTGGATTCCCCAAGTGACTGCTCTATCTTCCCATTTGCTTCATAGCAGAAGGGACTCCTGCTCTTCAAAGGTCAGTCTCAATGGCCTTGGAGGTCCCTTCTATCTCTGACATTCTGAGTCCGAACCCAGAAGGACTTGACCCTCTCTGGGATACTTTCAATGTAGCCACATGTCATGTTAGGATTTTTGATTCTCCTAGCACACTTGTTAACTGATTTTGAGTTCCCAGGTTACTAAAACCTTCCAGTACTTCTGATATGAATAGTTCTCTGGGTATATCTTTTTCATCCTGTACTTTTGAAGTTCATTTCTTGAATTCTCACAGTTCTTTTTTATTTGGTGAATAATGGAGGCGCCATCTGCTGGCAAAAGATGTAATTGTAGTCAGCACCGTGCATCGGAAAAGACTTTCCTTCCCTTGCCAATATTCTTTCAGATAAAAGGAACGCGTTGGGGCAGACTATCCGTATACGTCGTGAGATCACCCATGAGCTACAAGGACCTCAGAAACTAGCATTCCATGATTTCAGAGCTGGAAAGGACTTGAGAGATCATCTAGTCTGGCTGTCATTTACGTGGTTGGTCCAAAGTCATACATTTGGCAACTGTCGTTTAAATGTCTGTTCCCTGAAAAAAAAAATCAGCATGGTAGGGACTGAGGTGATGATGAAAGAAGATGAAAAGGTCATTCATGCAGGGCACACAAATTAGTAACTGAGCCACAGATTAGAACTAATCCCTCTGACCTTTTTTTCTCTCAGTTTCTCTACCTACCTTTATACTTCTGAATTTTTTCTCAATTATCTTTAATTTCCTTTGCTTTAAATTTGTGAGCCTTTCTCATCCTTATGGATCTAACAAGGAAGAAATTTTGCAGTAAAATCCAGGAAACATGGTGTATTGGACAGAGTTCTGGGTCTGGAATCAGAAGCTCTGGTTCAGATCTTGTCTCTGATGCTAGGCATGAGATGCTGGGTAAATTACTGATATGGCTGGGTTGTGATTTTCATTGGGATAGAGAGTTCTGAATCAAGGCATCTCACCTGCCCTTCCCCCCATCTGTGATGAATTCTGTAACCAGGGGTGTGCTGGTAAATGTTTAACAACCCGCTATCCAAAAAAATAAAAGAAGTACTCATGACATACTTTTAAGCTTATTTTATTATGATGATGAATATTTTTAATATTATTAGTATCTTCTTTATCTCTTGTCTAGAGTCTAGAAAATATTAATGCAGCTTAAACTTAAAAGTGTGTCATGAGTACATTTTTTTGAGAGCTTGTTGCTAAACATTTTTCCTATCTTTAAATAAAGTTTTATTGTACTTAAAAATGTAAAAAACATTGCCACCATAGAAAAACAGACCACAGACGAGATTTGGCTTGTAGTCCTGAATCCTGGTCATAGCAAGATAATAAAACTCTAAATCAGGCTCTGAGTTGTAGCTTTTATGGTACAAGCACCCTCACTGAAACTTTAACAATTGACTCTCTCAGGAGTTGGTTCAAACTGGATCCAGAATACCCCTATTGAAGCTATGCATTTATATGCATATACGTTGATATTCATAGTATATATAAATAGACATCCTCATGACACCCTTATGATTTAGGCAGGCATTGCTAATCACCACCTTACAGATAAAAAACAGAGATGCAGAAACATCATTGTGGGTGTTGTTCAGTTGTTTTTCAGTTGTGTCTAACTCTTCATGACCCTATTTGGGGTTTTCTTGGCAAAGATACCTTTCCTTTACCAGTTCATTTTACAGATGAGGAAACTGAGACAAACAGGGTTAAGTGACTTGTCCAGGATCACACAACTAGTAAATATCTCAGACTGGATTTGAACTCATGAACATGAATTTTCTTGGTCTCCTGGCAGAAACATTAACTTACACTTAAACCTCACACAAATGGAAATGAAAGTCATTAGAACAGAGAAGTCTTCTATCTACTAACCCCATGTTCTTTTCAAATCTGTGTCTCTAGGAAGCCATTGAGTCCTTGCAAAAGTCAAGGACCATGGTTAGCTGGGCATATAGTCTGAAGTCAGGTTTGCTCCAGAGGGAAGAAAGCAATTTCTTTTTGAGTTCCTGAGAGGACAGCGTTAGGATAATTCCAGTATTATCTCTCCTCTGCTTTCCTCTTTTCCCTTCTGTTTCTGTAATATTTGGATGACCAGTCTTCCGTTATTCTCTTCTGAGCTTGCTACAGCCGAAAAATATTAAACTTGCTCTCCAAGTCACCACCAGACTTTGAACTGTAAAGTATTTATCATGGTGCCTGGCACATCCTAGTAAGTGCTACATAAAAATTGTTGTTATTTTTGTGGTTTTTGGGTTCCTGTTCACGTTTGGACACACAAAGGTAAAATCCAGTAACTCAGAACTTTTACATGTGTCAATGACCAAAATGAATTCATGTGGGAACAGGCTGCTGGAAACTTGACGAACAACAGCTTTTTCCCAGCTCCCTCCCCCCCCCAGGAGTGATAGACCAAACATTAATAAACTGTTCATGGAGCTGTGATTTGGTGCCACCATTCTGGAAAGTTACTCGGAATTATATTCTCAGAGTCACCAAGCTGTGCACACCTTTTCACCTAACAGTACTAACTCAAATCATATATCCCAAAGGCATTAGAGAGAGGGACAGAACCTATTAGTTGAAAAATATTTATAGCAGCACGATTGTCATAGCAAAGACCTAGAACTATACTGAATGCCCATCAATTAAGGAATGCCTGAACATATTATGGAGTATGGATATAAAAGAATTTTATTTTACTCTAAGAAATTACAAAAGAGAATTTCAGGAAGACCTTATATACATTATGTAGAATGAAGTGAACAGAGAACTATTTTATAGGAACCTACAGCATTGTAAAGGAAAGAATTTTGAAAGACTTGAGGACTCTGATCAGTTCAATTCAGTGACCAATCAGGACTCCAGAAGATTGAAGATGACATGTGCTTCCCACTTGAAGTGGGAAGATGTTAAATGGTAGATATAAAATGGGACGTATCTACAGTCATGAACAATACACCTTTTTTTTTGCTTGTTGGTCATAAAGGTAGTCTTTTTACTTGGTATGGGAGAAGGATGGAGGGTAGGAATAGTCATGCAAAAAGAAGAGAAAGGAATATCAATGAAATGTTGAAAAACTACATAGAGGATAGAAGGAAGTTCAAAGTGTTAGTGCTACCACACTATAAAAATAAGCTGTATGTCACAGACTTATGGTTTCATTTCTAATACTCTTTTTATGAATATAGAAATGTTTATATTTGTTGTTGATTATTTAGTTCATTAAAAAATGTCACAGATAATAGGAAGCCCCCTGAAGGGGAAGAGTCATGGGTAGATTGGGAAAATAGGAAGTTAGGGTAGCTAAGGAACCAATGATATATATGTTGAAGTCTCCTAGTATGAAAACAGGAGCTGGAATGATGAGAGTAACTATGAATTAGATACTAAACTCACTAAGGAAGGAAAGAGCATGTTCTAGGGATTGGTGGATGATGGCAACCAGCCATATGTATTACGTGATAAATTTGGATAGTGTGAACCTCAAAGGAGGGATGGTCATAAAGTAGTGGCGGTAGAGGGAGAATCTGAAAGTGGTAATGAGGAACAGGGAGCATTTTGATGCCCCCACCACAACCACTGCATAAGAAGGGGTATGAGTAAAAGTGCAGCTAATACTTGAAAGAGTGACCAAGAAGAAGCCAAATCTCAGTGAGCATCAGAAGGTAGAAGGACTAAGATAGAAAAATTGAAGGTGAAAGCAAGTTTAACTATGCAGCAGGCACTACAGAGAGCAAAGTGGAAGAGGCAGCCACATCTGAAGTGGCTTAGGAGGGAGAGCTGAGGGGGGATGGAAGTAAGGGAGGATTTGTACATGGAATACAAGGGCTTCAGAATCACTGGGATGGGAAAAATATGAGGGGGTGGGAATACACAAACCATTGAAGGTATGAATCTAGGAAAAATTCCAGTGATTAAAGAGAGGTTCATTGGGAGAAGCAGGTGATTAGATTGTTGAAGTTTCTTCCTCGATGGTTCAACCATATGGCAAGTAGTGTGTGTCTGGGAAAGCCCCAGGAAGCCCATGCTATAGCAGGTAGGACTAGACAGGGTTCATGATCAGGAGGAAGGAAGCAGTAGTGTAAGGAGGGCTAGTATTTGTCTCTAATCTGATGACTGTATACGTGAGGCCCCTATGGTTTCTGGAAGAGCTAAAGCTTAAATTCTGAGTGAAAAGAAAAATAGCTGAACTGATGTCCTGTTAAGAGTAAGGGATACTACCTCAGCTGAGGGTTATAACCGATGCCTAGTCAAAGTGCAAAGGCCGATTCATTGGAAAGGGGGAATTGGAGCACCTTCTGCTACCAAATAAAGTGCTGCTGGTAGGACATGCCCAAAAGTAAAGCATGAGACCAGTAGAACAACACAAAGCAGAAATTGCATACGTATACTACGCACCTCTGCTTCCCTAGAAGAGACTACATGCCCTATCCAACAAGAAGCAACAGTGATGTCTTCTAGACAGCAAGCCCAGCTAAGAGCAGTGCCCAGTCGGGAGTAGGCCCAGTGAGAAACTCATAATGACATTAGAAGAATACATCAGCAGCCGTGCAGCATCAAAGGTATAAATTGGACCCCCTGCCCACATATATATGAATATCTCTTCGCATGTGTGTAACCTAGTCATACCTAGGCACTGTATGCATTCCCATCATGTATGATCCCTGTCATTGTCTAGTTTGATGGGATATGTACTTGTGAGAAAGTATAGCTTACTAGGTACCAGGCAGTACACGAAGTGCTACAGATACAACGGAAAGGCAAAGGAAATTCTTGCCCTCCAAGAGCTTATATTCGAATGGAGGAAGCAACAGCTAAATAACCACGCACCTTCAAGATATCTACAGAATAGGTGGAAGGTGATCTGGGAGGGGAAATGGGAGAATATTCTAATAATTTTTTCTTAAGCTTTTTCAATAAATCTTTGATTTCAACTGATTAGGCCTTCTGTCTTCTAGCTAGGTGGTGCGTCAGGAAGACCTGAGTTCAAATTTGGTCTCAAACACTTACTAGCTGCATGATCCTGGGCAAGCTATTAAACTTCTGTTTGCCTCAGTTTCCTCAACTATAAAATGGGAATAATACTAGCATCTCCCTCACGTGGTGGTTGTAAGAATCGGATGAGATTTAATATTTGTAAAAGCACTTAGCACCTCGCCTTACCTGTGGTTGGTGCTATATAAATGTTTATTCCCTTCCCTAGTAAAAGTAACCACACGTTGGTACAGGTTTGTGAACTGTGGTTTTGAATGCATGTGGCCCCACTGAGTACTTGGAGCAAAGGCTGGCTTCTCAGGGGGGGCCATGGGTCAGAGAGGGTGTCCTAGATGCTACAAAAGAGAAGGGCATGCTTCTGCCCCCTTGAAACTCTCAGGCTAATTCTGACAAAGACCCTTTTGTACCTCACTGCTCCATGGTTTCACTGGCACAGGGACTCTTGATGCAGATGTAAATTGCATCTTCTTTACCGCTGTATCCTATGTGGTTCTTGGTCAGGCTTCTCCCTGGACCTCCAGGGTGCTTTCATTTAGGGACTGGAAGGTCAGGTATGGAGTAGTGGAGATTTCCTTTGTGTACAGGTTGGACTAGATAGCCACAGAGGGCATGTCCAGCTTTTTAACTCTTTGACCATTCTTCTCCCAGCTCTGCTTCTCCCTCTTTGGACTTCTTTACCATGCCTTAGCTATGGGATTGGAGTTCAAGAGAGAGATTAGTCTAGGTACATAGATATGGACATCTCCTGCAAAGAGATTGTAATTAAACCAATAGGAATTCATGAGATGGGTGTGTAGAGAGCAAAATCTAGGGCTTGGCTGGGGAACCTTCAACCTCAAGGTCACATGAGGCTCTCTTGGTCCTCAAGTGTGGTCCTTTGAGAAGTTTTTCTCCAGTCAAAGGGCTGCACTTGAGGACCTAGAGGGCCACATGTGATCTCTCCCCAACCCTGAGACCTTGATGCTTAGGGGATGGGACATGGACCAAACACATCAGCACCTGTGGACTAATTTTTTCCAAGTCTACACATGATGATATAATACATTCATGAAGGTCAGGGATACAAAGTTCATCATTCAATGATGTCTATAAGCCTTATACATCTAGTCATCAGAGAAGGAGAAAATTGCTCTCTTCATCAGGACAAAGGAGGTGTGTCAGTTTCCAGAATCTTAGCCCCAGGAACCACATTCTTTTGGCCCAGAGAACAACCAGGTAACTAATTAGATCCTGCAGGCACTTTGTCTATCTTTAAACCAACTTCCACCTGGTAGCAAGAGCCACATCACTATGTCAAGCCTCTGTTTTAAGGTTAACAAGGGCTTAGGGGAACACACTGAACATGTGATTTTGTTGGTAGAAGGAACTCCCAAGTTGATGAATCTCCCTCTACTAATACAGTTCACCATTTTCTCTGCATCTTATAGTTGGCACCATTCATCAACTAGTCATCTCCAGATGATGTCATATTCAGGATGGGAATTACAACAAAGAAATCACATCAATCCCTGTGGGGCATCTTTAAAGATGACATATAATGATCTATTATATTACTGAAACTCAGAGATATAAAGTTCATCGTTTAGTAATGTGTGTGAATTGTGTCATGTACAAGGATGTAACAGAATGACAATGACAGGGCTAGCAGTGAGTGCCTTCTCTAGTCTTCGTGGGCTCCTCACCAGTCTTTCCAGAATGGTGGACAAAAAGATCCACATGCATCTCTTTCAATACTAACAGAGACATTGATTAAGAAATGGCTTTCTCTCTTTTTATCTGATTTCATTATTCCCAGCATCAAAAGGGTCAGGGACCAACTGACCAAATGTATGGGAGCAGCCACTTTGAAAGAAGAGAATGGAAAGCAAATGGGCCCAGAACATAGCTAAGTGGGTTCTCCAGCAGCCATTTATGAATCATTTGTTCATTTTCCCCCAATAGAAAGCAGCTCTGGAATTTTTGAAGCCAGCACTATGGTGGCTGAATGCCTCCATTACCAGCATCTTTGCATCCCAAGCCCATGCCATGAGCATGGACAAAATGGGCTTTGTTTCTGTGCACAATCAGCATTCACCAGCACAAGCTACTTAATGCCGACATTCATACTGGAAGTCATTGGATGATGGAGAGAGGAGCAGATTGAAGAGTGGTCTCCAAGCAAAGCATTTAATCTGCATAAAGGTGCAAAAGCAGATTAATTGGCCAGAGGCCCCCTTTGAAAAAAAAAAGCAGGGTACATGAGTTGAAAGACCTCTGGGATTGGTCTAACTTGCGCAGCCCTCATTTAGAAGGGCTGAGAGGGAGGTGCCTCATCACTTGTTCAAACAGATAGGCTAAAAGTATGTTCTCCCAAGAGAAAACATTTTGAAATGTTTATTGATATATTTTGGTTTATTCCTAATACTTGGTAATTCCTAATTATTCCTAATTATATACTTACCTCTCCTTTACTGAGAAAACCAACTCCTTATATCAAAGAATAAAAAAATAGAGGGAAAAAAAATCAAATCTGCCAAACGGAATAAGACATCAACCAAGTCTGACAGTACATGCAAAGCTGCATACGAGTAGCCCCCTACTTCTGCAGAAAAGGGAGGGAACTGAATTGAGAAGATGGTTTTGAAACTTCTCTTTCTAGCATCTCTCTCAGGCATACTTGTTATTTCCGTAGTTACTCTGGAACAATGAGGTGAACCATTGAAGCTGAAGGCAGAGAGATTCTTAAAAATATTAGGCTAAGAAACAAGGCACAACTGAACAGCTGGAGAGGCAGCCTCTCATTCACAATTTGTTACTCTGAGTCTCCTCTTCCTCATTTTATTGCCAAGGCTGCCTTAATGGGCTGTCTTGATTAGTTGTTGTGTGTTTTGCTCAGTGATCGTGGCATGGTGAATAGAGCACTGGCCTGGAGTTAGGAAAACCTGAGTGGAAATCCAACCTCAGACACTTACTAGCTATGTGACCCTGGGCAAGTCACTTAACCCTGATTACTTCAGTCTCCAGAAAAGGCAAACCGCTCCAGTATGTTTGCCAATAAAACTCCAAATGGGGAGAAGAGTCAGATGTGACTGAAACGACTCACCACCATTAACGAATATTATCTCCCTTCCCTTCTCCATTGACTGAATAGTGAGAGAGAAGGAAGGTTGCATCTTAGCATCTTGATACCCAAGGACTCAGTAGTATTAGCAGTTGTATCTCTAGATCTGGAGTCATATTATAGTTGCTGCCTGGCCACTTTCTTGCATGATATTATCAGGAATTCTTTCCCTCCTGATTTCCTCATGGGAACTTCCATGACTTCCTTCATATCTTATCTAGAGTTCTCCCTTCTGCAAGATGCCTTTTCCTGGCCCTTTTTAACCTTAGTGCCTTCCCTCTGTGATGATCTCCAAATTATCCTGTGTGTATCTTATTTGGAGAGTTGTTTACATGTTGTCTCCTCCATTAAACTGTGAGTTCTTTGAAAGCAGAGACTGTTTTATATTTTCTGTGTTTCAGTGCTTAGCACATAGTAGGCACTTAAATGCTTGTTGACTTGAGAACATCAGGTTAGTTGGAGTATTACCCAAAAGTCACCAAGAAATAAATAAATAAGAACATAATCCATCTGAAAAACGGCTAGGTGGTGCAGTGGATAGAATGCTGAGCCTGGAGTCAGGAAGACCTGAGTTCAAATCCAGCCTCAGATGTGTGACCCTGGGCAAGTCACTTCACCCTGTTTGGCTCAGTTTCCTCATCTGTAAAATGAGCTGGAGAAAGAAATGGCAAACCGCTCCAGTTATCTCTGCCAAGAAAACCCCAAAAGAGGTCACAAAGAGTTGGACAAGACTGAAAAGACAATCTGTCTGAAATGATTAACTAAAACTAGATATAAAGTCTGGTTTATTCTGGCCTCTGATGATGCCCTATGGAATTAAATCCATGGTAAACATTTTACTTGGTTCCAATTAAGTCTGAATGAACCACCCTTTAAAAAAAAGGTCTACTAGGAAAAAGAACAATCTCTCCTCTCCATATGATTCCTGGGATTTCAGAATTTTATCTTGCTTCCTTGGCTTGCAGTGGATTTTCTAGGCACTTGTTAAGGGCAATCAAGCATCCAGAAAATGTTTCGTGAAAGTCATTTTGTGAGCTGGAATTCACTGCTTGAGAAGAAGGGTAAGTATAAAGCATCCCTCCCCCCCCCCCCCCCTCCGCCCCTGCACTAGTCACCTGACTATTAATGAGCCCAAAGCTGAATACCAATTAAAATATTTTCCAGTCCACTGCCTCATAAGAACTCTCAGCTTATTAATTCCTAGTGCCTTCCTCAAATTCCTACCTTCAAGTTGCAATAAATGGGGCTTTGAAAAGGCTTGCTAGCTGGTATCTAAAGCAAGACATTTTCCACCCCAAGTTGTCAATTGGTTCAGAAGTTTTGTGGATGCATCAAGTGTTATGGCTCCAATCCAGACACTTTCTTTTAGGACCTACTGAGTCAGAATCTGAAATGAGTGGGACTAACTCGTGACAGGCACCCAAATGAACCGGTATCTTTTTTTTTCTATTGTAAAAGGACATTTACAAGTTACATGCATCTCCTTTATTAAGAGCATTTTTTTCTGTGTAGCAGCATCAAAATAAGGTTTAGCAACAACTGATGGAAGAATTGTTTTACTATGAAGGCCAAATCCTCTTCAAACGCTTTCTTAGCTTGATTTTTTTTCTATTACAAAAGTTGTGTGTCTGATGGCCCACATGGGTTGAGCCGTTATATGCTATTGCCTTACCTCACTCAATCTCCACTGTTGTTGGGATATCACAGGGGTATACGGGATAGAGAGTGGCCTTGGGAGTCAGGAAAACCTAAATTCAAATCCTGCCTCAGCCTTGCAATGTGGCCCTGGCCAAGTTGTTTTTCACCTCTCTGTACCTTGGTTTCTCCATAAGTCTTCTCTATTTGGAATGCTGTCTCTCCTTCTACTTCTTAGAATCCCCTGGCTTCTTTCAAGTCTCAGTTGAAACACTCCAGCTGCTACTATCTTCCCTTCGGTAGTTACTTTCCATATACTATGTCATATATGTATGTATTTATGTTTCTATTTATTGTCTTACTCAACTGTAAGCTTCTTGAAGGCCCTATTTCTTCCTTTCTTTACATGCCTAGGCCTTAGCACAGTGCTTGCTACCCACAAAGCACTTTAAGAAGTGCTTAGTGACCAATTAACTGTCTTCTACCTGGGCCTTCTACCTGGGAGAACTAGGGAAAATGGGTGAAAGTTGAAATGAGGCAGATTGAGGCTGATCTAAGAAAAAGCTTCCCTCAAGTTCAATATGCTATATGTGGAGATAGTGAGTTCCCTGTCACTGAAGGTCTCCAAGCAAAGACTGGAT
Organism: Notamacropus eugenii; assembly: GCF_028372415.1. Classification (NCBI taxonomy): domain Eukaryota; kingdom Metazoa; phylum Chordata; class Mammalia; order Diprotodontia; family Macropodidae; genus Notamacropus; species Notamacropus eugenii. The sequence continues at coordinate 75,776,049 of NC_092874.1, forward strand.
GGCCATTTGGTGAAAAGCCACCAAAGGGATTCTTCTTCCAGTACTGACTGGATGAGATGACCCTAGATACCCCTTCTAATTTTGAGATTCTGTTAATTTTCATTCACAAAGAATTTTCCCTCTGTCATCTAAGTGGTCATCCAGATAATGGTGGAGTTAGTCACAGAGCAGCTTGGAGTTAAGACCAAAGATATTTACCTCCCTTTGTACAATGTAGGGCTTAAATAGCTCCCTGTTCTAAGCATCTAGAGAGAAATTCACAATAAATTAAAATTAACCTGGATGTGCTTCCCAGCAGTAACAAATGGTCTACCACAGGGAACATGTCACAACTGGCCATTCCAATGGGATGTTTGTGTGTGGGGGAGACTTGTCTGGTCGCTGAACTTAGTCTCCAATTTCTATATTTCGGTTCCTTCCTGGAACATCTACATTTACAATGTATTTAAGCTCTAAGGCACCCAGAATACCTGCTGAGCACAGAGAATGGTCCCTAATTCTTCATTTTAAACTGAAAACTTAGAACTAGGCACATAGGAGACTCCCCAAACACTTGGAAGTGGATTGAATTATTTTTCTCCCTACAGGTACCTCTCCTGACAGGAGTCTTACCCACAGTGTCATAGCTGAACTTATTTAAATTTTGATTTGCTTTGTGAGCACAACTTTTCAAGTAGCGATTCCATTTGTTTAGAATGTAATAGGGTTGACTGATATTGCCCTCTGAGATTCATACCTATAACATTTCTCCCCAACCCCTGCTCAAGGTTCTCAGGTACCTTGAGAGGTTTGGGATGTCTCTTTTCTCTGCCACTGGCTCAAACTCCCACTGGCTGTGTTTCCTCCCATTTTTTAAGGGGTCAGTGACCATTTAACCCCTATTTCTTTTTAACCATTTATCATCAGGTGACTCTTACACAGGGATACTTACCTCAAAGATATATCATAAAAAACTAACATTTCCCTTAACACCTCAGATACATATTCTCCATCTCTATCTCTAGAAGAGTAGACTTCAAACTTAGCTCAGTTCCTACATAGTCTTAGTCCTACCAAGTTCATGTTCAGATGCTACGTGGCAGATGCTAATGGGCTAGAGTCCTAGAAGTTGTTTCTTGTTCCTCACGGCATCAGTGCTACATTGAATGAGAAATTCATCCTAAGCTCTAACTTTCAATTTCTATCCCTTGTTCTCCCAACCTTTTGGATTTCCCAAGATTGGAGACTATACTCCTTTCTGCAGATACTTTGATCAAAAGAATCACTGAGATTTCCCCTCCCCAGATAAATGGTGTGAGGACATAGCTGAAGTTGCCAAACTTTTTTTTTAATTCTTCTGTAGTTAATCAAAGAGACTTTTTCTTTTTTAACAAGAAATTAGTGGATCAGAACCAGTTTCATAAACTCCACATCTGCTCTAGTCTCTCCAATTCCCTTTATGTATAATCAAAATTCTCTCAGAAACTGCCTCTCTGAATTCCTCCTTATTGAGAAACACCATCTGAGGTGGTCAGGACATATGACAGAACCCCAAAAAACGCAATTTTAATTTTTTATCAATTTTTAAAAATACAACTTTAAAAAAAAATTAAAGATGGATACCATTGACTTTAAAAAAAAATAACAATAACCAGATAAGAAATCCTGAAACTAGAACAGCTAAAAAGAATATGATTGAAGTTTGTGACTTTAATGGAAAGAAGAAAACTAAGCTGAATAGAACTGACATGGGGGTTTGCTAGCATCTGAATCTTAGGGTGTTCATGTCCGTAAGTTTTAGGTTCCAGCAGATAAAAAAGAAAAGTCATTCTATTTCATACTTTTGTTACAATATCCTTCAGGCTATGAATCATAGCAGAAAAATACCATCCAATCCCCTGTATTTGGTATGTGGTTACTCAGCACTTTCACTGAATAAGTTGTTCTGTGTGTGTGTGTATATGTGTGTGTGTCTGAGTGTGCAAACACAGACACACACACACACACACACACTATTTTTTACATTAAAATTCCATTTGTCTGTTGGGGAAAAACAGTTTTTAGTAACTGTAGCTACAGTAGAGGTTTTGTTTCCAAAGAGTCAATCCTGAAATACAAGAAGGTGTTAAAGAGTCTATTTTAATCCTACAACTGTTGCTGTTAAGAAAGAGTTACTAATGTCTTTAGCCCATATATGTATAGTAAGCACTTTAGTAATGAAGCAAAGCTTAGTCAGAGATGCCAAGGCAGCCCACTTTGGAAGCCCTTTGGAAGCCCTCCTTAACTGGTGACGTCTCCATTGTATAAACCCAGTCTTCATTTCAGGATTAAGGTCAGCTGTCTTCCATTTAAAGTTTCTCTCTGATTTCCTTTTTCTATTTAAATATTTTCAGTAAAGCAAGGTGATTTTTAACTGGTGTCAGGCATATAGATACTCTTAAGAGCGAGAATGTAATGAAATGAAAGCAAAAATATTATTACGCTGATTTATTAATCTCTATATGAATCTCTATCAACAGCAGTACTTAAATAAGACAACCCAACCAACAATGTGTTGACAAAGCATTTAACAAATGACTGAGTTACTTGAATTTGTTTACAGAAAAGGAGAGGTTGAAGATACTAATTAAGGGCTGGATCATTGCCACAAGAAGTCATGAAAATCTTATCCTTAAAGAAGTTTGATCAAATCAGATTATGCAAGGAAATGGGGACTGTGCAAAATGTGACTGACTATATATTATAAAAAATTAGTAAGTATGGAAATAGAAGTGAGAGAAAGAGAACAAGGGGAAAAGGAATAAACCTTTATATAGCACATACTCCGTGCCAGCACTATGCAAAATGCTTTATAAAGATTATCTCATTTGATCCTCACAACAAACCTGGAAGGTAAGTGCTACTATTATCCACATTTTATAACTGAATAAACTGAGGCAAATACAGGTTAAATAACTTGTTGGGTGTCATAGAGCTAGTAAGTGTCTGAGATCAGATTTGAACTTATATCTTCTTAACTTCAAACCCATTGTGCCTCCTATCTGTTTACTGAATAGCTAGGAGACCCAAACAAGTAGCCAGAATTATACATCAGAAAGTCCCTTGCTTTTGTAAACTTACAGATGACAAATCCCTATATTACAAATATAGACTTCCACATATTCTTAAGAATTCAGTACACAAACTATACTAGAATGTCAGCATTAATCTCATAGACAAAATTGTTGCTTACCATCACTAAGACGTAGCAATGATCCATAAAAATTTAAGAACTATATTTTAAAATGAATATTACCAAATACTCTTAATTTTCAAGTGACACTGAATGACTAGGTCTCAAAATATAAGTATGGTGCCCCCCAAAATCAAAATCTTGTGAGAACAGAATGTAGTAGATCTATCATTCCTTTTGTCCTGCTTTTGGAGTTGGTCCAAAGATGTTTTCAATGAGCCTTTGGAAGATGATGTTCCGTCTTAGTACTTTCATCCCATTACATAAAGTAGTCATTTTATCTATCTGCATGATAGTCTGCAGAACATTAAATATACAACAATAATATCAGGGAGCAGTTTATTCTAGGACCAATTCCATTTGAAAAAGAAGAAAAGGAAATTATGATAACTGGCATTTATGTGGTACTTCTTTATGAATGCCATACCAATGGGCTTTGTGACCGGGGTTGCGTATGGGATGACTTAGAAAAAAAGCTTAACCAAAACCAATGGATAGCAACTGAATCTTTGTTACAAGGCAGGCCCCAGTGGCAGAGGTATGTCGAAATGGAAATGAGTGTTGTAAAAACAAAAGGCAACAATCAAGCTATATGGAAGTTTTTAAAAAGTTTTATAATCCCCATTCTTAATATCTGATCTATGATTTCATTGGTAGAGGGAGCCACTAATGAGTTACTCTATACTAGAGCAAGTCAATATCTCCTTTGCAATTTAGAGTCTTAGGTTGCCTGGGCACCAAGAGGTTAATTACTTGTCCATGGTCATAGAGATAGAAGAGGCCAAACACTTGACCTGAATTCGTCTTGACTTTGAGGTCATCTCTCTGGCCTTAACTATTCCATGCTGCCTTTCAATCTTTATTTTACGTATGAGGAAACTGAGAGATCAAGGGGAGAGCATAGCATCCAGGGATATAGAGGGGAGGTTTGAGAAAGCAGGAGCAAGGTGAAGCAACATAGATCTCGTTAGATCTTTGAGTTTGGTTTTATGTATTTATATACTTATGTACAAGTCTCCTAAATAAATTTAGCATCACTTTCTAAGTGGGACCAGGGAGTCCAGTATGTAGGAGTAGAGGACAAGATTCTAGAAGCTAGTGAAAAGGTAAAATAAGATTGATGGATCTTATTTGCATTTTAAGTCTTACTTATGGGGCAGTTTGCCAGAGTTAGCCTCAAGGGTCGGCAAGGAGCTACCAAAAGGAACACAAAGGACTCTGGAGCTTGCCTTGAACAGGTATAGAGGACATGAAGAACTTTATTGAGACCTGCAGAAAGTGTGATACACTTGTTTTCTTCTAGTGTTAAAATGTATGTATGTACAAAGTACATAGTAGTATTTGTTGTTCTAAGAGGCTAAAAACCACATTTCTACTTTCAAGACTATCAGGAAGAATGACATGTTCCTTGAAAAAAATGCAAAAGGGCTTCAAGGAGAAAATGTACTGTGTGATGTGGGGGTGGTGTTGGAGATGTTGGGGAAAGACACAGTAATTCAGAGGGGAATACTCACCCATGTCAGGAGGTTGGATGAGAAGGCTATATAATAAACGTGTATGTGGACATGCTGACTTTGAGATGCTGATGAAATATGAACTGTGTGTCATTGGCATAGAAAGGCAGAAACTGAAATCATGGAGGTGAATGAAATGAGAAAGAATGAGAAAGAGACATGGAGAGACAGAGACAGAGAGAGAGAGAGAGACAGAGAGAGAGAGAGACAGAGAGACAGAGACAGAGACTGACCATTCCGGCAGAGAGAGTGCAGATCAACAAGGTAAAAGAAAATATTTCAAGAGATCAAGGAAGATGAAAAAAGGAATGCCTTTCTATCTGGTGATCTGGGAGACCACTGTTGACCTTTTGAGAGAGTTGTTTTAATGGTGTAGGTAGGAGCCAGATTGCAAAGTATTTAGGAGAAATTGGGTAGTGAGGAAAAGAAGCATCAGGTATAGACAATTTTTTTGAAGACATTTGGCAGTGAAGGAAAGGAGAGAGCCAGAAGTTGGTATGCAAGCTGAAATGTGTAGAAAAATCAAGGGAAGAGAATTGTTGGTTGTTTTTTTTTAAAGTAGACTTGGAAGATCTGAGTATGCTTGTAGGTTTTTGAGAAGGATCCAGTGGAGAGGAAGAGATCAAAATCATATACAAGAGAAGGAGTGGCTCTTGGATCAAGGTCCTAGAGCAGTAGGCTAAGGAACAAGATTAAGGAAGTGTCTGTGAAGAACTGGAATGCCTTGTTGTTGTTGTTGACCAGAAGGTGATTGTGCTGAGCTCTGCTCTTGTTCATCCTTCCTTCTGAAAGAGGACCAATGACATCAGGAGGTTGATATCTTGACCTGCAAGTGAATTGGATTTAAGTGAGACAAGCTTATGCAGTCATCAGCCTCATTCTTTCCTCCAGAGTCATGGGAGTTCGGTGTCAAGACATGACTGATGATGGCTCTGGATGCAATGGAAAACCATGGCCTTTTTAAGTTAAAGTCTTTCCCAGGTTGCTGAGCTCTGAGAATGGATGAGAAGAATCTGAGGAAGGTCCCTTATCTAGCTAGGATACAGCCATGATTTTTTTTAAACTAAGTCTATGATATTGTTATAGGGAGCTCTTGGTGAGGCATTTCCTCTCCCAGGACTGTTAGAATCTTAGAAAGTTGTTTGGTATTACAAAGGCTCCAATGACCTGCCCAGGGTCACAGCACCAGTATGTGGAAGGTGTAGGTGTTAAACACAGGTGTTACTGCCTCCAAAGTCAACTCTATCTGGATCAGTTATGCTGTGCTGCCTTTCTGGTATGCAGATGATCCCATGGTTCTAGATGACTTAAATCTTAGTGAAGCAGACAAATGACCTGGCATAAGGGTGGGGCAAAAGAGAGAGAAGAAAAAGCTTAATATAGTCACTGGAATGGAAGGATTGTGGGCAATAGTGAGGACTCAGTTGAGGTGAGGGATGGCTGTGTTTTGAGGTGAACCCCTAGGTAGATTATTTTACTTTTTTGAGTATTTAGATATTTTCAAAATGATTGTAATACCAATAAAGGATATCTAAAAAGTGTCAACTCTGAAGCTAATTATCCCAGGTTTTGTTTTATGTTAACCTCTTTTATGTGTTTAGATGAACTTTAATCTTTCTTTGTTGTTCATTTGTTTCAGTCTTGTCTTTCTGATCCCATCTGGGGTTTCCCTGGCAAAGATACTGGTGTAGTTTGTCATTTCCTTCCCAGCTTGTTTTACAGATGAGGAAACAGAGGCAACTAGGATCAAATAACTTGCCCATAGTCACACAGCTAATAAGTGTCTGGAGGTAGATTTGACTCAGGAAGTTGAGTCTTCCTGACTGCAGGCTTAGCACTCTGTCCACTGTACCACTACAGAGTTATTAACCTAGTACTTTTAACATATGTCCATCCTACCATTTGTGTGTGAGGGGGGAGGGAGTTGTCCGATACTGTGATCTCATCAGTCTACTCCATTAACATATTTTAAAATAGGAGCCATTGGCTTCTTTATGGAGAAATCCATCCCAAATGCTTCTCTGTGGAGAAATTGGGGCCAAATACATTTCTATAAATACCTCTGGGGTGGGGAAGCTGATGACAGAGAGCTGTTACAAATTGTCACTAGTGTGAACAAGTAGAGAGGGAAACATCACTGGTAGCCATTGCCTTGAATACAAATGGGAAAAAAAAAACCAAATCTCTTACCCTCAAGCCCTACTGGGATCCTAGAAGGTAGTAACCTGCTAACATTCTGCAGGGACTGCAGCCTCTGCCTCCCTAGCATCTACAGCTACTGAAGACCCAGAAAAGAAAGTTCTTGTCTCCTAATCCCTCAATATTGTCAAATAGTTGAACCATTAAAACAGGTATGGTTTATCAATGGAAATCTTTAAAAGGGTTCATTCCCATCTGCTTTGCTTCTGTGCCCTAAGGATCATGGGACTTTTCCATCTGACTTGCAGCTACAAGGTTCTTTCTGGGTCATCTTTCCCTATTAGAATGGAAGTTCCTTGAAGGTAGGGGGCTGCCTTGGCTTTCTAACTGCATGTCCATCACTTAGCACAGTGTTTGTATATAGTAGCATTTAAGGGATGTCTTCTCCATTCATGCATTTGTCAAGAATTTAATACTTTTGCTCTTGCCATAAAACTGTGTTCTCCTTTACAGTTCTGCGTACATGGTTTGCCTTCACTAACTTGTTACTCTGTTTCTAATTATCAGTTTCACTCCCTCCCCTCCTCTTTGCTTAGGAGCACAAAATCTCAGAATACTAGAGCTGAAGTAACTTTATGGATAATCTGGTCCATGTTGTCTTATTTGACAATCTTTTCTCTTTCTCTATTTTGTTATTTTCCTTTCTTTTCTTTCTGGGAATTTTTTCTGAAATTAGCCCATGGTAACCATATCAGTCACTTCCATGCATATATAGGTTGTACAAATGATAAGGCTGCCAATAGATTTGGATGTTCCCTGACTTTTGTTTATTTTTGTTTTTAAAGGGGAAAATTGAATTAAAAAGACTGCCAGAGGAGAGCCTTGGATGACAAAGTAAGTTGGATGAGACCAACATGAGCTCATTTTTTTGGGGGTGGGGTGAGAATCTGAGCCTTTCCTTCACTTCAGAGAGAAGGGGCTTCTCTCTTGTCATAATTCTGCTGAGCAACAAATAGTTAGGTGACTGTTAAATTCAGATAATAGTTGTGGATTTTAAAATAGATTTCATTATGCCTTCTTGTATTTCAACACAGAGGAAAGGGAAGAATTCAAAAATCTAGAATGAGACAAATAAAAGGATATTAAAGACTCATATTAGAGATACTAGGGGAGGTTGAGGGACAGCGAGAAAAATGTGGAAAGACACATATACTGGGGTACAGGTACAAAGATAGAACCGTGATATTATGCTCTCCCCATTTGAGAAGCTCTTAGCCAATTTCTTCTCCACATGGCATTTAGATAATGAAGTCATCATGGCTCACTTTGTTAGTTTCCACCCCTGCCACCCTGGGAAACTGAAAACATAAAGTAAAATAATAGAAAATACTAAATAAAGTAATGGGAAACAAAACACATTTAACAAACGTTATCTTGGCCTTCACATCATAAGCCCCATACCTCCCTAGATAAAACAGGGAAATAAAAAATGGTCTGGGCCACAGGCTCAGGGTTCATTGAATGTTTAAGTTGAATTTGATTTTGTCTTGGGAACTTTCAAACAATAAAAGAATTCCTTCCCTCAGAAAGCTTACAGTCTGCTGGGAGTAGGGAAGGGAGAGAACAACCTGTAGATAGATATGTGTATTCAAAAGAAACACAAAATAAATTTTTTATTGGGGAGAGCCTTAACAACTAAAGGAATCAAGAAAGGTCTCTTATAGGAGGTGGTGCTTGAGTTGAACCTTGAAGAAAACTAGAAGTTCCAAGATCAGGTAAGCAAAGAGAATATTCCAAGCAGCAAAGGCCCAGAGGTGGGAGGTTGAATATAAAATTTGGAAAACAGCAAGTAGACCAGTTTGACTAGAATGTTGAGTGCAGGAGAGGATGTAACATGTAATCAGCCTGGAAAGATAGGGAAGAGACAGATTCTGTGTTAAAAAAAAAATGTGTTTTAATTTCTCTCTCAAAGCGTTCTTTAAAAAAAAAAAATCCAACAAAGCAGACATTGTCCCAAAGTTGAGATAGACGGATCTCTGAGCATTTCATAGCAAAGTTTAGGCAACTGTATTCACTGAGCTTATTCCTAGAAGGAAATGCTAGAGATGGTTAAGAAGTGTCTGGAGTGGAAGCTTTGAGTAACAATAGGTTATGGGTTAGCCCAAATCCTACAGCTTGAAAGGATTCAGTGTGCAGAATGAGTTACACGTTTAGATGTGGTCAAAGTGGGAATACATTTTGCTTAACTACATATATTGGTTACAGTGGTTTTGTTTTTCTTTTCTAGTGGGGGAAGAGATAAAAATAAATGTTTATTAAAAAATAAAATTGTTAAAGCATGATAGTATAGATAGGAATAACCAACACTGGAGTGGTTGTGGAAAGATAGGCACACTAATATACTGTTGGTGGAGCTGTGATTTGACCCAAACATTCTAGAAAACAATTTGAAATTAGATACAAAAAAGAGAGTAAAATGTCCAAACCATTTGATTCAGAGAGTCCTCTGCTAGGTGTATACCCTAAGATTGTCTATCTTTCAAAGACAAGAAGAAATACAAAAATATTCATAACAATATTTTTCCTGAAAGCAAAAAACTAAAACAAAGTAGATGTTCATTGATGGGAAAATGTTTAAACAAATTGTATCAAAAAATGGAATGGAAAGGCCATGTATAAAAATATTCAAGGAAGTATTGGGAGACTTATGTGAAATGATATGGAATGAAGGGCAAAACAAACCCCACAAAAAATCAAACAACTCTACTCACTGACTACAACAGTGTAAATGGAGAGAACACTAAAACAGAACTGAAGGCTATAACCAAGCTTGGCTCCAAGAATAGTTAATAAAATGTTCCTTCATTTATTGGAGGGGCAGGAGAATGTGGGTACATAGAGCAGATTTACTAGAAGGGCAGTGTGGAATGTTATGTTTGGAAACAATTGTGAAAATAAAGGCATCAGTAAAACAAGCAAAAAAGAAATGAAGACCAAGATTAAAAGACTGAGGAATACCCACTTCGTGGGGTCTGAAACAGAATTAGGAGCCATCCAAAACTACAGAGAAGTATGATAGAAGAAAACCAAGAGACTATAGTATTTTTGAAGTTAATGGAAGAGTTAAATCCCAAAGGAGAGAAGATTGTAAACAATATCAAATATCATGGAGGATGAGGATAGAAAACTATATTAAATTTGGGAACCAGGAGGCTTTGAAGAGCACAATTTACAATAAATAGTGATAGCCAGAGAACCCAGATTTTAAGGGGTTTCAGAAGAGAGTGGCTGACAAGGAAGCAGAGACATTGGCTATGCACACTTAAAAAAAAAGAAATTCAGCGAAGGAGAGCAGAAAAATGGGTACTCATTGTAGCAAGTCAGTCTTTTTATTTTTCCCTAATTGATTCTCTATGGCAATCCTCTCCAAACTGACTCCAAATCTTCTCTTATCTCATCAAATCCTCCCCCACCCCAGAATTAGGGTCATAGTTTAGCTGAGGTAGAACACAATAAAGGAATTCTTCTGGTCTTTGGAAGCTAGGTGGTACAGTGGATAGAGTGTTGGCCTTGGATTGTCAAGAAGACCTAAGTGTAAATCCTGCCTTAGGCACATACTGATTGTATGACTCTGGCCAAGTCATTTCTCCTCTTAGCCTGTTACCTTACAGCACTGACCTCACCTGTGTGTTTCATGAATCAAATATAATATATGGAAAGCACTTTATAAACCTTAAAGCATTAATAAATACTAGTTATTGTTGTTAATATTAATTATGATCAAACTTCCTTTTATAAATACAATCTCAGCCAACATACAGATTCATGAGGGAGCTGTCCTTCTAGTCACCGTCAGGGAGAACCAATTTACCTTTATTCTTGCCAGCTGTGAGGCCTGAGCATGGAGTGTGGGGCCCTTTGGGGAATAACCATCAAAGATAGAAATGTAGAACTCCAGAGCCAACTGACAGCTAAATTTAGTGAGCTGTCTCCTTTGTATTTAGACTGCTGAGTTCTGGTCTTCACAGATTTACTCTTTTTCCATTGGGCTCACATTTTGCCATCAGTCTAGATGCAAAGTAGCTGGGATGCTGGGGCATTTAATCCTCTGGATTGCCTAGGCCTATGGAATAACTACATACCATTGGTGCAATAAGCTATTATTACTTATTTTCTTAATAGGGAAAGTGGATTTAAATATGGAAATGGAACTCAAATGTCAGACAAGTTTATTCTGTTGTGTCTGTACAGCTGCTGAACATTTGTTCTCCATCCAGCATCTTAAAATTTCTTAAAAGTCATCTAAATCTTGAGCAGTGCCAGTAAAACATTCATTTCTCAAATTAGATAATTTAGCAGCTCCTTAAAAAACCCCACACAAACCTAAACAAAAGTCTTAATTACAAGATGCTACAGAACTGTATTGCATTTGACTAAGTACATGTCATCAATCTGCTGCTAGCTCAGTGTTTGGGAGGCTCTGAAGGAAAGTGTGGGGGAGAAAAAGTATTAAACTGCCTGCCAAACTGAAGGTCTACAGAGCTGTTGTGCTGACCTCATTGTTGTATGCCTATGAAACCTGGACAGTCTACGAATACCATGCCTGGAAACTGAATCACTTTCATTTGAATTGTCTTAGGAAGATTCGGAAGATCACCTGGCAGGATAAGATACTGGTCATTGAGGTCTTTTTTCAAGCTTAACTGCCAAACATTCAAACTCTACCCAATGGGATGGCCATGTTCAAATGTCAACATATGTTTGCCTAAAAGACTGTTTTACGGAGAACTCACACCAAGCAAGCACTTGTACGAAGGTCAGAAGAAGCAATACAAGTACACTCTCAAGGTCTTTCTGAAGAACTTTGGAATCAATTGTGAGACATGGGAAATACTGGCACATGACAGCCCAGCGGAGCATGCTCTCATCAAAAAAGCCACTGTGCTCTGTGAGTAAAGCAGAAACGCATTAGCTCAAAAGAAATGGGAGATGCGTTAGGAGACATCTCTACTCCAAATGTTCATATGGACTATTTGTGCCCAACCTGTGGTAGAGTCTTCTGAAACAACCAACCACCATGTTGTAAGTCTGTTTACGCCTGAGGGGGAAAAATCCCCTTTAGACTGCCTTGCCCTCCAGCTCTCTCACCTTTCTTATGCCAGGCCATTGATGCTCAATTGTTTGCCCTTTCAAAACCTTCAGCTGTCACTCTGGGGCCTTGATGCTTCAATATTCTCAAACTGTTGGTAATTCCATGGAGAAGTTCCTTTCTTTTTTCCCCATGGTAACCACTTTCAACACTGAACTCCCATGCTAGACTTTGGAGTAAATGATAAAAAAAAAACAAACAGTCCCTGCCCTCAAGGAACTTAATATCTACTTGCTGCTTCTTGCTCTCTCATATGCCTACCTAAACCTAGGCTTACCTCCTGTCACTCTCATACC